>NC_050193.1:4343574-4706074 GCF_008315115.2 Sander lucioperca | reverse complement strand
AGCAAAGGGTACAAGTAAAGGTTTATACTGGTAATAGAATGTTGTTATTAGATAGACAAAAATGTCAACTGTTCATGAGCTAAGAAAAAAGCTGCTTGTTTTCAGCTTTGTGACAAATGTATTTTTCAGCCAATCCAGTAGAGTTTAAAATGGTGTTTGTAACTTTAGAAGTGGAAGGATTTTCTCAACCCTTAAAGGAACACAAAATCCTTCAGTTTATCGGAAAAATTAAAAACACGCCAGATTTAGAGATACAGGGTTTTCATTCTGGAACAATAAGATTTTTAGTGCTGAAGAAAATATATCTTTGTTTTGTTTTTTAGCAATTATCACATTTTAGGAATCTAAAAAGAGATAAGAGATAGTAGAGTAGAAAGATTGATGATTATTCTCTCTTTTACATGAGGAAAACCTTTTAGCCTTACTTATTAACATTTGTCATATGGCTGAAATTAAGGGACATTTGGCTTATCTCATAGTTTTATCACGTTTTATCGTTAATAAAAAAGGGCTGATTTTTGTCATGCAGTATACTCATGACACTGAGAGATAATTTGCTCCAACAATATAATATATTGTACAACCATGATAGAGATTTTTAAGGTCATTAAACTTAGTAACTTTAAAATTGTCCTATAATTCACTGCAATACTTGGCATCTCTGGTTGATGATCTAATAAGGAATAATAATGTGTAATCATAGTAATTAGAGAGCAACATCAAAAGCACCAGAGCACACACCATAAATACCTCATACAATAGCCCTCTGTATGCTGTGGGTTCACTGATGTTTTGCAAATGAGTGGAACGTTATGATTCACAGATAATAGCATATAAACTGCTCTCATCGTCATTCTGGGGCAGCGCAATGTTACTTTCTAATGGTGAATTGAGGGTCAAACGCTCTGTAAGACAGCATTCTTCTGAATCATTGTCATTGGTCATTGGTTGGTGTGCTGGCTAGAGGCACAGCACCTGTATGCGTGTCCTCCACCCAGCCCTCGCCTTTTACTGGGTGCTTGAGGGTGATGCAGCCAGACCACAGTACTTTCAGATGAAAAGGAGGGCAGGGCAGTATAAGCAGGAAGTGGTTTTGCTCGATAGATGCAGGGCACAGAGTTTCAGGCAGGTGTATTGCTGTTGCGTGTGGAGTGTGCATGCATGTGTGTGAGAGCACGGTTAAGGGTACGTGCCTGCGGCAACTGAACAAGACACAACAAACACACAGCTCTTACAAATGTATGTCCATTTAATAATCTTATTTATTTTAAATAAGAAAGTAATGCAACAAAATAAAAAAAATACATTTGAAATCTGGAGATATGTATTACCAAATTCAAAAGAACTGTACAACAATCTAAAATATGATCTTTAAAAATGAATGCAAAGGACAGGACATAATTCTGCATAGCTCATAAATCTTACTGATATTTGCCAAAAGATGAAGTGAGGTAGAAAAATACGATTCCACATTGTCATATGCCTGGAGCCCTGACATGAGTTATATATATATATATATATATATATATATATATATATATATATATATATATATATATATATATATATATATATATATATATATATACAGTTTAGAATCACTCAAACAAAACATAAACTGGCCAATAAAATAAACCCTTGGGTGTAATGTGCACTTTTGACTTGGATGTAAGGATAAGTGAGTAAACATGGGGATTTTCCTTGATTAGCAATTTGGGAAAATGAGGAGCACGATTAGCCCACTTCAAAGGCATTTGGAACAAAGATGTGGCTAAATTAGACTTTGAAGACCAAATAGTTCTGGCAGGCAATTTTAAACTTGAAAGTATAGCATTGTGTGTGCTTCTATAAATAAAAGAAATACAAGAGGAGGGGTGGTATGTTCAGAAATTAAGCGTTTTTCAAAGACAGTGTTTGGTGTTTCCCTCACTATTACCCCGTGTAGTTCCCTTTGTTCTGTTGAGCAGACATTACATGTAGAGATTTCCATAGACATTTCCATAAGAGCAACTGAAACTCAGCTTGTTTCTTTACACAATAACCCTGTTAATGCTTGTTACAATGTATATCAGTGGCACCCCTCAAAGCTTCCAGTGATTCTGTTTAAACATATATTTAGACCTATAGATTTTTCTAACGTCTATGATTAATTATATACTTTGTATCATATGTAGCAAGAGCAACTTAAGTGCTTTTTAATCAGAAATGAACTCCTAACATTTCTCCACAGCAGACAGAAAGACAGACAGGTGGATTCCTTTTAAGGCCATTTTAGCCTTAGTGGCAATTACAAGAAGGTTAAAGTATAAAGCAGCAGTACAACAGATACAATGAGTGATACAATAAATAGTCAAGTGGAAGGGGCCAATGTAATTACAATACAACAAAGTCAGTGTCAGAGATCCCCTGCAGACGGGGTTTGACGTCATACTGCTGGTGACGTCCAGTCCAGTACCTGTTTTAAGAGCTCATTTCCCCTACGTCCCAGAGGAGTGGGAATTCAGTGCATCCAGCAAGAGAAAAGCAGAGTAGTTTGAAAACATCCTCACCTACAGTAAGCTGCTGCGTATCAAATCGGTGATGATTAGCAAATAACCAGCAATATTATAATGTTACAATTGTGTGTATTCCTCCCCAAATCACATGCAGGCCAGACTGGAGATCTGCAAAGACATGCTCTGGTGTGAGATCCCTCAGTGAATTGTCTATAGGAGATTATAGTTCAGCCATGTCAATATGTCAGGTCAATGATGAACTCTTTGTCTCCCTCATATTTCTTCTATCTTATCATTTGTTATGCGTTTTTGCAGGTGTACACCTCCTCCTCTCTCACACATGTCTGACACTCCACGTGGCAGCACCAGCGTACCTGGCAGTGGCAGGACAGGCTGGTGAGGCGCATGGCTGTGTTGTAACCACGTCCGCAGCACATACTCTGACAACTGGTGTCTTTGGCACACGACCGGCCGCCTGTACCCGGGGAGTAGCGCGAGGGCCTGCAGAAGCTGGGGGAGTCTTCCAGGTAGACCAGGTCAGTAGTACGAAGGCTCTGGCCATGGCGACGGGGCCCAGCGAGCTCCGTCTCCCCGGTGGCTGCGTTGGTGACACTCAGCACTCGCACCGCGGTGTCATACCTGTACTTCAGCAGCCGTCCAGTGTCATGGAAAGGAGACAGCTGCTTCCAGCAAGTCCGTACGGCACAAGAGCCGGAGACACCGTGACACTTGCAGGTTGTTTTCAGCCCACTCTTCACTGCCTGAGATGTGAGAAAAAAAAGCAAGGGAGGGGAAGAAAATGCAGAGATGTCAGTTCTTTCAGTTTGATTCATTACCTGGCCTCTTATCTGGGAGGTCTATCTGGACAGAGTGAGACAGTTTCCTGCAGGGTGGGTAGAGGGTTAGGAGTGGTGGTCTGGGAACGTGCACCTTTAGCCCACCTCAGTCAAAACTTTTGACATAATGGATTGAGGGGGACTGTTCAGAATGTCGTATTTCATTTACCTCACATTTCTCACTTGGACAGCTCTTGCAATTTTTTTTCTCAATGTGTTGAAACTAGCTCTGTCTGCTTCTCTCCTGTCTCTTTCCTCAAGCCCGAGGCATTGGTGACAAACGGTGCAGACAGTGGAATCTCTCCACCCTGTTCTTTGTACATGCCTGCTCATGGAAAACATTGATAAGAATTTCTGTGCAAGAAGTGCCAAAAAAAATGTAGCAGCGGTTTGCCATGGTGCCCCCTGATTTAGGTTAAGAGTTCACTGAGCTTGATGGTCAGTGATGAGAGCGCGATCACTCAGCCTGAGAGCTGCTGTCTTGGCGGGGGCCAGAGACAGGTCATACAGAGGGAGCCAGAGGGTACTTCTGGGTTTAAAAGTGCTGCTCAGTTCCTCCCTTTGCAGGTATGAACCCCTCAGGGGCTTCAGAGCACCATTACTGAAAGATGAGGGGGGTGCCGACCACTTCATGTTTCTGTTAACACGAGTCGTGGTCTCTTCTTGGCCACATTGGTGTAAAGTGAGGAAAACATTTAACTCAGTAAAGATGAGATAAGACTGATGCTTTCAGTTCTTCCTGTTGTTTCTTTCTGGCTCTCCCTAGGTGTGAGCTTAAGGAGTAGGACCCTGGGGCCTGCCATTTCAGAGCAACACAGTGGTGGTTATGAACATTAGGTGGATTTATGAAGAGCACAGTGATCCAGTAAGTGGAAAAAAATGCTCGCTCGTATATTAAAAAGAGGCCTCGGTTATAATCGTTCTCTCCGACATGAGACCTTTAATTTTCTGTAGGCCCGCACAGCAAGCTTTATCATGTCTAAGAACACCTGGCTCCAACGATCCCACAGCCGTCCTGACTCTCTGCTGCACTGCCTCACCCTCTGTCCTTTTATTATCCTCCAAGGCCAACGACGGCAGCAAATAAAGGGGCATTTGTCTGGCTGGCACTGTGAAAAATATGCAGGTGAGGTTTACAATTCTGTATCCTCTGATGGTGCTGGAGTGTGCCAGAGGTATAATTGTAGTGTAAAATTGCAGCCCAACTAATTGAGCTAAGTGTGGCTCAGGTATAGGTGATGTTTGTGATGCCTTGGCCTCGGGAGGCAACTGCATCATAATGGGAAGAGGGGTCTGTTTTGCTGAAGCACATCTGATGCAATATTTCTACTCCTTTGGCTTTATTTGTTCACACTCACCCGAATTCCAACGTTGATGTTTTGGGCGTCAACTTGAGCCCTCAGGTCCTTGCTGACCTTCTTTTGGCCGAGGAACTTCTTGAGAAACTTGGTGCTATATTTCAGGTTGTCTCCGCAGACCCCCCACTGCCACGCTTCTCGATGCTGGATGCCGGGGGAGTCGTCACATGTGCACCTCTCCATTCGGCCTGAGCTGCACGCTTTGGCGAGTGCATGGGTTAGTGCCGCAGAGGACACTGCCAGTAGGAAGGCAGTCTCCTTGAATGCTGGGATAGATGTTAAAGACAGAGGAGGTGGTTTAATTTTGTGTAAACATTTTTTATGTTTAAATGTCAGTTTGTCTATATCTAGGACCGATTTAAAGAGCTGAATTTACAAAGCTTTTAATGCAAGAGCTATTTTTGTCATTAAAAACGTGTTCTGAGTGCAAACTGTGTATAGCTTAAGGGATTAATTCATAGTTTACAATCATCCAAATGCCTTTTGTGCCACTGAGTAAGCCTTTAAGCCAAAATGTTTACAAAGAGCTCACTACGTTGTCATGGTTTGCTACAACCTCAGCATTATTCTGCAAAATGGCATGTGTAATAATTCCTCTTCTTTCCTTTTGGTTACACACTGTTATTTGCTTCACCCAGAGCCATCACCAGGGTATATTTTGATCCAATTAATTATTATTTTGACTAGGAAGGATTTTCCCAGATGAAAGTGGATAATCATGCCACCCTTTTCCTCTCTGAATGGGCGCTTTCCCGAGATAAAAATAACCACGGGGTTTGAGCACTCTCCACCACACCACATTTCTTGGCTTTCTACTCCCTCATTACCTCCATGCTGACCTGTTCATGTTCTCCCACACACTGATATCCATATGCATAAAGCATTTTCTGTGCACAGCAGACCTGCAGGGGACTTGAGCTATATCCAATATGGTGATTTAGTATGGCATATCTTAAGTGTAGCTAATCAATGGTTGAATCAGGTCATGGAAAAAGTATTTAAGTACACTACTTTTTGAAAACTTTTTTCAGGGGTTGTATCAAGTCAAGGGAGTGTGCAGAACATCTTAAGTTACACACAATAAAAGAAAAAGGATTTAGAAGTGTCACCCGGTGTCATTGTCACAAACGCTTTGGTGTTACAGTTGCTCGAAGTACACAAGAATGACTGTGACTTTAAATCACAGTCACTTTGTCACAACTCTAAAAAAAAAAAATGGTATACTAGCAATCTCTCCAAATGTTAGATAAAAGTTAATAGAAAAGCTAATTTCTATGTTGTAAAATCAGGGCCGAGTAAGGAAATAAGGCAGCAACAACCAATACAAACAACATTTGATAGTCTAAAAACCATTTTGTATGTGTTTTATTATTAAAGAGACAGACATAATATATTAACTGATATTCATTTTATACTATTTTTTTGTGATAATTAACACGATTCTATATGGAAATGTAACTTTAAATGTTTACATTTCACCACACCCCTGTGTTGACATGTGGCTTATGAGTCACACCATTGATTAAAAAAATAAATCTGTATTTTTTATTAAAGGTAGACCGCAATCATGTTTGATTACTGTCTCCAGTCTTGGCCCAAAACGTTTGTTCTCAACTTACTACAAGTTTTTTCTGTAGATAATCATTTGGTTTTAAGATAAATGGATGTTGCCATCAGCGTCAGGGCCATGCAGGCAGATGTGGCTCAGCACTCCATTTTGGTATCTTGCTCAGAGAGTGGATGTAGCTTAAAAAAATGGCAGCTATGCACCTGTCTCACTTGATGTAAATACAGATTAAGATAAATAAAGATAAAATACACAAAAGGGACTGCGCAACTGGGTGGTGTCAGGTTTGAGCCCAGCAAGCCGCATCAGATGACGGATCAACAAAGTGCTAAAACTGTAAAGCGTGTTGAAATTGTATTCTTACCTCTTTTCAGAAGACTTCCCCGGCCGTCCAGACTGCAGTTCCAGCGCTCATTCCTGAACTGATACCGACACTCCAGGAGACTGAGGCGCACTGACTCCCTCAGCGTCTCGGCCAGACCAGGCTCCCTGCGACACAGCCTCTTCTGCCGCCTGGTCAGAGTCATCTGCTCGCACTGCTTCAGGTGGGCCTTGCCTGTCGGAGGTTCATTGGAAAACGGACCTGGTAAAAACACCAAGGGTTCCCGACCTGTCAGCCTTGGAGAGGAGAGAAAAAACAAAGTCCGATGAGTTGCATTTGTAAGTTAGTCTTTGATAAATGCAGTGCATAAATGCATCTAACTTTGACATAAACTGTAGGTATATATGGCTACTATTAGGCTACGGTGAAACATTTTCCAATAATTATTATTAATAATAATAATAATTATTATTATTAATAATAATTATTAGACCTAATAGAAACGTGAC
The DNA here is from genome assembly GCF_008315115.2 of Sander lucioperca. Lineage (NCBI taxonomy): Eukaryota > Metazoa > Chordata > Actinopteri > Perciformes > Percidae > Sander > Sander lucioperca. The sequence continues at coordinate 4,698,987 of NC_050193.1, read as the reverse complement.
GAATTTGTTGTTTTGCGCTGTTTACCCAGTCTTGCCGCCTGAAAAAAGTTAATTTACTCCGTCAGTAAAATTAAACTATAAAATATGGGGTTTTATTTTTTTCTGATTTATAACACTGTAAACAATAAAAGTCCATACACGGGTAAAAGGAACGGTAATTTAACAAATCCAGGAAAACGCGTAAGAATAGCCAAATAATTCAGATTAATTTGGTTGAGATGCATCTTAAATTACCACTTGTTTCAACAAATTAGCATGACAATTAAAAAAAATAAACCGTAGCGGTTTCGAACAACACAACAATTTACCTCAATAGTATGCGCACAATTACGCGTGCGTAATTTGGCTAAAGTTTGTAATGGTTGTCGGTTTGATCTCCTCTAAGGGTTAAAACAACAAAGGCAACCAATAAATGTGATGAACAGAAGTAAAAAACAAATCGGCTGACCCAAAATAAGCTGCAGCGTGCGAGAGGAGGATGCAGAGTGCAAAGAGTCGCAATAAGCAGGCGGTCCGTGGGAGCCTGGAGCGCATGGTGCCGGGTTGGCGCTGCTCTTCATCTCGCTGATTCTTCAACGGAGAAAGTCTGTGCCGTTTGGTCGGCGCACCTCTTTAAGCGGCCCCACATGTACACAGACTTTCAATCCGGTGCGACAGGCCCAGTGGTCCGCTAGGAGGCAGGGCCCTTTGCTGGAGAGGAGGGGGGACATCATCTTGCTGCAACCTTATTGGATTCTCTCATTATTGTTACTGTATATTCCCTCCCACTGCAACGCCACCCAGGTGACCGAAGCTGCAAAATGACTGGGTTTATCTGCTGTGATATAGAAATCTCGAATACTCTGGGTACTCATCACTAGGATGCCATCCTAGTTACGCACTGGGATCAAAACTTTAAATCGGGGCATTTTTAGGGAAACTTGGTATTTAAAAACTCCTTTCTTTCAACTAACATTTTTCACTCAAATTACATTTTTTGCATAAATTGCAATTCTGTTGATCAGTAGTCTTAGAAATGATATTCAGCATATTTAAAAGTGGTTTCATGATCAGAGCCCGAAGCTCCACCAGACCCGAAGTCTAACCCACAAGGGCAGCATACATCCATCCTGAAGTGTCCTTGACCAAGGATAAAGCAAAAGAGAATTTCCCCATTTTAGACATATAAGTTATTACATTATAATCATTGCTTTTAGACAGCAAAATCCACCAATCTTGCAAACAAATTAAAGCACAGCATTCAAGAGAACCATATGGATGAGATGTAAATGATCCATGAAGCCTGAGATTAAAGGACACAACCATGCAGTATATTATTAAAGGACCTATAGCCTGTTCTTCCAGTCAAACTACACACTCCATGTACTTTCAAACTTCATTAGTCCTTTAGAGAAAAAACAACCATGGATAGAGCCCCACCTAGTGGATTCAATATAGAAATTTAATCTGTGAACATGAATGAATTTAAAAGTAAGAGTTGAGGAGAGGTAGCAGATTATTTTTTTATTGATTAATTAATAATTTGCTTGATAAAATGTGAGAAAATGGTGACAATCACCCATCACAATTTCGTAAAGACAAAGGTGATGTCTTCAAATGTCTTGTTTTGTCTAACTAAAAGTCCAAATTCCAAAAATATTATCATATAATATCATATAAAACCGAGAGAAGCAGCAAATCCACTCAATTGGGAAAGTGGAGGCAGAGAGTTTAATTTGTCATGTTTATTATACGATTAATTGATTATCAAAATAGTTGCTGAGTATTTGCTGTCCATCCCCCATAATCCATATGAGGAAATATGCTTTAGATTCAATATTTTGTAAATATTAGCACCAATTAAATACTTGTGAGGCACATACTGGTTGGTACAAGGTAAAGAAGTTCAGAGGATAAGGTTGTAACAAATTTGCGTTTAGGAGGGACCTAGAAATAATTTACACAATCATAGGCTACTATCCTACAGGGTTTAGAAAGGGGGCCTTAACCTTTGACAACCGTGAAAGGGGGCCAAACTAAGTGTGACACTGTGACAAATTTGTCCTTACATTTTTTTTCTTTTTTTCTCTTTGTAATGTATAGTGTTAAAAGTGACCATAACCCAGTAACGTTTCTCACTCTCCTCCTTCCTCCTGTGGGTGTTTTATGACAGATGTATCATCTCCAAATGATATGATGCGCCACACAGTTATAATGAAGGGAGAACTTACCTATAAATCCAAACCCGTTTTGTTGTTGTACCAGGCTGTAAAGTGTTTAATTTTGCTGGAAGGGCGTGCATTTCAACCATAGACTGTCAATGATTTCAACATGGGGGTCTATGGGGATTGACTCCCTTTTGGAGCCAGCTTCAAGTGGCCAATCGATGAACTGCAGCTGTTGGCACTTCCGCATTGGCTTCATTTCTTCAGCACCGGAGGCTCAGAGCAGATTCAGAGACGTGTCTCAGCCTTCATTTGTAAAGCCTTGGTCAAGACCAGGAAGAAGGATTTTGAAGCACCAGTAAAGGTACAACTATTATTTGTAATTAAACATTTAACATTAGTTTGTCATAACAGTTAGATATTAATTTTCATTGAAATAAGTGTGGAGAGCAATAACCTGTTAACGTACAGTCACTGTCTTATTTGTACGTGACGGAGTATCTTATGCTGTAAACGGTAATCTAATGTTGTTCTTCCTCAAATATAGCTAACGTTAACGTTAGGCTAGCTTGGGTTAACGCCTGCTTTATGGTCAGCTCACTAATTTAAATGTGTTTGCTGGCTGTGAACTCTCTTGAAAATGTAAGTTGTCTTTTTTGTAAGAAATAAAGGTGTAGAAACAAAGAAGAACATGTCATTCCTGTTTACTCAAATGAGTAACGTTAGCTATTAACGTTAATCGAAAGTACGTCATTTGTTTGAGAAGCTGGATGCTATCCTAACCCCAGATGAATGAATGAAAATATAGGTTTGTTGGGATTTCACCAATACAGAAATTAATTCTGATATAGGCTATATGTAACGTTAAAAAAAAAACATAATTAAGCAATATTTTCTTACATGGTTCTGCAACGCAAATTTTTCATCATCAATGAATCTGTCAGGTTTTCTTTATATCGATTAATCACTAAATCAATGAAGTGTAAATTGTTTTGTCCAGTCAACAGTCCCAAGCCTAAATGATATAAAACTGAGGCTGAACCCATATATGTTTGGCATTTGTCTTGATAAATTACTATAAATTATCTAGCTACATAGCTTTTTTTCGAATAATAGACTCGTTGTTTCAGGACTAGCTGGCTACATAGTTATGATACTAAAATTGAGGCTACATTAGGACACAATGTCTGTTGACAACTAACGTGCCTCAACTTGTTTTGCTCAGCTGTGGGTTAAATATGCAGCTCAATAGTGCAATAGAGATTAGCACCAACTTGCCAACAAGTAAAAAGAGTGCACATTCTTCATAAACAACAAAAGAGAAACATGATTTACAGAACCTTATTGGTTGTCATCGAGCATAACATGACTAAGAATGCAGAATTTGCTGAATGTTAAGTAGAAGAGTGACATAGCCTACATTAGATAGCTATTTCGAGCTGTAACGATTCGTCAATCAAGTAGTTGACAGTAGGCAACAGAAAATCAAACTGCTAATCGATTAATTAAATGGCATTTAATAAATAATTTAATTACATAATTTATGTTTTCTTGACATTTTTTTTAAATTTTGCAATAGTTATTTGTCATTTTTTACATTTTATAGACTAAATGATTAACAAACCGTAATGAAAGTAAACTTGTTGGGGAACCTAAATCACAGATTTCTGCATTCAAACTTTAGTGTAGAAAAATCTAATGAACTGAGTGAATCATTTTTAATTGGCTAATCTATCAATTTTCTGCTGCAAGGTCTAGGTTGTGTTGCTTTAATTCATTATAGCATTAGAAAATTGTTGTTATCCTATAGGCCATTCTATGTGGTATTAAAAAGGTCTTTATAAGTGTTCAAAAGAAAAAAATAAATTGAATTGTAGGCTATAACCTCTGTTTGGATATGTATTATAATAATTACATGCGCTTGTATGTAATGCTGGGGTATTTCAGTTATGTTTATGGAACTAGTACTGCATGCTGGAGTTTTGTGATGTCATTTTACAGCAGTGTCACTTAAACAGGATCAAAACAGGATCAAAAAATGTAATTGGCCAAATGGGTAACTTGATGAACATGTGCTGTCAAGTCACTTTACACTGCAAAAGTAGCTAACTTACCACTACTTTGATATAAAGTGCAATGGTCTGTCTTGTTTACCTCATCACTTAACCATCACCACCATCAAACTTTTGCCAGTTAAAATGACAAACACGGTAGCGGTAATATTTCTCTTTCTGCAGGTGAGCCAAGATGGGAGCTTTTGCTAGCCTGTTTAAAGGCTTGTTTGGCAAGAAAGAAATGAGGATCCTGATGGTAGGACTGGATGCTGCTGGAAAGACCACTATCCTGTACAAGCTCAAACTGGGAGAAATTGTTACCACAATCCCTACCATCGGTAAGTCCTCTCCTGCATCTTTACAAGTTGTCACACTGCATGGTCTTCTTACCAATGCCAAGATATCAAACATATTTATCTCTTCGTTTTTCCCTTCATCCGCAGGTTTTAATGTTGAGACGGTAGAATACAAGAACATCAGTTTTACAGTGTGGGATGTTGGCGGTCAGGACAAGATCAGGCCACTCTGGAAGCATTACTTCCAAAACACACAAGGTGAGAGACTTATCATGTTGCCGGCCCACTGTTGGTTGAATCCTCCATTACATGTGGAGACTTGTATCCATTTTCTTTGTAAAAACCTCCCCTCTTTTCCATTTTCAGGCCTTATCTTTGTAGTGGATAGTAATGACAGGGAGCGAGCTGGTGAGGGGAAGGAGGAGCTGATGCGAATGCTGGCTGAAGATGAGCTGGCGGATGCTGTGCTGCTTGTGTTTGCCAACAAACAGGTGAATTTGAGTCACTGTTCTGAGAAAAAATCATTAGTGGGAGAACCTGGCACATATCAATTGGTCATTAATCATTGGTCAGTGAACAGGGGATTGGTCCACTAACATAATGGTATGATCAAAGGAACAAAGATTGCAGACGCAGTGGTAAATTAATGGTTCGAGAAGAGGGCTTGAGATCGGAAGGTTCAACCTCCAGACAGGCAGGATAAATCTGGGTGGAGAAAGTGAAAGAGCAACCCCAATTTATTAGATTTGTTTAGATATTAAAGATTTCCCTTACTAATCCTAGGGATCTGTATTGGGGCCATTTCGGGCATATTTTAATGAATTGGTATTGGCTATTCTATCGTGTTTTGTCCACCTTACCTGGCTGTCGTTGCAGCCCTGCTCTCCTTTAAAACAGCCTACTGTAAAACTACTGTATAACCATGAGTGTTTTTGTTGTTACCACAACTCCAACAGAGCAGTTTTCTCTCTATCACTTCGTCAGTTTCAGTTGTCCTCTCCCACTTTCATATTATATCAATAATTTGAGCTTATAAACTTAAAGTGCCCATATTATGAAAAAATCACTTTTTCTGGTATTTGGGGTGTTATGTTGTGTCTCTGGTGCTTCCACACACATACAAACTTTGATAAGAATCCATCCATGCTGTTTAGAGTGAGATACAGTTTCTGAATGTGTCCTGCCTTCAGTCTCTGGTTGAGCTGGTCAAAATCTGCACGGCTTGTGATGTCACAAGCCGAAACGAGCAGGCTAACCGCAACCATTAGCTCGTAGCGCTAATGCTAACGCTAGCATGCTAACGCTAGCATGCTAACGCTAGCATGCTACCTCGTTCTCAATAGCAAAGCACTGCTACAACACACACAAGTTCACCATAATCTACAAAAGAACTACTTACATGCGCCCTCATTTAGAAGTCTCCCAGCTAATCCTGCCTTGTAACCGACCGAAGTTGTAAAAACAGCCTTTCTTTTACTGTCTATGGAGCTAGCTAGCTGACATGATCTACATCTGAGCTACTGGGCATGTGCAAGTGCTATCAAAGATAGTACAGAAGAAGAAGAAGAAAAGAGGTCTCACTCTGTAGCTAAAACAGAGACCAGCTGAAAAGAGGATCTGCAGCAGTGAGAGAGAGCGGTGCAGTACAACAAAAATATGGTGTTTTTTGAAAATTAAACCATGTAAACCTATTCTGGTACAACCTTAAAATACAATCATGAACCTGAAAATGAGCATAATATGGCTGCTTTAATATTTTTGATTAAGGACTGTACATATTTTAGTAGCTCCTGAAAAATAAGGTGTTTTAGATTCAGTAGGCTACAGGGTGTAAGATACATATTTAATTAACATTTAGTATTATATGTATCCGTTTGGCCTCTGTATCGGCAGACATACAATATTAAAGGACCAAATAAATGTGTATAACATTAGTCTGGAGATGTTCATATGTCCACAGTCTTTATAGGCTTTTGCAAATTTTAATACTATTGTTAAAAAAATGTATAAAGTTGCATTGTTAACTATTTTAAAATGATGAATAAGAGCACTGATACAGATGCAGAATATTGGATCAGTATTCTGCTAAGGATATTAATGTAATGTCTATCCCATCCATGTCATAAATAAGTACAAGAGTAACGACAACAATGAGCATCCACATCAACGTCAACATGCCAATGACAACAAGAGCATAGATCAACGATTTGTGTTCAGTAGCTTAATGGCTGAAGGAATGAAAGAATTTGCATACCGATTAGTTTTCCCTACAGGAACATAATAGCGGCAACCGTATGGCATAACAAAAAATTCACTAAAAAGGGCATGGTCAGGTTGAGTTAACAATGTTAGACAGACCTTGTCCTTAACAGACAAACCATTAAACCAGCACACAAATGAAAAAGTTAATAAACTTGATAAAAGTTTTATAAAAGTTACATCAAATTTCCTTGCAGACACCGAAAGAGTTTAGCTTCCCTAGCAGATGAATTATCTGCTGCCCCCTCATGACTCTATAGGCCCTGACACACCAACCCGATAGTCGGCCATCGGACAGTCTGGCGAGGTCAGTGACTCGAAATTGTTCGGTGTGTTCCGTGCCGTCGTCCGTCGGAGGTGCCGTCGTCCTTCATTTTGGCGATTTGAAATGAAGACAGATTCAGCAACTGCATGGCCTATTTCTCGCTTAAAATGTTTTCAGAAACACGTTTCAGTGAACTATTTTCGTAAAATATGAGATTGTATTTCGAACAAGCCGCTATTATGTTCGGCTGGAGAAGCCAGACCCACGTGACGCGTTCGTCATTTCCGGTTTTCCTTTTTTTTGGGCGACAATACAGATTAGCGCCGCCTGCTGTTATGGAGACGTATTACGTCTTGCGCACGCGCATAACGTACACTCAAGTCACCGTCGCTTCGGTGTGTTCCGAGGCACTTTTTGGACCTCGGGGAGCCAACTGATCAGTCCGACTGCCTTTTCTGCTGACGGTTGGCCGTCGGGTTGGTGTGTCAGGGCCTTAAAGTCTGTCTTCTCATTACATTTCAGCTGTGAATCAAATGCAGTTACCAGGTATTTGTATTCAAGAACGATATGTACATCTCCATCACGTATGATGCTCGCTTCAGGTTCGACACTGGCTTTTCTGAAGTCAATTATCAGTTATTTAGTTTCCGTCACATATAGGTCTAGACAATTTTCGTCACACCATTTGAGGAATGCAGGTAGGGCAGCACCATTATCAGATTTGTGGCCATGAAGGAGAGACAGCAGGGCGGTGTCGTCAGAGCATTTGACGAGGTAACTGCCTTCCTGAGAGGACCTGCAGCTGTCTGTATACGTGATAAAAAGCAAGGGGGTAAGAAAGTGATCTGTGCAAACCTTAGCAGGGAGTGTTGGTTGCTTTTTTTTCTTGTCGTTAATAAAGTGTTGTGTTTTCAGGACCTTCCCAATGCAATGAATGCAGCTGAGATCACAGACAAGCTGGGCCTTCACTCCCTGCGCCATCGCAACTGGTATATCCAGGCCACATGCGCCACTGCTGGAGATGGTCTTTACGAGGGTCTCGACTGGCTTTCTAACCAGCTAAAGAAAGCAAAATGATCCATCACTCCACCTCCTGTCGGTCCTCTCTGTCTGCAGTATACTGGTTCCTGGTCTCATTCTCTCCTTTTCTCTTTTTCCTCTGAAGCGTTGGACCTTTGGCCAGTGCTACCCTGCATCTGTGTACTGTAGGTGTGTGTTTTTTGGATATGTGAATGGGAGCAGCCATGTTGGGCTTTGAACACAGTTAACTCTCAAGCATCTCATTCCTCCAGTGTCAGCACATCCAAAGCCACTGGTCTCCACAAAGCAAAGAAGGACACAGGATGTTGAGTCCTGTGTACATTTGTTTTTAAATCTGCTAGTGACATTAAGGCCTTTTTGAACTGTTTATTCACCTTGCAAAGACACACAGTATACCACAGTGTCATGTTTGATACGGTAAAATATCCCACATCCCAGATCAGTTCACATTCTTTTGAAAATTTTGAGTTTTGGTGGATTTAAGTTGATTTTGACTGCTGCAGTGAACACTGGATACTTATTTATTTTCTCTCTTTCAGAAATGTTTGAATCCCCAAGTGTGTCTGCTGTACGTCCCGTTACGGTCAGAATGTATTCAGCATCTCTGTTTCTGAAGAAAAGTTGTTGAATCATTTCTTCAGTTTTTATATTGAATTCAGTGCCACCTCTAAATGTTATCCCTCTTATGGCAATAACCTGATATATATTTACATGTGGTCTTGTTTTTTACACACAGAGCATTAAAAGATCCATCAGGACTGGGTCTAGAAAAGGCAATAAATGTTACAGTGTATGTTTACATATATGGAGGTGTGTTGTGTGTAGCTACTGCATTGTTGGTGGATGTGTGTATCCTTCTGGTGCTGTTTGGGTTTCAGCCTTGTCCAGTTACTGGAATGGTGAGGCCTTTTTATTTTGGACTTTCTCCCACTCTCTCTTTTTATTTACTGGTAGTCTTATTTTCTATTGTATATAGTTCTTTGTGTTTGTTTTCTTTTTTTAATGTATCTGTTGATGCACAGACAACCTGGTTTGCTTTGACATGAGCTGACATGCCAGGTGTGCAAATGCTCTAGGGACCAATTGTTTTCATTCAGAAAGTGCCCATTGTGTTTGGTTCAGCTTTTGGTTCGCCTGCAGGGCATGAGTTTTCCCACCTGTGGTTTTCTAGAGGACACAGAATTGTCAGCCTGTCTTTGATTAACGGTATAGTTGAATTGGAAGTATTTGCTCTGGTCCCCTTATGAATCAGCACTGTAAATGCTTCCTTGATGCTTCAGGCTTTATGGTGTTTTCCCCGCATGTAGCCAGGGCACTTCCCCTGGAGTTATTTACATTGTCTCCCAGTAATGCCATTTGCACAACCTCAGCAACTTGTGCAACACAGGCCTATGTGAAGACAGCGGTTTATCTATCAGCCTTTGCAATGAACCCATAGACAATAACCCTTCCCATTGTTCTCCAACAGCACACATGCAAATGTGCAAGTACGAAAGTAACAGAATAATTCCCACACACCACTGATGCCAAAGGCTACTGCGATTAATTAGAAACCAATCTCGAACTGTGCACACCAAGGTCATAATATCACACTGACCTCCAAAGGAAAATTAATTTTCCCTTCTGTTTTTCTAGGACTAGGCATTTAGTTAAGTTTTCTTTGGAGGTTTGAATAGCTAATCGACTCTTCTTTTGGGTTTTTGTTTGTCCTTACGTTGGGGTATTTCTTAAACATCAGTAGAGTTCATAGGATAAGTGATTAGGGCTGGGTATCATTAAAAAAATTTCGATACCAATACCGTGACTTTGATACTGGTTCCTTAACGTTATTTTTATAAAAAAAAGGAATTAACAACGTTACACATTATAGCACAATTCTTTTTATTTATTTTTCAGCTACGTCAGTTTGTGAACATGCAGTATTTCTCCTGCAGGTCTCTACCATATGTAATGTTAGACAGCCAATCAGCAGCATTATTAGATCTTGGTACAAGCATGCTGCATGCTTATTGGCTCACTGACGCTGACGAGATTTGCTCCTTAGGTATTGAAATTGGGTATTGAATGACAAGGCATTTTTCGATACTCGATACTATAGAGGCAATTTGGTCGGTGCCTAAAAAGTATTGAATTCGGTACCCAGCCCTATAAGTGATGTGATCTAGTATACAACAAGAAATACAAATGTATATAATATTTTGTCAGGAAATGTATTTTAACTGTGTCATCCACATACCCTTGTTCAGATGTGAATATTCACTTTTCAAGGTTTCACAAATGATGTATGTGCATATGTTTGTCTGGATAACCTTATGTTTTTTTTAAGCTTGTAACATTTGATAAATGCACTATAATAAAGATATCTATTGTACATCTGGTTTACTGGCATTTTCATTGGAATAACTGATCATTTCATGGTATTCATATGAGAATTAAATACCTCACAGATAATCCTTTCAAATTCCTCTATAGTAACCAAAGTTCACATAAATAACATGATAGTCATAGTTTAATATTTAATTAGGGGCAAATGCATTATAAATTTATGAGAAGATTTAGGTCACTGTGCAAGACATAACAGCTCTAAAAGAGTGAGAATTCAGAATATGAATCCTTTTTATTTTGTAAACCTGTCAGCATGTTTTATTGTTGAGTGTAGATTAAATCAGCCATTTTGTCCGAAATCCACTTTTTTATGTTTTCAACATCATTAAAGATGTGACAGATGTCAACAATGTGAGTTGCCTTTCAGATCGTGTTTTCCTGCTCCGTAACATACAGACATAAATCCGCCACACCATCCTCAGTGTGTCACCCATCAGTCAACAGGATCAGAACACAGAGCTCTCCTCTTCAGGCCATATCATGTTCGTTCAGAATTTTTTTTTTCCAACAAGAGCTCTGTTTTTGTTTGTCTGATTTTTTTTCCCTGACAGTCGAGATACACTAATAATTCAATGTATCCACAGTTACATGAAGAAGTTACAAGAAGATAATCTGACAGCATCTAAAGCTTTAAAAGTAATTATCTACCACCGCATCCTCTCACTCTTAATTTAATTTTCCTTCCAGTGTGCCATCAGCAAAAATTATGACCTTTGATGAACTAGTTATGAATTAGTTTCTTACAGTATAAGCTCCAACATAGTTATTCAGCTTTCACGGTGAATAAACAATGGGTATGTGGCTTGAAAAAGAACAAAGATGTTCTGTTTCCAACCATCTTATTTCCAGTAGACTTGTAGTGAAGAGGTGTTAACATGGGTGTTACACTGACAACACATCTGATTAGGTGAATTCCAATTTCTAAAAGAGTCTGATGAATACAAATGGGCAGTATCAGTGAATCTTTTTCACACCATACCTTTCACCTAGGCGCACACTCTAACGAATACACCATATATATATATTTTAACCTTTTACAATGTATCTGTATCTAGGATCAAACTGACGTTCCCAACAGCTGTGTGATCATTTAACAAATCACTTCTTCATTCAAGCCACAATTTCGAAAATAAATCAAAGAATAAAAAGGTCACAAGCAATTAGTTACAGAAATATACATCTTTTTAAATGGACAAATGTAATCTAATATTGCATTTCCTGACTGTAACCACTGGAGGGCAGTGAACACTCATGATTCTAAATACAGGTAGTTTGAGTCTATGGTAAATTGAGAGAGGAAAGGAGACCATGGAGGAGACGCTACATTATCGGTATATACTTTCAAAATAAAGCAATCAAAAGAGGAAAAGGTATTCACCGGAAGTGTATACTATCATATCTGCCTTGACTTGGCCTTGTATGACCATCTTTAACAGGTAGGCTGATTTCCACACCAGAAAACAACTCTTTATTGATAGAATCATTACCAATATGGATGTTAGTGCTGCTTATTTATTTATAATTTCCCCCACTAATACATGAATTTCCACATTCAAATCTGCTTACAGTATTGGTAAGTCTCCATGGCTACTATAAAAGCATGCACTATAAAAGAGATCTTCTGCTCTGGACTGCAGCCACTTTACACAAACAATGTAGACTAGGAATATTCCAGCATTTTGGGCCAGGAGTTAGATGACAAGATTGATATAGGCTACAAATGATCCAATCAGCAACAGATCAAACACCAAACATAGTTCCTGACACTAATGGGAGTCATTTTTAGACATGCCTCTCTCTCATAGGTCTAAGGCATAACTTGCGGGATAACATATTGGGTTAATGAAGATTGATAGTCCCAAGGGCCACGCTGCAGCACGCAGCTGGACAGACGGTGACGCAGTAAAGATGAGTTTTTTTTTCTGACAATCAATAAGCCTGCAGATCACTGTTCACCCTCCTTTTCCACTCCATCTAGATTTCAGGTGTCCAATTCTCCATAGAGGTGTTACCTTGGAAACAGCACCTTATGTATTTATAGGGAGCAACTGAGTAGAAATGGAGACGGTAGAGCAGGAGACAAGACATTGACTGTGATATAGGTTTTAGCTTGGAGCACACACACTGGGGTGCAGATGGATGGGGACGTAGTTATACTTTTATTTTGCTTAGGCTCTTTCATTGAACAGAGGGTTTATAATCCCATCCTTGTAGACACATCATCCCTCACTTTGCAGCAGCTGCCAGTTCTACTTTATATAGGAATTACAAAATGCTCAATGGCCTGATCTGGTAATATTTTTATGTGAAAGATCCCGCTTTGTAATTGAGGTTGAGCTGAGGTGATTATTATCTTTCCAGCACTGTGGATCTGAATCACTTTCACTGGTTCAACACATTTGCCCTCAACATGACATCTTTCCTTCCAAAATCCACCTCAGTCTCTCATACGCTCTGACTATCAGACAATGCTGAAATTACCTGAAATAATTCTAATAGGATATGTAGAATCCCACTGCTCCCCGCCCCAACACACTGTGCTACACTTGACCTTTGGCAGGCACTCTCTGCAGATCCACTAAATCTCACCTTAATGTGTGACTTCACAGCACATTAACTCTTCGCTCACCCCACCATGATGTTGACTTCTCAGCATCCCTCTTTGCACTAACATTGTTACTTCTCCATGACCTCCAGTGGTGGAAAGTAACCAAGTGGCTACATTACTCAAGTATTGTACTGAAGTGCAGTTTTGAGGTTGAGTATTTTGATGTTATGCTACTTTATACTTCTACTCTACATTTAAGAGGGAAATATTACTTTTTACTTGAATACATTTATTTGGTAGCTTTAGTTATTAGTTACTTTTCAGTTTAAGATTTTACAATAAAAAAAAAAAACAGTAGATACGCTTGTAAAATCTTACCAATTCTTTTTGACTTTGGTAGGCTACCACTCACAAATAAGCAGTGTCTGGTCGGGGGCCCTAGCTTGCCATGTTTCAGATATCTATGAGTTGTTACCAGTTCCACCAAAGAGAGATTTCCCCTCTAAACTTCTTAGATGGTTTAATTCAAACTGATCCAATTATCTAATATTTCACAAAAAAGCCAAAATTAGAGTTAAGTCCAAAAAAATAATAGATATTTGTTTAGCAGAACTTTGTTTTTCTTCTTTCCTACCACATTAATCTGCGCCTTTGCAGTAGTAGCCCCTAAACTCTGGAGTCAATTTCCTCTACATATTAGGTTGGCTCCTACACTGTCTGTTTTCAAATCCCGTCTTAAAACATATTTTTATTCTCAAGTTCTTTCTATGTTTTTGTTTTTCTGATTGTACAACACTTTGGTCAACGGTTGTTGTTTTTAAATGTGCTCTATAAATAAATTTGGATTGGATTGAATTAATCATCTCACAACCCAGTTGTACAACGCCCAGTTTATCTTGTGACCCATTGGAGGGGGCCCGGCCCCTAGGTTGGGAACCACTGGATTGCCTATATAAAGTAGTTTTAACTAGCACCTTGATCTGTTACAACAGTAAAATGCTGCTTAAGCAACAATGCAATAGTATTAAGAATCTAATATTCTCATCTATATAGCTGTACTTGTAGTGGAATATGTTTACATTGTTGTAATGCTCCTTTAACTTCTTCCACCACTGATGACCTCCATCCCAGGGGTTGTGAGGCGCTCAACTGCACCATTGTTTGTCATCGACCAGATGTATCAATGATCAACCCTTGAAGATCAATCAAAGGATATTGGTAATCAACTGTAAAGGGTAGAAGGGAATAGACAAAGAAGAAGTAGTCACAAAAGCTACATCATCCAGCATCTCTTATCAGTTTTACCCTTTGCCTGGTGTAAATATGTAATATTGAGCAACATGAAACAACAAAAACAAGGTGTAAAAGGTTGTTTTAGTGTTGATATAAATATAAATATGTGGTGCTGTTTCCTGCTGTGATTGAGTCTTCTGACAGTGCAGGTAAATCTTTTCTATCCACGACTACATCAACTATCTATCTACAAGCTCAACGCATGCATGCATGTGTAACATTGATGGTCACTTGCATTTCTTGGCGTACAGGAGTCACAGAAGGTGCTCAGCAGTGCGCCTGTGGCTAGGCTGGTATTTTAAATCCTGTCCAGCCACCCACACACAGCAAAGGAAACAGAGTTCACCAATGACTGCACTTTTCTGTAAAGGCAGACATCTTTAGCCTTTCACATCGCCATGGAAACACAGGATATGTCCAGTTGATTGGTAGTGGACTAACGCTGAGGCCAAGAAATCTTTGATTTCACAATGCAGCTGAATCTGTAGTCTTGTATAAACGTAGTTGAAGAAAGATGTCTGCTGTAGGTGAAAAAAGAACAACTAGATCATTTAATATGAATAAAGCTTTGCCAATAAATGCAGCTATTGTAGGCTATTGTAGCCTATTCGTTTGGACTCTATGTATGAACGTGTGTTTATAACATATGAATTCCATTCTATTACCTTCATCCTCTTGTTGAGGTTTATGAAAAATCATATTGACTTAACTTGGGAGCGCACAGTAGATCACACATTAATCATAGGATTGGTGATTCGATCTCCGCCTCCTTCTGTTCACAAGTCAATCTGTCCTTGAGCAAGACACTAAATCCTAAATTGCTCCCAAAGAGCCACCGCCATCAGCAGTGGTAGAACGTAACTATTTACTCAAGTATTGTAGGCTACTGAGTTCCTTGTACTTTAGTGGACTAATTCCATTTTAAGCTCCTACTTTCACTCCATTACATCTTGGAGGTAGCCTAAATATTGTATTTTTTACTTCACTACATGTATCTACTTTGCAGATTCAAAGTATTAACACACACATAGCTATATATATATATATATATATATATATATATATATATATATATATATATATATATATATATAGATATGTGTGTGTGTGTGTGTGTGTGTGTGTGTGTGTGTGTGTGTGTGTTTAGAATTCTGAACATTCTGACATTCAAGTACTCTTTTGGTAGGACCTATATTTTGATGCTAAATAGGCTACTTTTATTAAAATTTTGAATGCAGGACTTTTACTTGTAACAGAGTATTTCTATACTGTGGTATTGCTACTTTTACTTCATAAGACACGTACAGTACAGTAACACTACTTAATATAGCCTACTTCTAAGTGCAGTGTGGATTATTTATTTGATAGAGGAAAGAAGAAATAGTACCACCTGTCAATCGGTACACGCTGTAACGTATATCCAACGCACCCATTGAGATTGCGGTCTAGTTAAGATGCTGCTCCGCCGCCGCGGTCCCTGTTCAGCTCACCTGTTAACATTTGTTCACTCCCCAACTCAGTTCTTCCTAATGTTAGCTATCAACATCAAATACACTTCAAGCCAAATGGCAGAGTACTCATGTCCAATGGTAAGTATTTCTGCTAACGTGGATGGTCAGGTATGTCTTTGCGCTTGACTACATTAGCCTGCTATGAGGCTAATGTTAAGATGCTAGCTGGCGTAAACTATTATCTTATTTCTGCTCTAATACAATAATATAATGCTGGCCCCTTTTATTTACATTTGAATCAATTGTGAATTAATTTCATGAAGTTGATGTGCTCATTTTTCAGTAGGCCTGAGCCTACTGTTAGTTGTTTGGCACATCAACGGTCAGAGTAACTAACACTGCAGTATTTTAACACAAGTAAGTAAAAGCTCTGCATTAAAATGTTTACTAACTTACAAAAGTATTATCAGCAAACTGTACTTAAGGTATCAAAAATAAAAAGTGCTTATTATGTAGCAGAATGGCACTTGACAAGATATATTATTGTATATATTAAATTAGCTATTTTTGACCCGTATAAACTTGAAAACAGCAATTTACTGTTGTTGCTGGTTGAGATGGAGCAATTTTCAATGATATATATTGTTAGGCAATTTATTCTCCAACAAAAGATCACATTTTACAAACCAATTGTGTTTTGCTAAAATTCGCAACAGATAATAGATGTGAAGTAAATGCAATAGAGTAACAAATACAATATGTAGGGGAGTAAAAGTATAACAGGCAGAAAATGGAAATACTTAAGTATTGTTAAACTACAAGTAACTCAATTTTATACAGGTTGTACCAGCTATGACTAGTTTTCAAGTGCCTTAAATTTGTGCTTACGTAAAACACTTGAACACATTTACATAGTTATATTTCACCACTGGTTATGGGCTTTAGTGCTTTTGCAGTATATTTCCCTCTTGGTTGTTGCCTTTTTCGTGGGTCTGCGTATTTCCAAACTTTGGTCTCTAGTAGAAGGTAATAATGTGTATTGGCTTTAGGGATGTAAACATGTTTATTGATTTACACACAGTCAATCTATGGTTTCTGTAGTTAAATGTTCTCTCGTGCTACAGTTCACTGTACGCCAAAACAGTTTCTTCCCACATGTCATCACACTCGTGAACAGTGAAATCATTCATATGTCACAAAACAATCCCTGTGCAATAACGCTGTAACACTAAAACATCTGATATTGTACATAGTGTTTTTTTCTTTCAATTATTTGTTTCTTTGTACCTTGTGTTAACTTGTGGACGCCGTTCAGAGTGAAGAGCAAAGGAAGAATTTCATTGTACAGGGAAACTTGTTTTTAACTGTGCATATACGATAAACACTTTGACTTGATTGAACTTGATGTACGACAAGTCGACAAACCATGTACTGCATATTCCAGTTTACCATACAGATTGTGCCATAACATGTACATATTATCTATCATTGTTAAATGTAAATCTGAACAGGCTGTATATGTACTCTACATGTGTGTACACATACATGTAGAGTACATAAACCACCCACTGTATAAGTAACATATCACACTACCCATTAGGGGTGCATGATATATTGACTCAATATCGTTATCGCGATATCACGCAATATTATATTGAAAGTGTCGCGACAAGTATGCAATATTTTTTTATATTTATTTGTATTGTTTCTAATATGTCCTGTTCTGTAGACATGCTCTTTATTTATTGTTTTTATACTGTACAACCAGTAAAACATGTCCTGTTCTGTGCATGGTCATTATTTATTTATTCATGTTTTACCAGTCCAATATGACAGTCAGCTGAAATAACCCGTGTTGTAAGAAAACTTGTTTTATTTGTTATGAATCTATTATGATGTGTTTTCCCATAAGTTTAGTAATTTTACATATGTTTAAAAATATCTAAATTAATATCGATATCGCAATATTCATAATCGATATCGCAATATCACATTTTGTCAATATCATGAAACCCTACTACCCATGCATGCAATATTTATTTCAGCACTCTTTACATTGAGAACCACTACAAACTAGGGTAGGGACAAAATATTGATACAGCAATATATCGTTGTCCTTCTTCATGCGATACAAGAATCAATACATTTGTGCTTAATATCAATATTTTAATTAATACAATAAGGCACCCTAAATAGATTTCCCTTCTCCCAGCGTCGCTACTTCATGGCTCCTAAAAGGTGGGACTCAACACACGAATGAGGGAAACTTGAACATAAGTTAACTAGCCGAATAGGAAGAGGTTTACAACAGGATGGTGGACAGCATTTTGAGGAAAATAACAGATGCCCTAGCCACTTTAAAGTCCAAAGTCTGGACCCATAGTTGCTCTATAGTTCTGTAATTTAAATTTACAGACTGAAAAACCTGTGCTGCAGAATTGTGCTGTTTTCTAACAGTTTGGACTTGCAGTGAATAAAGAGAGAGAAGCTGCACTTAACCTTTTCACAGGCATTTTGTATTCATAGTTAGACCAATATCATGATGTATTATTATAGTATTGTCTAGCAATATATTGATTAACACAGAATTGCTGTATTGTGATATTATTGGTATTGTGAGCCAGGTATCATGTATTGTGTATCATGAGGTACCCTGTGATTCTCACCCGTCCTACAAAACGGAGTGCAATTCCTTGTATGTGTAAACATACTTGGCCAATAAAGCTGATTCTGATTCTGCATAACCGATGTGTCTTAGCATCCTGCTGTGCCTCAGGTGGTGTGCTGAATTCAAATCTATTTCAATGGGCAGCTGATGCCCACTTCTCACTTTTAGTAAAAGGTGCTCACAGTGTATCCCCCCCACCTTTTTGGTAAGACATGCCTAGCAGAGGAATGGCCACACAGGAGTCGGTGCGCTGCCCAATCGTAGTAGATTCCACATAATAAGTCAGGCTCTGTATCTAATGCAGTTTTATAGCAGACGTTTATTATCGCTCTTTATGAGCTGGCTGACTGAATATGGCTGATTGGCTCCAATAAACATTTTTCTCTATTGTCTCCACTGGACAAAGGGGCACAAGTGCTTTAGCAGCAGTAACTGCAGGATTTCTGCAAAGTTTAAAATGGTTAGATGATAAATGTTTGCCATACAGTATAATTGGAACAGTCTTGGTTCATTGTGTATTGGAGGTTTAGCGGACACGAAGAGTAGTGGTGTCCATCATTGTGGACATTTAGACTTGTACGTTAGCTCTTACCTGTTCTCTCTGTACCTAGAGGATCCTACATTCCGCACTACTAGCTCTGAACGTACAGTGTCATTGTGTAGTGCTCTGAAGGTTACAATGCGACATAAGCAACTTTGTGCATTAGTGCATGATGTGCGTGCATACGGTGTGCGTTAGTGCATGTGTGTGCATTAGTGCATATGCGTGCATATGGGTAGTTTCTGCTTGTTGTGAAGGGAAGGTTGAAATATGATTGATGTGTTGTGATAGTTACCTTTGCTCTCTATCATATACAGAAAGAACACCTGCCAGGTTGTCTTGTCTTACTGCATCCAGGTCATTAGTCATGTTTCCATCTACTTGTCAAGGGAATTTTAAGCAAACTTTTAAAATGTCGCAAATAAAAAAGAAAATGCGAATTAGAAGGGTTTCCATCAACTGGTTTAGAGCGAATAAACTAGACTATGCAAAGCGTAGTTTCGTCACACGTTGATGATACGCATGGTTGTCGATTGCAAACCAGCTTGCTAAATCAAAGAGTTTAGAAGCTAAGTTCTTTGGCTAAATGAAGAGAGGTAGCATTGTACAAGTTGGCCACCTGTGCAGAATACAGGGTTGTGGCAAAGACATTTGGTGTCAGTAAGGCAACCGTACACCGCTGTGTATATATGGTGTGCAGGGCCATACGATTCAAGCTGTTGAACCAATTCATCAATTTACACAGGCACATTTCTATCAACATTTTCTAATGCGATACTTTAAAATGCGCATAAAAATACATGTACGTTGATGGAAACATGACTATTGATAGTCATTCCCAGCCCCCCTCTAATAACCTTAGATGGCTAGTTTCCACTGAAGCGAGGGCAGATCTATTGTGCTACAGAATGTGCCGAAGTGTTTCTGGGTCGATGAGCTCTCACAGCTGAGATGGAGAGAAAAAAGGAGGACAACCAGGACAAACTGTTCCTTTACCTCCTTAGGGACAACCAGACCATGTCTTTCAAGACCATGAATTTAAAACTTGTAAAATGACATCTGAAAAATGGCCACATCATTTTTAGATTTAGCAGCCTGACAATTCACACTGCAATATGGTTAGCTCCAGAGCTAACAATAAAACAGCAGATGAAATTATATTAGAAAACAGTGGCAGAGCATGCTCATCACCTCCACAAAGCTACTTACTCAGCAAGTTGCACACCTGCAATATGTAGCTTTGTGCTCGGTAAAATATAGAAGCCTTCAGGCTAAACAGGCCATCAGCACTACACAATCTCCAAAATTGTTTTCTTAAACAATATCAGACAGTAATATGTTGTTTCACAAATGATGCATGTCATCATAGCAATTATCTCAATATGACAACAATGTCCTTGGGTTGATAATCTATTAGATCTACTGCAGCAGTTTTATGTTTATTTGTTCACTAGTTGTACACAGGTTTACAACATGAAATATAGCCACACAGCATGGTATATAAGGCAAGGTTCAACAATAATGATAACATCATGGTCTCATAAATGACGTTATCGTTCTCTTGCCCCGCTCCCCTTGCCCACATCGCTTGTTGAACGATTTGATTTGAATGTGACGTTGGCCAATCAATAATTGAATTGTGTATTGACAGCGATACACTGGTAAGAGCAAATTACGTTTAACCATGTATCCAGCTAATTTATCAGCTCATGTTACTGTATTGTGTTAAAAATTAACTACATTTAATATTGTACAGTATGTGGCGTTTTCTTTAGCGGGGTGCAAATGTTCCACCTAAACAAGTTCCTTCACGAGACCATTTTGCAGAGCCACGCTTGCTGCGTCCAGAGCTTAGTGCTACCCAAGATGATTGTGATTGGTTTAAAGAAATGCAAAAAAACCCTGACCGTTTATTCTCCTATCCAGGAATGTTGTGTGGACTAGCTAGACCTTCCTCCGCAGCGCTGTGGAGATCTTGCAATGCGAGACTACAAGCATCCTGGAAGAAGGAGTTTTCTTGTGTGGCAATAGAGGATGTCGATGCAACAACTACAATGTTTTCGGAAGTTTGACGCAAGTTCAAGGCAGATAAAAGTATAATTTTCACTTCACGTCATTCAGAAAAACAAATGCTGGAGTGCCATGATAAAAGCAAGCAGCATCTCGCTTGCATGGCAGCTAAGAGGGCTGCCGACAACCGCTCCTACTGAACAGATATTCAGTGGGGTGCAGATATAATTGCAGTAAGTAATCAATTCTGCACCAGTTGTGTTTCAGTGATCAGAGATTTGGTGCCATTGAGGGTATAAGCTGCTAAAATAATAACACCTGTGATGTAATTAGGTACTTATCGGCAAACCTATAAGCCCCCTGCTGACACATCATTTTGTGCTTTTAGGGGAAGTGAAATCTTACCTGTTGCCACTTTAAAACTAATTTGATTTCAGAAATGTTCCAATCTCAATATGGGATCGTTTGCTATAAATAGTAACCAACCCCTGCTGGGTAAAATCGTTTTCAGCACCCAGAACAGCATGGCTTTAATTTAGGTCTTTCATGATGTAATTCAGCACATGAACGTGTCCAATATATCACATTTACAATACTCATTTACCTTTTGTCCTCCTGTAATTTTGCTAGATTACATTTACATTTAATATGTCTCTAAACACACATTGCTATTTGTACATGGCATGTGTGTACTTAATTACACAACATACATACTTGTCCCTATACAAATACACATTAAAATAAAATAATTGACAGTAAACAAATCAGAATTACCTTTTTATTTCCCTGGGCATTTGTTTTATTAAAGATTGGCCATCCATTGTTGTTGTGGTGTATAAGTTCATGTTTTTGTGCAGGAATGTATGTGTTTTTACCAAACATGACATTACCTAGGAGGCATTTTTGACATGTAAATAAATGGTGTTTCTATTTGTATTGCCTTTGGTAGATACTGACATGAGTATTTAAACTTCCCTTACCTTAACTTTAACTTATTGTGTAAATTTGTGCTGTTGTAGGGTTTTGTCGGCTTGTTTTTAGCTCAAGTGGACAGGCGCCAGCTGACAAGCTGATGTATCCTCTCCTTGAGCCTGTGAGCCAGCTGGACATGACGGACAGGCCAGTGTGCTGTGTAAGTCGTGCAGACTGACCATACATTATTCATCACTCTGATCATGAAGAGGCCCTCCATCCTCTTTTATCTCTCCATCTCCTGGCATTTTACTTTCTCTCAGTCTCTCTCCCTCCTACTCTTACTTTCTTAATTCATCAGCACCCATTAGCTACTACAGCAAATAAAAGCCTCTCTCTGTTTGACAGCAATACTCTGAATCTCTCTCATCCACAACACCTGACAGTTTCCATGATCCTCACTTTTTGCCCTTGATTTCACTCCATCCATTTGCTTCACTAAGCCACTTGTAGCTCATTTTTAGTCCTTTTTGTCCTCTATCAGATACAGTATTGTACATGATTGATTTCAGTATGGATTTTTCCCCATTGTGTTTCAAGGGCATTCTTGAATAGCTGACATAACGCTGGGCTCTGCCCTACTTCTGGAGTGTGATTGTTGGTGAGTGGAGGTGATAGAAGCCAGGATTCACAATAGCAATAATTTGTGCTTGAAAACAAACATCCAGCAGGGCAGAGCCACAGGCCACAGCGATGCTGAGGTTGCCCTCCTGTGGCGTCCTTTTCGTCATTCTCACCTGCTACTGTGCTCCGATTGCCATGCCAATCTATTACAACCTCGCCTGGGGCCTAACACTGCTTCATCATTAGCTGTTGTCACTAGGGAATATTTCAAGTGTTCACTCTTGTCTCTCTCTACCTCTCTCTTCCTCGCATCACCAGCACCACCCTCTCCCATCCTCCCCCATTCCTGGTACAGTAAATGCTTCAAGCATTTTTCCACCCACCCCCCTGCTAGCTCAGCTGCTGAGCCCCACACAGGACCATGTCCCTGGACTCCCCTTTATTACCATATCATGAGATGTGCCCTAGGCGTGTAGCAAAGCAGTGTGCCGCCTGCGTCTTTAAGAGAGAGAGTATAATGTGTAATGGAGAGGAAATAAGGCATGGAGCGTGCAAGTGAGAGAGAGTGGGTGTGGGAGTGTGAATTTGTCATGGGCAAAATTTGTGCTTCATTTTTAGCTGGCTGTATGCTGAGCATCCCTGCACCGGCATGCACAGTCTCCCAAGGCTCATACTGCTGAAGAGTACGCCCCTCTCTCTCTCTGTCTCTCTCTCTCACTCACTCACTCATTCACTCACTCACACACACACACACTCAGGCTCTCCCACTCAACCTCTCCCTCACACACATACATACACACACACGTGCTCACAGTCACACACGCGCAGTGCTGTCAGGAGCGCCGCTGCTGGACCACAGCCATCTCGCAAAGGAGGTTCTAGCGGAGGGAAGAGAAAGCGAGAGCAAGACAAAGGGAAGGAGGACGGCAGAAGGAGAGGAGCGAATAGGAGCGCGGGGACCGGCACAAGGAAGGAGAGACCCAGCGCTTTGTGAAGACCAGAAAGCGAGGGACAGGAGGAGGGAGGAGGAGAGAGGAAAAAAGAGGAGGGGGAACAGGAAACGCGATCACTTTCAGCTGCAGCGGTCCGTGTCGCAGCATGGGCAATGCACCATCCCAAGGCATGTCAACCCTATCTCCTTGCATACTTGTGTAGCAGGTATCTTTTTGATTCTGCGTGTTGTGTTACCCAACCAGCTGGCTGTCCTCCTGTTACACTCTATGAAAACGGGATGGGGGTTGGGCTGAGGGCTCGGGGAGCGCAGCATCACTTGAATAGAGTGATGTTGTAGGGAAGCATCGGTTAATGGGTAGTAGGTTAGGAGTGAGGTTCATGGGGAGAGGCTTGCAGGGATGTTGAATATAAGCACGAGGTGCTGGGAGCACAGGGTGGAGACACCATTTGTGGGATTATCAAGAAATGGGAGGGGGCTGGTGTACAGCAGAGGTACCATCAGTGAAGCAGGTGGTGTGTGTGTGTGTGTGTGAAGGTGGTGCCTAGGGAGAGAGGTTTTTGATGTGTGTAGTTAAGCGCAAAGTGTGATTGTGCTTGCCTGTGTGTATGGGTGTGTGTGTTTATGTGTGTTGGAGTGGCAGTTGCAACTGCCGCTGTCAACCACATGGATGACCTCTTAGAAGTAAAGTGCTTCAAGGTGTGCGTGTGTGTATGTGTGTAAAAGACAATAAGATAGAGAAGTAACAAAGACAAGTACAAAGAATTAAATAATTGGCGTATGTAATGATAGCTTAATGAGTGGACTAGGCAGCTTTGCCTTGAGTGAATGGGGGATGGTATTGTAAATGGATGATTGGCTGGGTCAACTCCTTCATGTGATGCTCTCTCTATTTCCTTCGGGTCTCTCTCTCTCTCTCTCTCTCTCTCTCTCTCTCTCTCTCTCTCTCTCTCTCTCTCTCTCTCAATCTGTCTTTTAATCTTTATATTTCACTCTTTTACAATCCCTTAGGTGAAATACCAGTTGCAGGCTTTGCATCCTGAAAATGCTTTGCTTGAAAATGAACTGAAGGTCTCTGATTCCTGGTGAGAGGCAGGCATATTTGCTTCTAGATGTGTATGTGCACATATTATATTTCTGCATGCAGTATGCTGTATATTTGCATTTGTGTCCATGTGTGACACTGTGTTTCAGGAAGATGGAGTGTAAATGAAGAGACAAAGAAAAGAGTGCAAAGGGCATGGGTGTGAAAGTAAGAAAGAATTGGGGAGAATCCTGGGATTGAAAGGAGTTTCTGACAGGAAACAGAGGGAAAATATTCATTATCAAGATGCAAAGAAATAAAGAGAGGGGAAAAGGGGCGAGCGCTTACTTTTCTGAGAAAAGGGCAGCGCCGCACAGCTTTGGGAATACATTCATCAACATTTATTTCCCTCTCTATCTCTTCATTCTCCCTCATCTATTTCTCCCTCCTTTCTTCCTCCCCTCCTCTTCATTCCTTGCTTGCCTCTCACCCAGGGACAGTCTGGTAGCTAGTGGGGAGAAGGGGACAGAGGCAAGAAATAGAGGATATCAAAGACAGGGAAAGAATGAAAGGAAGTTTGAAAGAACAAAAGACAAAAAAAGGGTTGGCACATAGATGGACAGGTAAGTTGCAACGTTGAAGTCTGGCATCATCATCATTGTTTTTAACAGTGTTGAGTGTCAAAATGAGGCCATTACTTGGATGATTGCAAGGGCTCAACAGTCGAATAGTAAACAGCTCTTTAAACCTGTTTGTTTGTCAGCTTCTTCTCAGATGCGTTTGGTGTAGAATATTAATGCACTCAACTTGTTTGGTCAGTTTTCGGCTGCTGTGTGTTTGCTTTTTTCCCTGGATAACCTTTGGAATGTTTCATTTCTCATTTCTACCAAGTTGATATTTAAATTCTCTTGTCAGACACTCATATCAGTGTCTTTTAAACGCAAAAGGAAATCATTTTGAGGCTCAGGTGAAGGCAGACACAAGCTGCAGTGAGACCTTTTGCACTAGCCAGTGGTCTGTGTGTCTACTGGATATATTCTTTTGCTTTATCACCGTAAAGCTTGTCCTTGGAGCTTTGTCTGTAGTCAGTGTCTATCTTAGAGGGATTGACATGGATTAGGCTGAATACTGAGCCATGGCTGTCTTTTTTTCTCCTAAAAACAGAAATTGAGTTGGCTGAATGTTAAAGCAATGAGTTTATTTTCAAAAGAAGAACAGTTTTTAATAGTGTGCTGGAACAAAATATTTCTAGCTGTATGGACCTGCAGTTTAAAAACTTTGTAAAGTGTCTTTGAGTGTTTAAAAAAAAGCGCTATATAAATAAAATGCATTATTATTTTTATTATTCAGTAGTAAGAATTGACACTGCTGTTAGTGGCAGTTCAAGGTACTATTTAACTTAATGCAGCTAAAGACCACTGTCACAAACCATGCTAAGGTTTGGGCTGTGCATTCAGGTTACCAGTGAGCTAGCCAGATCAGGCTTAGCTTTGCCAAGTTGGCCGTTAAAGAAGTATAACTTGTACATTTGGTAGTCACCGTTAAACCGCTGCCTATCACGGCACAAAGAAGCATCTCTATAAGCCCATTAGAGTTGTACCAGTTCACACTGCTAGGCTAAACCATAAAGAATAGATTAAGCAGAGTCAAGCATTAAGCCCAGTATTAACCTGCTGCAGAGTTAATACTTATCGTGATGTCACCGTTGTGCAGAGACGGCAGATCCTTGTAGCTTTATGCCTCCATGCTATACCTAGTATGTTCAGCTGAGGTTTATGTCAACACACATGTCTGTCTATCTGCTGATCCTCTCTAGTGAGGCGAATGCAGAACCGTGTCTGGGAGGGGCCTGCAGGAACTGAGATGCTGTTATACTGCATGCATACTGTATGGAAGGAGAATACATAAACATGCTGTGGGTGTAGATGATATGTGATGAAGAATAGGATGTATTTTTCCAGTAACATGCTGTGATTTACAGCAAATAAACTCAATCCAGTAACATTTGGAGGTGTGTGGTGATGTGATGACCTCTTGACCACCGTGTTATATTTTTTGTGATATGTTTGAACTTGATCACAGAAAATGTAGAGGATTTAGTCTTGACATTGGCACAGACTTGTTGGCAACCGGATGATACAGTCAATACTGCGGATATAATGTAGGATGGATATAATGTAGGAGTATGGATGAAGGAGGATACACCTTTGAGTTCAGCCATATTTCTGACAGGGATAGATTTATATTTACATTATAATACTTAGTACCAAACCGGTAGCTGCACAAAGACAGCTTTAAGGAAACTAAGCAGATAAATTCTTTTCTGATGGGATAATATATTTTGTTTTTCAATCAGCTGAGCTCTGTTGGTCTGTTTACCATCTTTTCATTTTCATTTTAGAGGACAATACTGAAAGCAATAGACAGGTGGACTGTACTGGGTCATGTCATCGTGTTCCTGTCTGATATTTATCTAACATGCAAGGACACAACCTCAATTGAACCACATTATATCCTTCCTTTGTTGAAGTCTATTTAAGCAAGGATCAGATCACAAGTAATATGAATTTTTGAAAGAAATGTTTGTCTGTTACTAAATCCACAGCTGATCCCCAGCTTTTAAGGATTATGTTATTGACAGCATGCAGTCGTGTGGATCTCAGGCATTGTTTTGTACTTACGCACCTGCTTTTTCCCTAGGTCTGTGCCACACAAAGCCATATGAATGCCGCCCTGTGATTGGCTGATGGTGATGCAATGTTTTTTGGCAGAGGAGCTGCATGTTTTCAGGGAATTTCTGAAATAATTGACCCTGCTGGGAAAACAGTAGTGCCAGAGTTGTACTGATGTTAAAATAAATCTGCTAAACAAAATATTAACATGATATACACACCCCACACATTCTGAGGCACAACCTTGTGTGCATGAAAGGGGGGCTGAGCACATATTGATGGGGAAATGCCAGGGTTCTCTTTCCAAACCAGCAAGCCGGTCCTTATGTTAGGTTTGCTTCATGCAGTGTCCTTGTCACAGCAAGTTGCAAATGCACCAGGGCTTGAGCTCACAAATGTGCCTTGTGTTAGTGTACAAAGGAGCGATGATACACATGCAACATTTTAGGATTAAATTGATTGAGGCATGCTTCAATATAAATAGATAAATAGATGATAGTTCTGTGATAAAATGATCATTATATATGCTGGAACTGTCTTCACATCTTATTTAAGAGTTTGGGCCTTTTTTCAGTTTGGTAATTTGGTAAGGGAATCCTTAATGTGTGTCAGGGACCCAGCAGTTAGGCAAGAGGAGTCACAAGAGGATTTCAAAAAAGGGGTTTTTTATTTTACCCACAAAATCATTACAACAAAATAAAGATAAAGTTTGGGCCCTTAAAAGAGGTCAAACAAACAAACCGAACTTAAGCTCTGAACATAACAAACTCAAAAATACAACTGACCCCCTATAAGAGAAACAAAAGGGACTTATATACTGGCTGATCAAACCAGGTTTGACACCCAGGGGAAGACTAACAATAACACTAATACATAAACTACAAATAACAAAAAAAACAACTAAACACTTATTCCAGAAGAAATGTAATCTTAATTAACATTAACCGAATAAATGTACTAAATACAACACAAATCAAAACTCAAATATCTTGGGAAAAAATAAAGCTACACCCCCCCCAGACATAAGTAGTGGTAGAGTCCAATTTGGCCACCACCCCTTTAAAGCTGCTGTTGTTCCAGACGCCACCCCTTTGTCCCAGCAGCCTGCATGCCTCACTCCAGGGTGTGGAATCCGCAACACTGGTAAGCTCAAAAGAAAACCGTTATAGCAAAAAGACAATCCAAAACTAATAAAGTATATATGTAAACCAAATCCAGTGTCTTGTACATTATTTAAACTAAATAACTGTTTACAACAAAATATATAATGTGTCTGAAAATATATAGAAACCAATCTTAAGGAAAACAGCATGAACTAAGATAAATGTTAGTGTATGAAGTTACCGCCTTTAAGATGGCTGTGTGGCCACGGCTGTGGCCATCACAATGTGAACTGAGGTTGCAAGTCAAAAATCAAACTCTATGTGAATGGTTTGTTCTTTTACTCCAGGGGTTTGTGGTCTATATGATGAGCGTCTCACAGCTGCAGTGGTAATCACACTAGTTAGCTAGGTCATATAGCAAGGTCATTTATGATGCAGGAGTTTTAATATTACTTCCATTCGTCAAAGGTCCTTGTTTACATGCCACAATTATGTGCAGGGCAGAGTTTGATATCTGTGCATAATGATGGACTGAGGGAAACATCATGGTTTGGGTTAAACTGAATACTTTGCTAGGGTTAGGGGAGCATCATTGTCACGGTTACAATAATACGCAAGTGGTTAAGGTCAGGGAACGATTATGGCCTCATGTTTAAAAAACAAAACAAAGTAAAGTCGGCTGGAAATGAACAGCAAAGCGATTGCAGTGTGGGTCTAGGAGGCCAGTATTTACTTCATTATCCTCTAGATTTTCCCTGCTTGCAAAGCTGTAGTTGGTCCACAGTGATCTGGTAGAACAGTATTGCTGTTCTAATGTGCTCCAGCCTGTGAGTCATAAAAACAACTTGCTGTGTATTAAAGTGCTCATATTATGCTTTTTGGCTTTTCCCCTTTCTTTTATTGTGTCATATATCTTTTTTGTGCATGTTATAGGTTTACAAAGTCAAAAAGCCCAAAAGGGACTTACCATCTCCAACAGGAAACACTGTTCACAAACTGCTCCAAACAGCTCTATTGTAGTCCAGCCTTTACGTCCATGACAAACGTGCGTCACTTTGTAACACATGTTATAATGCTCGCCTAGCTGCTAGCGTGGCACGCCCTGATACTGTGCAACTGACTAGCTAGTAGTCCTTACCTAGTTACTGTGCATGTGCGACTCCCACCAAAGATGGTACAGAAGTGAGATGTCTCACTCTGTAGCTAAAACAGAGAGCTCAACACACAGGGTGAAAAGAGGAGCTGCAGCAATGTGCAGTACAACAAAAATATGGTATTTTTTGAAAATTAAACTATGTAAACCTATTCTGGTACAACCTCTAAATACAATTATGAACCTGAAAATGAGCATAATATGAGCATTTATAGCGAGACATAACAAAATGGACCCTAAATCAAAAGTAGTTTTCTGCTGACTACTTACTTTGTGCTGCAGCAGGAGAAGGGGAAAAGATGTGTATTTCTTAGTGTAATGTAGTGACAACAAGTATAATCGTATAATGAGAATAACACATCTTGGCATGTTAACGATGCAAAATTAGACTTTTCTATTTGTTTAATGACTTTTAATTTAATGACATTTTTAGTCTGTTGTTTAAATGTACCCGAGCAGTAATTGCAACACTTCCAGGCAGTATTTTAAAGCAGCATCTGTTTTCTACTTTAATGATAGTTGGTAGCGCAGATCAATTTGTGAAAATCTAGGAGATAATGAGGTAAATATTCAAATTTGTTAGGCAAAGGTAGTTGTTTGGCTTCAGAACTCAACTTTTCTTGTAGTGATTAATGTTGACTTGTTGCCCTTTTTGATCTTTAAAAACCTTCAGTTTGTCTGCAGGAAGTTATTTAAATAGCAAATATGAAAAACAGACTTGACCAACATTTTCATTTTGGTAAATGATAGATAAGGCTATCCTCTCCTTCCACTACCCAGTCAGTATTTTCAGGATTGTGACATCTTACTCATTTGTGTTCCCAAAGTGTGCTTTTGCTGTATATAGACATCAACTTATAAAATGTGCCTGTGGCGACTTTAAAACTGACTTGCAGCTCATTGAAGATTATGTGCGTGCATGTACATTCTGTTTGCAGTTTATTTTGGTCTAATTAAATAAACCTGAGTCAGTCCTGCTGTACAGGATCAGGCTCAAAACTGAAGGCCCTCAACCACACTGTCTGACTTTTAGCTATTCCAATCTACATGTAAGTATAAGTAATAAGTAATGTTTTAGTCATAAATGTATTAATGTAGCTTAAAGCCCATCTTGCAGGGTTTATTTTCTAATGAATTTGCGCAATGTGCTTGTTGGTAATAAACATTTAAACTGTCACCCAACAACATCAAATACAATGGATATCACAAAACGGAATAAAATACGAAAAAGTAGTACTATTTTACAGCAGTTTGCAATGATTCTCTTTTCCCCCACAATGCATTGCATTACGTCACGTTGGGGAGACAACAGACGAAAGCCCCGTCTCGGTTCACTGTTTATGGGCTCGGTCTGTGCCACTGGTGTTGCAAAATATGGCTTTTGGTCTCGACCGAGTCCATGTGTCTTTATTATGTGTATAATAATATTGGAGGGAAAGTGAAACACTTGGACGGGGATGCTGTTCGGCGTTCGGTTAGCGCAACAGCGTTAGCCTAGACTGCTAGGTAGATATTATGATTGCCTTCAGAGTTTCCTATATCTGCGTCCACGTTGTCAACATAAGACATGTGGCGTTAGTGCTCCTTTTGTACCATAATTTTATTGAATGAAATGTTAAGCTTCGCTCCTACGACATGGGTGGGTTTTTGTTACGTTACACACAAAGCTAACTGGCTATAGTCATGGGCGTAAATCTGATCTAACAGTAGGGGGGGACAATAAACAAAATTTCTGAAGAGCAATTTTTGAAGGGGACACAAATAATGCAGCCACATTTATACTTGTAGAGGACATGTGTACACAGAGGAAAACCTTAATACTATCATTAGTGTAGCATGGAGACTGTACCATTATCCTTCTTTTCAGTGTATCTCTCGATTCTGTGAAAAAGCTGACTAAATTGACCAAAATATTCTTCTTTAAAACCATGTATTTATTTTTAAGTTGTTTACAATCAAGCCACAAAAATTTTGAAAAAGTGTCCCCATATAAAAGAAATACAATACTTTTGTACACTTGTTAAATTAGCTGATCATAATGTTAATTAGTTAGCCACTGGTAAAGCTCATCTGCTCACCCTGACAGCCACACACCTCCAAAAATATGAACTAAGCTCAACACACTTACCTGAGACTCTACACCTGACTGTCCCTGGTCTCCCTGTTCCTCAGTTCTTTCTGTCTCCTTTGCCTGTGACATAGTGACGTTAGTATTTCCATAAGCACCCATTCTTATAAAGATGTTACCAAATTGTCTTGATATGAGGACTTATTGTACTTACTTGGCGTTTTGGTGTAAGCCTACTGAAAAAGGATCTTATGTCTGTTTTTCTTTTCTCTTGTCATTTCATCTGGGCAACAACAACACAAATCTTTAACGTCAGATGTCTAAATATGAGTTAGGTTCACCATGCAGTCATATTAGAATTCTAAAATGATCTTGCGTCCTCCACATAAATATTAGGTTTCGTCTTCGACAGAGGATATATATTTAACTGATCAGCCACTTAACTTCATATTCAGCAAAACACAACTCTAGATCTTTAATATTAACCCTAATATCAGTTCACAAACATAACGTTAGGCTTATCACCGTGGTAACGTTAGTTATAGTGGGTGCATTTCTATCCAACAAGCTATTAAACAAGCTAGGTGACATTACATTATATTACACTAACATAGCAAACTTTTTTGTCATGACTAATTCATTAATTACTCAGCATCATTTCTATTTGAGAAAAGAACAACTTCATCCAATGTTTAATGTGAATAAAATAGCCTTGAACCACCTACTTACTACATACCTGTCACTACCCGATGTGACTGTGAGTCTAGTGCAGATCCTCCTAACGTACAGCAGGCAGTGGACCAAACCACTGTGAGGCAAGGGAGGGGGGACTCAAAATGTTTCTAAACTTAAAAAGCATTTTTTGGGGTTTGTATTGTTTTACTACTTACACAGATATTTTAAGTATACATCATTATGTTATTTACAATACACCGCATTGTTTTAATGATATTTCTAGGGGGGGGACAACCCTTAGATGGGGGGGGGGGGGGTCCTGACCCCCCTGGGATTTACGCCCTTGGCTATAGTTAGCCTGTATGTATGCTAGCGGTATTAGCTAACGTTGCGTAGCCAGCAACTTCGGCATTCGGCAGTAGTTTCGGTGAGCTAACCACGACAGTATTGTCGCCCACAATCAACGTCTGCTGCTAAAACCAGTCAACCTGCAGTGATATTTGAAATGGAGACGTGGATGTGTTAGCTGTCGTGGTTAGCTCGCCGAAACTACTGCCGAAGTTGCTGGCTGGCTACGCAACATTAGCTAATTCCGCTAGCATACGTACAGGCTAACTATAGCCAGTTAGCTTTGTGTGTAACGTAACAAAAACCCACCCATGTCGTAGGAGCGAAGCTTAACATTTCATTCAATACAATTATGGTACAAAAGGAGCACTAACGCAACATGTCTTATGTTGACAACGTGGACGCAGATATAGAAAACTCTGAAGGCAGTCGTAATATTTACCCAGCAACGACAAAAACTGGCCTATTTGGAGACATTTTTAACAATGATACATATCCAGGTTAAAGGAATAGTTTGACGATTTTGGAAAATGCCCATATATGTCTGTTCGGTGAAGCTACAGCCAGCAGCCGATTAGCTTAGCTTAGCCTTAAGACTAGAAACAAGGGGAAAACGCTAGCGGGGTTATGTCCAAAGGCAAATAAATCACCTCTAGAACTCAATTATGTCAAACTGTTTTATGGTGGTCCAGTCTTTATGCTAAGCTACAGTAACTGGCTGCTGGCTTCAGCTACATTTTTACTGCACAGATGTGGGGGTGGTATCAATCTTCTCATTTAACTCTCGGCAAAAAAGTGAATAAACTAATTTCCCAAAATGTTGAACTCTTGCTTTAATAGTTTTTGCTAATAGGTATTTATACCTCAGCTGTGTTACAGGATTCATCTGTGTTTGTTTATTGCCGTCAAGTTAAGATCCATCTTCTCTGCCAAATCAGTTGCCTTCTCTATTACTTTCTCCTCAACCACACACACCCCAGTATGAAGACATGCATACAAATAAAATACTATCCCAAGGAAATATTAAGATTTTTTGAAACACACTCCCTGGCCACTTTATTAGATACTTCTATATAATTTAATGCAATCCATTACAAAAGATCTAGTCTCGCATTGCCAGACCATCCTCCACAGCGTCGCGGAGGAGGGTCTGGCTAGTCCACACAGCATTCCGGGATGGGAGAAAAACGTGCTGTGGTTTATTGGCATTTCTTTAAACTAATCACAATCGTCTTGGAGGGCGCTAAGTGCTGGACGGAGCAACGGTGCTGCTGCAAAATAGCCTCTGGAAGGAACTTGTTTTGGTGGAACATGTGTACGTTCAAAGGTTGTTTTAGTCGTGCAACAGAAAACTCAGATTGGACAGATAGTCTAGCTGGCTGTCTGGATTTACCCTGCAGAGATCTGAGGAGCAGTTAACCATAGTCCTCATAAATCAAGTTTAAAATGCCAACACAAAGAAAGCGGAAGGTAACGGACATCCGGCCGAAAAGAGGGACATCTGGCGGAATTTCCGGCGGCACCTGATAAATCCCGGAAATTAAACGTTGTCGATATAGACTACAAAAGATCTACCACAAATTCTACATTTACAAAGATTGTAAGATTGCAGTTTTTGTTGATACTGTGAGAGAGATGTTAATTCCACTATACGTTCATTTTTTAAGGTTGTAGTTAGTGGTAGTGTTGTACTGGACTGCATTATTTTGAAATGTGTTTTTAATATATTTCTCCCCTTATGCTTGTAAATATGGTGGGCAAAGCATCAGAAGAACCCAATATGAATAGTGTAGTGTAGTTATTTTAAAGGCTGCCATCTGTGCTTTTTTTGTCATCATGGAACAAAACACGCATTTAATTTCTTCCTGTAGGTTGTTATCATTATTTGTCACTTGTAGGCTGCAAAAAGAAATGAGAAAAAAGGAATGAAAAATAGGTCATGAGTTCACTGACGAGCTTTGTGTACCAGAACGCTACTTTCACCGTGCATCCATACCTACTAGTACAACTAAATGGTATCTCTCCTTGTGGAACAAAGACGTCTAACATCCAATTGAGCCTCACCCGGTGTTTTGTTGGGTACATGCAATAGCAGCATGCATACACTCTGCTTTGAATACTCGTAGAAATGGGGCACACAGTGTCAGATTCTAATACATCTGCTTCCTCTTTGCACGGGCCATCGGTAGTCTGAGATGCAGATCATTTTGCGATGTTCTCTTTCCCGCAAGGTTGTGTTTTGTTACATGTTTTGTGGTTGTTATTAAACATTAAAGCCAGGTGAATGCCTAAAAAGGTTCAGAGAGAGTTGAGGTGAATCACTTACAAATGTGTCAACTCCTGAGTGTAGGTTGGAGTGCATTTCATATTTGGGAGAGCCTGATTTAGCGTGCATTTCAGATACCTCTGGGCTAAAGAATCATTTCTGGCATCTATGTTACTTCACAAAGGGGGCTGAACTGTAAAGCAACTGAGAAACAATCGTTTTCTGAAACTTCCCCAGAAGAAAGAGAGGAACGAAGAAAGGGGGAGAGTTAGAGGAAATGAAGAGGGTTGTGTAGTAATAGTCTTCTTTCTTCTCACTCAGACCGTTTCCTCCTACGTTCTCCTCCCATCACTTCTGATTTTCATTCCAAGTTGCTCACGCAGGAATACAAAGCAGGCAGCGCAGGCTCTGATGAATTTGGGCAGATGAGCCGCCTCCTGCTACTGATCCACATATCCCTCACCTCATTCTGGTCTCCGTCTCAATAGACTCCTTCACCATCTCCCTATATGCCCTTCTTTTCTGCTTGAAACTCTACTTCCAGATTAAAGGTTGATTGATCAAATTACAATGAGAGATTTAGCATCACTTTGTGAAATTGAAGCATCTGCGCTGCCTTTGGGCTCGGCTACAACTTAGATTTCCATCTTTGCTCTCAGTCAACATTTAAACCTCCATCGCATTTACTGCCTGTTGCATGCTAGTCTTAATCTCTTAAATCACTCATTTATTTTTGTATATTCTCATGTGCGGATTCTGTGCTGCACTTTTTCATGCCATTGCAAGTCTCTGCAGTCAAAAAGGCTATGCTCTGCTGCAACCTTGTGGATCACTTTGCATTTCCTTCCTCATTTCCCCACTAGGAGCTACCCTTCTGACAAGGAAACCAATTCCCATGTTATCGCCCACTAATATATATGTAATGGCTTGTAACCGGCTGGGGAGGAGATACGGACTTGCATTATCCAGTAGTCCAGCCAAGCTTAAAAGATGGATTTTCTGTAACGGGGGCTGCTGCCGTCACAAACATTGCATGTGAAATCCAAGGATGAGCCTAAACACACTGCCATAAACTATTAGAGCAGTGTGTATGAAAAGGTCAGTTCTGTTTTCCACTGAGAAAGACCTGTATCCCCCTCGTTCATCCGATGCCGCCTGTGTTTTGTGTCTCCTCATCGATTAGCTGGGTGGCATCCATCTCCTCAGTTTGAGGCATTAATGGGAAACCAAGGGCTCTAAAACGTGTGTGTCATTAATACAGCATCTCTGACTAATATATGGAGGGAGTTTGTGTGTGTGTGTGTGTGTGTGTGTGTGTGTGTGTGTGTGTGTGTGTGTGTGTGTGTGTGAGTGAGATACCCGACAGGCGGGAGAGATATTAACACTGTGCAGAGATTTTCTGAGATCATGAGCTGAGAAAGTGTTGGGATGGATTGGCTTTCTACTGTAGTGAGCAGTGTGTGAGAAAGCGGGAGGAAAATGCCAAATATAACTGGATATGTTTGTCTGGTTTTGTGCATAGCGTTGTTTTTGTTGCTGGTGGTAGTGAGTCCACTCGATGGTCATAATTTCAGCAGCAAGGAGTTTCCTGCTAATGTTTGACCTTGTTCAATAACTAGAGCTGTGTTGAATGAACACAGAGGTTATCACTGCCAACGCCTGAGCTCAGCCTTTAGTGTATAACAAGCATGTTTATTGGTTGTTATGGTGTGAACATACTCCTTCGTTTGGGTTTGGTTTCTGTTTATTTTGTTTTATAGTTATTCTTTTTTTTTTTTAGAGCTGCAACTCACAACTATTTTCATTATCAATGGTTAATCATTTCATCCCTGAACTCAAAAATATTTTTTTTGTTGAAAGCCCAAAGTTATTAAATTTACAATTATGTAAAAGAGAAATGCTGCAAATCCAGAGAATATTTGGCAAATTTGTTCAACAAGTTGCCAGTTTATTAGGTACAACTAGCTAAAACAAATGCAGTTTAATACAATAAATACATAAATAGTAAATGAAACAGTACAATAGTCTACATTTATGAAAGGTATTATGTTCAGTTTTTGTTGAAACTGTTTTTAATTCAACAGAACGTTTGGCAGATGTAGTTTGTGGTGTTGTTGAACTGTATTGCACTGAATGGTGTTTCTAATATTAAGTCCACCCTTATTGACATAAACTGTGTGGACAAAATTAGAAACACTTCTAAAGCGGCAGGACTATAACCATAGCTGAACATTATAACCTACATAAAGGTAGACTATATTACAAGGTTATTGCATTAGACTGAAGTAGTTTTAGATACATGACAAACTACCAACATAGGGTATATTCCCATGTTACCATAGACATTCATGTGTTCATGCATACGCACATACACACATAATCATTTGGAACTCAATGCATGCGTGCACACAACTGAGAGACACTTGGGGATTTCTTCTTTAAGCCCTACATTTCTCCCACAGTTACTAGGAAACAAGAGGCTCACAGAGCTGATTGTTGAGTCTGTGGAGGTGCTGTGAGGAAGCAGACCGGCAGTGAGGGGTAACGTGATTATGAGAAGTAAGGCTCTGGGGTTGAACACTAGATACTGTACACATTAGAAAGATCACTGTAACCACGTTTGTTGGCATCACTTCACTGACAACCTGTGCACATGCTGCACTCTCGCACGTACACATAAGCGCGATCTCCTTCACTTCCCCAGCTCTTAAACTCTACAGTCATTCAGTGCGTTTTCTTGGGTTTGCCCACTAAAAACATACCTTCACAGTCTCTGACATTGTAGATTAATGCTACTGTGTAATACAGTAAATGTGTAAACATCCCTTATGACCCCACTTACCAGTTCTTTCACACTGATAAACAATGTTTAAACCTAATTGAGCATGCATAATGCATCACCCAGCCATTCATAAAGCAACTCATCCTTTATCAGGTGTTAGGAAACAAAGTGCAGCAATCTTGACCTCTGTCTCTCTGTTGATGCACGCAGATGCATTTTTATGTTAATCTGTATAATGCATTTTATTGCATTATACATTACATATTATTGCATGCATTGTATTTTTATTTAGTTTTTTTGTGAAAATAGTTATTGTGCAAGATTTTAGTGTCCATTATTTCCCTCTCTGCAGAAGGGTGGCTCCTTTAGCCTGCTCCTTTTGGTTTGGCAGATGTGTTTTTGCTTGGCCAGGAACTGGGGGCTGGCTATTTGTCCAGTGTTGCAGCTTTCTCTCCTTCCTCTTGATTCCTCTTGGCACACCAGGATGCCAAAGGACATCACAGTACAACACCAGCTCCACCTTCTAGATAGCAGCAGGAATGTTGCATCGATGGCTGCAGTGAGAAGCTCCAGGGTTTGGCAGCGGGGCTTATCCAACCT
This sequence comes from Sander lucioperca, assembly GCF_008315115.2. NCBI lineage: Eukaryota > Metazoa > Chordata > Actinopteri > Perciformes > Percidae > Sander > Sander lucioperca. Next base: position 4,660,853 of record NC_050193.1, on the reverse strand, counting down.
GGCCCGCTCCCTCCCACTGCCAAACAGATGCACTGAAGATGGAGGAGTGCACACAGATGGGTCACTGCCTGTCATTCAGACCGCCATGATATTTGTTCATTGAGTTAAATATTGCCAGGAATGCATATGTGGGTTATGAGACAACGGACCCCTCTACACATGTAAAAGGCCCCCTACCCCTCATACAGAAGAGCAAATTTAGTCGTTTTGCGTCTCTATGCGGAGGTTGCAGAGGAGTCGTTTTGTGTCTCTTTGTTTATGTTTTGCAACCTTTTGTTGTGCGTTTTTGTGGTCATTTCTGCATCTCTAGGCGTTCTACGTCTCTTTATGGTAATTTTGTGTCTTTTTAGTCATTTTGCAACTCTTTGTGAACATTGTGCGTCTCCTTGTAGATGTTTGGGATTTCCTAGTGGTTGTTTTTATAGCCTGAATGATACAGGATTTTTAAGGCAAATACCAACATTGATATTTGAGAGTTTAAAAAAAAAATCTGATAATCATACACTATATCTATGATCTTTCTCTCTCTCTCTCTCTCTCTCTCTCTCTCTCTCTCTCTCTCTCTCTATCTCTCTCTATCTATCTATCTATCTATCTATCTATATATATATATCTATCTATCTATCTATCTATGTATGTATATGTATATATATATATATATATATATGTGTATGTGTGTATATATATATATATATATATGTGTATGTGTGTATATATATATATATATATATATATATATATGTGTATGTATGTGTGTGTGTGTGTGTGTATATATATATGTGTGTGTGTGTGTGTGTATGTATGTATATATATATATATATATATATATATATATATATATATATATATATATATGTTTGTTTGTTTGTTTTTTTCATGAGTAAATATTGGCCTGGCTGATGCATCTGTTTTGCGAGTCTCTCTCAGTGACACTTTGAAGGCCTGTTGAGTAATCTATCCTAGCAGAACTGTCGTTTCTAAATGGGGATGGTGCTGGGTAGGTGGTGTCAGAGATAAGTCATAGTGTTTATGAATATTATTGTATAAGGTATTTATTTTCCATTTATTCCCTGGGAAATCGCTTCCCTGCCCATATGTGATGCCTCTTCAGGTTATGCAGGCAATGTCTGTGCATCCGCTCATTGTACATCAACATCAATCACTCATTTTTTCAGCTTTCGCAAGTTTCACTGACACTCACCCTGAAACAAAGCTTCAAATATTCATAACTATGTAGAATTATAAATGCATCAAGTGTGCTTGAGGGAGTTTGTCTTTTACTGGTTTCATTAAAACATGCTGTGGAAAATGCCAGAAAAAGCTTGCTGAAGCCACGGAGGACCTCTCCTTATTGCTCTGTGTCTTCCCCGGTGTTGTCTTTGAAATTACACAACTGCCATTTTTGTTTCTTTCTCACCTTCTGTGATGTGTCAAGTGCAACTTGAGAACAGTGAAGCCACATTTTGAGTGGCGAAAATCTCCCTTGGATACAGTTTGAAGCGTTGCTGGGAGAAAAGATAATTATGTGCATTCACATTGTGTGTTTACAGTATATTACTGTACATTGTATCCAGTATAACAACAATACACTTTGACTCACTTATATTGGCATGCAAACACATCTGATGTTGTAATGTTTTAAAGTGAATGGAGCCCTCAATAGGCATTAGATGTGATGTGGCAAATACATGCTGACTCCCAGCCAGGTCCAGCACAAATAGACAAATGGGTTTTAGCTCACTGGGTTATCATTGACTGTCTTGTTGTTTGTTACCGCATAGTGCTTGTTATAATGCGATGAAATGTCGTGGACACAAAGTTGTTGTGCCTTTTTGTAGTTCTGCATCTCCACTGAGCTTGTGCACTCTGACTTACTCGCACACAAACGCAGAGAGATAGAAATATCTAAAAGATAAATAGGAGTATCTTCATTTGAAGTTGATCCTTCCTGTATTAGTAGTCTGTTCTGGTTCGGTGTATAAGCACGTTAACCACAAACTGTTGTTGCACAGCATGCAAATGTGGTTCTGTAGGAGAGAGGTTTCACCTTGTGCAGGCAAACAGAGAGCTTTTTGTGTGTGTTTGACATGTTATTGTCTGCACAGACTCATAAATGTAAATATATTTGCTGGTTTTCTCAGTCTTCTATGACAGTAAAGGTAATATCTTTTGGACAAGACATTTACAAGACTAGGGCTGCAACGATTATTACTATTTTGATAATCAAACAAAAATACCAAAAATGTGATGGTTTCAGCTTCTCATGTGATCATTTGCTGCTTTTTTTTGTCTTCCGTTATATTAAATTGAATATCTTTGGATTTTAGACTGATGGTCAGTCAAAATAAGACATTTGATAACATTATCTTTGGCTCTAGAGAATTGTGATTGGCCTTTTTCACTATCTTATGATGTTTTAGAGACGAAATTATATAAATAATTGACAAACTAATCGATAATGAAAATAATTGTTAGTTGCAGCTGAAGACGTCACCTTAAGCACCAGCACATTGGAATGGAGATTTTCACTGCTTTCTGTTTAAAAGACAAAACCTTTAATCAAGAAAATAATTGGCAGATTAATAGATTTTAAAAATTGATCTAAAAAAATCATTAGATTAATATTTTTGATTAATCGTTTAGTCTCTGTCAGTAAACAGTGAAAAATGCTCATCACAATTTCCCAGAGCCCAAGGTGACGCCTTCAGACTCTTTTCATCCATATTTGTGCAGATTTTTGGGCATATTTTTTGTGTGTATCTCTGCGTGTGTCCCTTTCTTCTGCTGATAATGACAGCCGGCTGCGTTTGAATGATTCATAGCTGAATACTAATGAGACGTGCTGCAGATGTCTTGGAGAAGCCAAGCTGTGCCCTTTAGGTGTCACTCAGCCCTCGGGAATGTTGGTCACCTGCAAATCTCGCTCTCACAGCTTCCGACTAACAGAAGCTTCATGGAAAATGCCAACTGATGCAGCAAGTTCTTAATTTCCTTTTTGTTCTGGACTTAATTTAACCTTTCTAACTTTGTGTGTTGTTATGGTAATTTATGACACTTGCACAATGCATACATGATTGAAAGCAATATGAGGAGCAGATTGAAATAGATGAATCATTTCTGCAGGCACTCTCTTGGGAAGAGAGTGCAACAAGATCTAACAGAAGAAGGTCACGGGTAGAAAGAACATCAGCGTTGTGCAGTGGAGGGTGGATAGGGAGCTGTCTAATAACAATAGGGAGCAGCGTTGGCCTTCAAAATGTGCCTCATCGCTCTCTTCCTCTCCTCAGCTCATCTTTTGCTCTCTCTTTTTTCTTCTCTTGTTTCGTCTTCACGGTCGAATATACCTGATGCTGCCTGGGCATAGCATGAGTCGGTATTGATTTCTCCTCCCTCTGCTCTGTTGGTGGGTGTTTGGCAGAGGAGTTCAGGGACACACAGGGCTTTGTTGTGGCCTTTGTTCCTTTTCCACGTCTTCACTCTGGTCCAGCCTATCTATACATCACAAAAATGCCCTATCTCTGCATGCTGCCCACCTGACAGGACGCCCTGTGAATGTTGCCCTTGCCTGGTGTCACAGTCTGGAGGCCACAGGGCCTGTAGGACTTTCCACCGGAGCAGCAGGGTGCACTAAAATCTTAGCACAGTCTTTGAATAATGAAGAAAATATCCCACTGATTGACTCCAGAGCGCCTTGGAAATCCATGTATATTAAACAGTTTGAAAATGCGAAAATTCAGCAGCGGACTAATGGAGTTTAAAATGGCTGTCGATACAGTTACTTGACTTGAGATTAGAGCCAAAAGTACCTATAATGTACTATTTACTGCTGTAAACTAGGAAAAGGTATCACTACATTCTCAGCACTGCAAGATGGAGAATGTAGGTATTTGTGGAGAGCAGCACATGCAGGCAGGCACCACACTACTGTTTATATACAGTAATGTATTTCATGTAAGGAAATCAGTGAGGCAAAAGTGATAGTTCAGGTTTGTAGTATATATATATATATATATATATATATATATATATATATATATATATATATATATATATATATATATATATATATATATATAATCACTTTGTGTTCAATGTCCAGTAGAGCACGACTGATGTCAATATTTTTGACTTTAGGGTTTAATAAAAAAAAAAAAAGAATGATATATTGGTCGATGTTTTAATTGCACAAAAAGCATAAACAAAAATGTTTGACAATAATCCCACGTTTGGTTAATTTGTCAGTGCTCCATGGGGAGCTGTCCTGACATTTTTTTGTAACTTATTGGCCGGTAACAATATCAGCGATAAAATTATATTTGTCAATAAATTAAACTCCCAGACTTTTAAGACTTTGCTTAGCATTTTGGCGGTTTCAGTCGTGGATATTGTTAATCTCCTATGATTAGCTAATTAATCAGTTAGTCAAAAAAGACAAAAAAACTATTTTAATAATCAATTCATCATTCAAGATGATTAACATTGGCTGGTTTCACTGTCTCAAATATAAGGATTTCCTGTTTACCTGTTTATATATCTTCCTAAATTCAGTATCGCTGGTTTTAAGATGACCGCCCGACCTATATAAATCGGCCCTTTCTGAAATGACAGCCTGGTTGCACAGAATTCCGTGAAATGATCACGAATTGTTAACAGCGCATTACGTGGTGGTGGCACGGAATGTGTGAAAAATCCGTGTGACCTTTTCCTTAACTTAAGGGGCCATGTTTATTTAATGGAATTCTTCCGTGGGCCCATCACGGAATGTTTTGTGATTCCGTGAAACTGCCACAGATTTTGAGTTAAGGAGCCGTGTTCATTTCACAGAATTCTGTGAGATCAGGTTGGAACTTATTGCTGATGTATGATATTTGCGTATCACCCAATAAGTAACAACACATTTTACTACAGAAATGCCAAAGATAGTTTTGAGGTAATTTACAGTGTTACCATGAAATAGTTTGTCCACCAGAGGACACTGACAAGTTTATTTTCAAATGTAAAATGTCCCGCTCAGTATGTTTCTTAGCCACAATTCTTTAAAAAACAAATGAAGGTATCTTTGTTGCACATGTTTGTGCATGTTATGTGTTGCAGAAATATATAGTTTAGCATAACTGTGAAACTCTCAAATATCTATATTGGCAGATATCTGCCTCAAAAATGTTGTATCACTCTGGGTCTGTTCAGGATGGTTTCAGCAAGCCAATATCAAGATGTCACATTGGGCTCTAAGAAATTGTGATTGGAATTTTAAAACATTTTATTGACTGGCAGATTAAGCGATTTTGAAAATAATCAGTATTTGCAGTCCTGAGAACACAGCAGTTGATTTTATCTGATGCTGATTTTAAAGGCATTGTCCACTCTCTGAACATACTGTTAACATTGTTAGTTTTGCATTAATTAAAATCACACCAGTTAACCATCATAATGAATTCCAGGCACTGTTCAAACCCTGCAGACCACTTAAAAAGAAGCTGCTGGCACCAGCTTCTGTTGTAAAGCAGCCTAAGTGCATATAAGAGATATTGGGCTGTGACACTTTGTATCTCCTTTCAACAAGAAGTGTGTATTACTGTCTCTGGGAGTTCAAGGGTCGGCTTTTATCCCTCGTCTCTTTGCCCCATACGGTAACATATTACTGGCTCTTGTGTGCCAAATAAACGCCTGGGATAGAGCTGCCTGGGTCTAGCTTTGCACCTGGGCCTCATTGACAAAGAGTCATGTTTGGTTTTCATCATAATCATCATATTACGCTTCCCTTTCTGACACATAATCACTTTAATTGGACTGAAGCTAAAAAAAGAGGCAATTTTGTGATGGATAAGAGAGGAGAGAGGCATATGGCAGAATTGGGCTGAAAATCCTCTGTCCTCTCAAATATATGAATAGGTTTAGGGGTTATGTTTATGTGTGTTTGCATATTATCGTTGGGATTAAGAGGGGTAATAGTCTGTCTTTCTGTAGATTTGACAGCAGGCTTTTGCTGTAGCCATTTTGTGCATGTGCAGTATAACATTAGCAGAGCTCGCTTCTCTCACTTATCGTCTGTCACTGGCCTCTGGAAATCTGATTCACTACACACTACAGCTCATGTCTCATGACAGCAACACATAAGCTGTAAAGTGGGCACGCCGGTCAGTTAATTTCAGTCACATCTGATTGATATTAATCACTTTCACTGTAGCGTCTTTGGCAGATTTAAACTTTATACGTATTCATCCTGACGCTGAAAGAAAAGTATGTTTGCGGTTACATTACGGCAACATCACTCTGCATTATCGATCTGCAGCCTTGCTTATTATAGAACCACCAAGGGTGCGCTACTGTTATAACCAAGACATATTGAGGAGGACTCTCTGTGCTTCTGTGTGGTTCTGTTATATGACTTTAAGGATACAATTAAATCTTTGCTTTTCAATATTATCTTTTTACATTTCACTTTGTATGTTTGAGAAAATTCAGAGATAGACTACTCGCATCATATTGAGCAGAACCACTTGTAAAGTGTGATTTAGCATTGCTGAGTCACTATGGTTGAAAAAGCTACTTGTTATAGGTATGACATTCACAGATATTAGCCTCAGATGTAACAATAACAGGAAGTGAAATAAATGTTCCCAATACATTTCTTTCATGATTTGCATGCTATCTGTGCTAAGCCTGTCATGATCAGTCCTGTGCAAAAGTATCGAACACAACGTGCAGTGTCTGAGCAGATCACACCGCCCTTCACATTGATTTCAAACTCAGCTTTTCTGGTGGCTTTTGCCCACAAAAGCGAAAGTTATACTTGATTTCTCCAAAACATTTCCACTCACCACAGAGAGAGGTGGATATAGATTTTTACTGTCTGGGGTTCTGGACATTTTCAGACAATAAGTCTCATCATCTTGGCAGTTTTGTCAGTCGAGTGCCCATTGTCTGGTTTGTCCTGGTTTCTCTCAAAGTACTCAACTTTACATAAGCAGATGTTTGTGTCCTGCTGGCTGCTCTCTGCATCAGTCCCCAGGCTTTTTGCTATCAGATAAGCAAATTAGAAAAGCAGTCCATAACAAAAAAAGTGTGTGTATTTGTGTATGTCAGTATATGTGTATGCATGATGACTGTGTGTTTGTGTGAATATGCTGACACTAATTCAGATGTCACAGAGAGCAGTATTATGCAGTAGGTGTGTCTACATTTTACTGCCCGTGGTTATGTATCTCAATGACCATTACATCATCTTCATATGATATGGGGTTCATATATATGTGATTGCACAAACTGTGGACAATGGCAGTGTGCATCTTTGTAGGGTGGAGCGACTCTGAGTGAGCAATTCTGGTAGCACCTTGGGCCGAAAGCGCTGTCTCTGCAATCACGCTCCCATTGAGGACAGCCTTTCATCTCAGGCCTTTCATAGAAACCTTTCAGACGGAGAAAGAGGAGGATGGAAAGAGGGAGATCAAGGCAGAGAGAGAGTGCAGAGGAAAGGAGAAGGGAAGTGCTTCTGCAGCCCTGAGCGCTCGTGAATAAGCATGCTGCTGATGAAGAGTGCAGATGTTGAGAGAATGTATAGCTGTGTGTGTGTGTGTGTGTGTGTGTGAAGAAAACGAGAGCAAGATGTGCTGTTAGTGGAGCTCTCCAATTGTGTGTGTTCACTGTGTAATCTGGCCTCTGCTATACTCTAACTGCTTATAAACATAATCATTGAGGCATGATGTTACTGTGGGAGAACAGTGTTGCACAGTATCAATACAGTAAAGTACATTACAGTCCAGTACTGCGATGCATCACTCAGTTGGCTGTAGAGGTTTTTCTGTGCTGAGCTGAGTAAAGCTGTGCAGGCTGAGCGGATGGATAGAGGGTGTTTGCTGGCAGTGCAGGGGGAGGGGATGTTTGATGAGGACTACCAGGTGTTCCTATCTGATGGGCGGGCAGTTGGCCAGGTGTTGTTGTTGGGACACAGGCTTCCTGCTGCAGGAGGTAAGCAGGGATCCATCCCACTTAAAATTCAACGGCAGTCACTTCCTTTAAAAAGCTAAGTTTTTAAAAAAAATCTATTGCACTGTTACAGAAAACCCCTTTCTGCGCCAAGGTTTGCACACCTTCCAGGTTTGAACTTTGGACCGCTCCCGAAATGGCAATGTGCAGCTCAGGAAAACTAGGTGCTCTTTGTCTTTGGGCCAAAAACTTTCATCTTTCTTTGTTTGCCATCATCAGAGTTCTTAGCTTTTGCTTTGTGTAGCATTTATCTAAAACAAACAACTGGCAAGCTTTGTTGCCTCTCATAAATCATTTAGACCTACTTTGTCTGCCAAGTGGAGCCTGAGAGAACATTTCACACAGTAGTGTGAAACAGTTTTTGCTTTTAGTCTCTCTTTGCTCCTGCATTCATACTCCTCTCTGTCTTTGTCATTTCTGTGTGTATGTATGTGTGTAAATTCAGTGGTTTGAGTAGGGGCAAACAGGATAGGCTGTAGAAACCTAGGCTGTGAATGATCACCGGCGAAGGAATGGGAAAGGAATGTGCAGCTTCCTGTTTTCCTCCTTTCTCTTTTAAAGTCACCGTCTGCCTGTCTCCCTATCAAAGGCGGGGATGGCAGTGAGAATAATTAGCCTGCTCAATGCAATTGAAAATGTTCAAAAGACTTTGAAGTCAATGGAGTCAGTTATCTGGTAGAAAAATGAGAATCGATTGTAAGGCAACTATTGTATCTCCTTTCACTATCATAATAATAGGTGTGAAAACTGTCAGTAGACAGGAAGGAAAGGCCGAACAAATGTCACTTCCTCTCTGCATCCAGTGTCTTTATGATCAGCACCAGGGTTGATTTTTTTCAATAGGATCGTAATATAGATGTGAATTAAACTCACCCACAGTGCATTCCCATTGCGAACATCTGCTTGAGTTTTTAACCACTATATAGTGCATACACAGGGAAATTTGATGGTAATGACTTCCACCTCTGCGGCAAGACAATCAAACGCAGTTAATTAGTTGTGTGTGTGTGTGTGTGTGTGTCTGTGTGTGTGTGTGTGTGTGTGTGTGTGTGTGTGTGTGTGTGTGTGTAGTTAGATGGTTATTATGACAATTATTAATCATGATTATCAGTCTTGATGATTTGAGCAGCAGAATTCTGTCCTGCACTTTTGGCAACTTACGGTATATCAAGAACCATAGATAGTTATTGAAATATTTAAAACATTTGTTAACAACATAATGTAACAATAACATATCTTCAGTCAATTGGAAACTTGACAATTTGTCAATAAAGTAAAAAGAAAAAAGAAGTTTACAGACAATCTTGAGTGCAGACGCTTCGCACCACACAGTTTGGTGTTTGAAGCCCCCAACGTCGTCTTCCAGGCAGTCCTACCTGGAAGGCACTAGGATTAGGCAATGGTTATGGTTGAAGACGACAGTCGCAGTACTGCCTTGAAGGTTTGGTTGGGGGCTTAAAACACCATCGAGCCAGCACAGCAGCTGAGCAGACCGATAGCAAAGTGGGCGACTCGGCGAACAGCAGTCCACTAACTTGTTACTCTCTCTAATATAACCAATATAAGCTGTTCTGTTTAGGCTACAAAACGTGCATGCAGGCTAAAATTCAACCGTGCGGTTTTGTTGGGATAAAGGTATAAGCAGAAGGAATATCCGCTAGCTGCTAGGCTGATGTGCAATGGTAAACACACAGAATATAGTACACGCACATAGCAGAGCTTGCAAACTGTGGCTTTTTTGTCGACAACGCAAACATTGTCAACATAGCTCACTAGAAATCCAAAATACTTCCACACTTTCACACACTTCAGTGAAAGAGGAGGGGGTTCAAGTTCTGTTGATGGGTCTCCAGCATCTGCAGTTGCGATGCTATCTTTTGACTGGCTCTAGCTAAGTTACAGGAGGTTGACTGACTCGCAGCACTTCAACACGTGTGTTTTTTTCTGCTTGACAAGCCAACCGGACGTATCGACGATTCCATTTTTTTATTCGATATTCAAGATTGTGACTTAATTTCGATCAATTTCAAATTGAAATTGTGACACCCTTATTCATAGTGATGTAAAAACCTTCATTTTCATGACAAAGCAGTGTCAAGGCGTCAGCTGTAGCTGTGACCTGTTCTCTACAGAGCCTGGATTCATTTTGAAAAAGATTTGAGAGGAATTAAGGAAACAAATGCCTCAATTCAGTGTCAGTCATCATCTGGGTGACAGACTGAGAAATGCCCCTTTGTTCGAAAAAACAAAGCGAAGCTGGGCAGAGCTAAATGAAAGAGTGATATTTTGCTGTGCGTGGCAGCAGAGAGAGAGAGAGAGAGAGAGATTGGGAGACAGTGGGAGGGATAGCAGGAGTGTGCATGATTGAGATAAGCGACAGATAGATGGGGAGCCAGGCAGAAGTCCTCTCCCACACATAGGATCCCAGAGATACCTCCCACAGAAACGGCGAAGCACACTGCAGTCGCACTGTCACACAAGGACATGTGAAGGACAGAGAGAGAGAGAGAGAGAGAGAGAGGGGGAGAGGATGGCTGTACCTCCGTGGCAGAGAGCATTCAAACTGAGTGAGAGGGAGAGAAAAAGACATGTTTTACTGAATTGAATGATCGTACTGTAGCTCATGTTCTCCATCTTAAAAACCTATTACTGCTCGGTTTAAAGGACAAATTGAAAAGTAATACCACCGTCTTTTTTAAAAGGTGAATGAAGGTGAAATTAAATACATTCTCCTATACATAGTGATTGGTACTGTGGTTGGTAATTACTCATAAATACAATTTTGCATGCAACACCACAGGGAATGGAGAAACAATGGGAATTACTAGCATAATATGAATATTATGGAAGAAAGAGAACCTTCCTCTGCCTTGAAAACAGATTGAATCCTCAAATAAGTTCTTTTGCTGATGTTGCATCTTTCTTTCAGATAGAGAGCCTTCCGTTCTTTGTCAGGAATTTATCATAGTGATGTTCTCATCTGCTCATACCTTTATTTTAGCTGAAATCTACTTCTAATTAGTATTCTACATGACAGTACTTGACTTTGCAGCTGCATTTTGCAATTGGGATTCATATCTTTCAATGTTTTATGTTTGTTTGTCCGCCAAATGCAACTTTGTTAATCTGAATGAAATTGACTGCATAATGGTATCATTACAGTGTCATTACAGAAAGAGCTCTCAGGTCAGATTAGATGTCTAAGGTTCAAATAAACAAGGTTATGTGAGCTATCGCTCTCTTTAGTTTTCCTTGTTAATCCCTGTTAAGTGGCCATGTAACAGACGCTGTATCAGGGCCACATGCTAGCAGTGTGGCTGTAGGGATGGCAAGGTCAGTCAGTCGATTGGTCAGTTGGGATGACTTAGGTCCAGGTTGAAATATATCTCGACAAGTATTGGATGCATTGCCATGACATTTGGTGCATTATTGTCCCCAGAGAACAAATTCCTTGGCAGATTTAAGTCTTATTTTTTCTCTCGACTCTTTTTCTGTGTCCCATCCATGTCTCCACCCATCCTCCCTCCCCAGTGCCTTCTCTCTCTGCTCCTTCGTGCCCTCCTTGGTAACAGTATCTATGCAGCAAGGTGTTGGCAGGGCCACAGGGGATTCTCTCTGATTGGCACTGAGGTTGGCATTTTTGATCCAGGATCACATTTGACTGCGGACTACAAAGTTCAGTGGTTTTTGCCTGGCACACACCAGTAAGCCAGTTAACTACGTCTCAGTGGCCTTTATACCGTGGAGCTGGCCATGAATAAGTCAGCACCCGACCGTGGGTTACTGGCTTAATGAGATGGCTGCTGCTGGTTTGCATCACACTTCAGTCAGACTTTTCAGTAGTGTGTGGGCTGAAGACGCTTCCTCCCCTTGGTTTTTCTCCCTCTTGCTGAAACTCATCTGGGAGGTGAGCTGTTATGATTGGAGAGGATGGGGCCCATGGGTGAAGGGCTGAGATATCCTCATCACCTCATTCACCATCCTTCTTACAGAGTGAATCTGGGTCAGACCTCGCGTGACTGACAGCCTGCCATTATCACCACTCAGACACAAAAAAGGAAAGGCTAAGGCCAAAAGCTGGAAAGTGCTGGGAGGTTGTAGAGGAGGGGTTGATTGAGAGGAAGAGGGAAGAGTGCTTTCCTCCTGTTCTGCCTCTGGCAGGGCGACAGGATTGGACATTGCTCCCATGGGTGTCTGGTCCTTTCTCCCTTTGACACATTCACACTCACGCATCCCTGAAAGTAGATGCAGACATGCACACACATAATAAGATCACAGCACTGAGCCAGGAGAGTCGGTAAGACGAGTGTATGATGTCTTGGTTTTCTTTCGTGTTGGACTGTTGGAACCGGGTCTTAGGGTTTAGTAAGTGCAGGCTCTCATTTGTCCAATTCTCACTTTAATAGCCTTGACTTGTAGTCATTCTGTGGTTCACTACACGGGCTGTCATCAGTCTGATGTTGAGATGACAAGGGCATGCGCCCCCACTCTATTTCTAGACTGTCAACACATGACAGTGGTCAGACTCAGACCTAACCTCGCCTCTCTGTTTCCCCCAATTTTTTCCCTCACCGTTCACATCTTTCATCCTTTTTTCATTTCTTAAATCTCTTGCTTTCACATTTACAAATCTCATTTCAATAACGTTAAATGCTCGGCCTTTTACCACTGCCTCTATTTCCCTCACTCAGGCATTATTAACACCCATCTCACTCTGCATGCTCCCTGATTTGTTCAGCCAGTGACCCTGATGTGCAGTCAGGTAGAAGAGACAAACAAAGCAAATGTCAAGCCTTTCCTGTGACCTGAAGAATTAGGAGTTGATTATACCTGCTTTGGTGTTCCAGGTATAAAAAAAACACACACAATCTGACGTAGACACACACAGTCTTCCATATTCCAGAGGATTGAGACAGATGAGGAATCTGGGCACCAGAGAGGAGGATTAACCAGGATAGATAGCAGCTATTGATTGGAGTCCATTAAATGTGACTCTGAGGGTCGAGATGACCAAAGGACTGGGAACCTTAAATGCTGCTCACGTGAAAGTGTCATGATAGCAGTAATGTACGAAAACATGACCTTTTTGCAACCTTATTCTGGTTTTAGAGGGATTAAGTGTGAGAGAGTCACAATATTTTGCTCGTCTGCATCAAACAGACAAAACATCCTAGAATCTGCTCTAAATGATGGCTAATGTCGAGGTGCAGTGGAGTTCATTTTTTCAAATGGAATGAATGACAGGTAATCTTCTTTGTTGTTTCCATTTGGTTAGGCTGAAGGAGTGCAAATGATTCCCTATATTCCAGGGCTAGCCTAAGGCTAAAGCCTAAAGCCTGAATGCAAGGTTTTAGGTAAAGGCTGGGAGTTCCTCTTGGATCTGTCAGGCTTAAAGTAATAAATCCACACATCTCCTTTGACAGAGGCCAGGATTACTTGTTCTGTTACCCACCCACACCCACAGGTGAGTTTGCTTTGGTTTGCTTTGCTGTTTCGGAATGACAGGATGATAGGCTTCAGTTGTGTATCTGTTTGAAATTATTTTGTTCACTTTCCAGACTTTTAAAGATCAAAAGCATGATCAATGTACGGGAACTTATTTGTAGCTGAGACAGTAGCTGTAGAAATCCCCAGGGAGAAAACGGATCTGAGAGCCAAAAAAGGTTTCTTAAGAAAAAACAGTGCGTGTAGTTGTGGGTGTGTGTAAGTGTGTATGCAGTCTTCTTCTTCACTGCCTTTTGTGGCGCATTGCTGGGTTTCTTGACATGTTGCCGTCACTTGTTGATCACTAGAATAGGTTAAGACCATTGGCTGGAATGGGTATGTGTGTCATCGTGCGCATGCACAAGAGAAAACAAAATGGGGACCCACACAAAACAAAATTACTCCACAGGGAACCTTTAAATCTTTAGTGCGTAACTTTTTTTTTATATTAATGAACATCCGTTACATTCAAGCCATTGCCAAATGAGTTGATACAAAGCTAATTAAGACTATCAGCTTCACAAAACACTCTGTATTTCTCAGTATGGCTATGTTTAGAACATGGTGTCATCCAGCGACTTTCGCGCGCAGAAACTCGAATGAAGATAATTACCTCTTCTGAAGACTCCATCATGTTATTTTTATCCTCCGTGTCCTCCTTGGCTACAAGTAACTGTGTGGAGGAGGGGTGGCGGCGCATGCATGATTATGAAAGGCTTGTGTCATGTGGATGCAACAACAGTGGTGTTGTCATTGCTTAGAATTCCTCACGGGGCGACAGAAACTACGTACTATAGCTTTAATTATAAATCAATTCACAGTAGTCTTCTTTGGCAGGGCCGCCGGAACAAGTAAGCAACTTGACAGCAGTATTAATACTATTTAGCTTTTAACTCTGCCAGTCCCATTGGCTCGTTGAATCCATGGTAGAGCACCTAACAACAACAATTAGCTGAACCTCTAAGGTCTCCCATGCAGAGCATCTTTCTCTGACTCTTTCAGTGCCATCAGAGGGCACTGTAAAGGCTGCATTTAAAAAGTGCACACAACTTTTTGAGTGGAAGTTTGTTTTGTTTTGGATATAGCCCATTTTCTTAGAGGAAAAACTGCAGCATTTGATAGATGAAAAAACCTTTTGTAAGTTCTTAATTGGAAGCTGCACTCTGCTGTAGTGAGGCTATGCAGATTTCTCTCCCAGATGGCTGTACTTGCAGCTCTCCACCGGCTCAAGAGACAGACTCTCCGCCCACACTCATGACTATCTGACCTGTCCACACACACACACACACACACACACACACACACAAACTCCCTCCATATATTAGTCAGAGATGCTGTATTAATGGTGTTGATTTTCCCAAACTGTGCCTTCCCTCTGAGCATGTGGCTGCATGTAGTCTATCTAAGTAAATCTATTCTATCACTCCCTAAATACCTTTATTTATTTATTTTCCCACTGGCCTTTTTTCTGATATTTGAAGAATATCTACCCAACAAGTCCTCCAAATGAAATGACAAAACACGTAGTTTGTCCATGTTTTCTAGAATGACACAAAGAAGCGTTTTCTGATCTTACGCCCCTATCGGCAGGACAACATCATTTACGTGTGGCTTTCAAAACCATTACAAATAACTGTTGAAAGATTTTGTGATGTGACACTTTATTTAAACTAAAATGACAAAGTTAGGTTTAGGAAAACATAGTTTGGGTTAAAATTACTTTGTTAAAGGGGTGATAGAATGCAAAACCAATTTTACCTTGTCATAGTTGAAAAATGACATTTGGTGGGTAAATAGGACATACACAGAACCTCAAAATGCCATTGACACCTCTTTCCTCTGCAAATCTCACAATTTGAAACTGCCTCTGAAAACAGGCAAATCCCAACGAGCCCCCGAGTTGACGTCAACTCGGTGGCTCCTCCTCATTTGGCTCTAGTCTCTAGTCTTCGTCACGCCCCAACATTTACATAGGCTACACCACTGAGCTGACCTCAGGTGGTCAGCTAGTCTTCTGAATCTAGGTCGCGCAGATCTCTTATATTCCATTACTAAATTCACAACGGAATAGCCTACTGGCCCAGAGAAGTGTTTAGAACAAGTATATTGGACGAGAGGGAGTTGTGGATCTAACACAGCGCCGCAGAAGCACTGGCAGAGGACATGTTTGCAGGGGTTCAGTCTCCGCTCCCCGTGCTTACTAGCTACAAGGTGAGTTGTGATTCTTTGGTGGAGGTTTTTTTATGTCCCAAGGGTAACGTTACAACAACACTAGTTGTAATGAAAGTCAGTCCCTCCAGGATTTCGCGGCCTTTCTTTGAGATTGTTGTGGCCCAAAATGCCTGATTTTGCAGGAGTTTTTGTAAAAAATTGCGATAAAAGTTGCGATGTCTTTTGTATGTTTGTTGCAATGAAGTTGCGGAAGACAGTGAAAGTTGCAAAAAAAGTTGCGATTTATTTATTTATTTTTTTTTTTTGTATAGTTCTTTAAAAATAAAAAGGAAACTTGTTTCGTGGAGAATAAAACTACTCTGGGCTGAGATTTCCTAGTAACCTTACCAAAAAGGCTCAGGATGCTGCAAATATTGGTATAATATGAAAATGGTTGGTGGATTTAAGACAAAATATAATAATGTATTGAATGAATCAAATTTGAACATATGTGTCAGTGGCTTGTTACATTGTTAGTTAATTTCCTAACCTGGCCTGGGACACACATTCATACGGTTTGATAAAGTACTTATTGGACTTCAACTTATCACTTACAATAACCAGAGTAGCTGTCCTCAATTTAGGTCATTGTGTCGTCTCATCTCCGGTTTTTCCTGCATCCACCGTGTGTTTGCCATGGATGTATTAAGAGAACGTGTGTGCGGGGAGAATTGTATGAGCAGCAGCCCCGCCCGCTGCAGAGAGCCGACAGGGTTGAAACAGCAGCCGCAGACTTTAGAGTGAAAAAATGTTACAGTGTACATTGATAAAATGTATACAGGTTGGCAGGACGGTCTGAAATGTTTTGCATGGTCTTTCGCTGTATGTTTTGTTGGTAAATGTGAAATGTTCGAGTCTCGTCTTCATATCGGAAACAAGCTCTCTCTCACTCCTGCTTGGTCAGTGGCACTCAGAGTCACATTATACTGACGTAAAGTCTGGCACGTGGGACTGCTGGGATTGGTTGAACTTGCGGGAAACTCCGGTTATTGGTCAAATTTGCGGAAAAGTTGCGGTGATTGGTCAAAATTGCGAGTCGCACCAAAGTCACGGTGATTGGTTGAATTTGCGTGAATTGGTGCGATCGTGACATTGCGAAATCCTGGAGGGACTGGAAAGTGTCGAAACGTGTGTGTGTGTGTGTGTGTGTGTGTGTGTGTGTGTGTGTAATATGAGACCTGCTGTATCGTCTCCAGTGTTTGTGTATGTGGTTCCTCAACCCAATCAGCGCGCAGCTCATCCAAATATTCATGAGCATACCATATTTGGAAGAAAAGCTGTTGTTCCAAATAGAGCCAAAACACAGGGATGCATAAGGGCCAAAAAAAAATAGCAACCAATGTTACATACCCTATTAGGAGACCTTAAGGAACAGTGTGAAATACCCTATAATATATAATCATTCTATCACCCCTTTAAGGTTAGGGGACCTTTATGGTTATGGTCACTTGACTTGTTTCGGGCATTTGCTAAAACAACTGAGGCTATTGGGGAGCAGAGTCACCTGCCTTAATGTGTATAATAAAAGTGAGCAAAATGCAAAAAATATGACATAGATGAAGTTCACTTCGCCGGGTACGACTGTGGCTTGAATCTGCCTTGTGTATTCAAACAACCTGAGGAATCATTGAGCTCTCCCTGTGTACATTTAAAGGGGCGATTATGGTACAATATGGTCAACACAGTGCCAGTGTTGACAGTTACTATTAAGCCATTAATTAAGAAATATGATAGAGAAAGAGCTGAATGTTTTACAGCTAATGTAATCAAGCTGTGTTGTTAAGATAACAAATTGGGCATACAATATTTAATTCATTTAAAAACAACTCATTTTACAGTAGCCAAATCAGACATTTTTGAACAGTAACTACTTTGTTGCTATAGCCTATTCCAGGGTTATTTTTTTTACCTTGATAGCAAACACATGTTCTAGTGAAACTGACTCATGCTTTATAGGTACACTGCTGTGGGTGTTTTGAGGGTTGACACAGAGCCAGGAATGAAGAGCCCAAATTAAATTTCATCAAGGGCCCCCAGTAGATCCGGGGCTGCCCTGTTGAGCAGAGAGAGCAGAACATAAACTCTCCAATATCGTTCATAAAACACACATTTCTGGCCTCATAGACAGAATAGAATGAGAAATGTTTTCATATAAAGTAGACAAAAGACGGTTCAGTTTGATGCTCCTCTGTACATTTTTTTGCCTTTTTCACCACCATTAGACATTTTACCCTATACTATCTTATCCTCTCCCTCCCTTTGCCCCCCTGTGATAACCTTGAGCCTCTCTCATATGGTATTCTACATTTTTACAGATATGACAGCTCATTACTGCTGATTTTAACTTGCTGTTTAATACAGATGTCTCTAACTGCGGCAAATTAAATAGCTAATTAGTGGCTTCATTAGTGATACAGTCTCTTTCTCTGCACACAGATTATCCAAGTCAACATTTGCGCGGACAAAGACTAAACAGAAATGTCACTTTTACAATGTGTAAAACTGGTGCCTTATTGTCAGCAGAACCTTGCTTTTTTCTTACAAGGACGTCTGGATTTGCACTGATAAAGTTGAGTACAACAGTTGAAAAGCTGCTTGCTGAAGCCGCAAAGCCTATTAAATAGGAAGCGTTTATAATTTACCACTCTTGAAATATTAATACATTAATACAGCACATCAATAAGTGTAGGCTAAAGCAAATATGAATGTGTTTAAGTGACATTTTTTGAGAGGTGGATTGAGGGTAACGCAGAAGGACAGATATCAGACATAGAGTATGGTGGAGCAAGTGTAGGTACACACACATTCATGTACAAAAGCATCAGTGTGGATTTGAGCTACGCTATTTCCCCCCCTTCCGAGTTGTTAAAATTCCTCATCTGTGTTGCACCGGCAATTTTTTGTTACTTTACAATGTTTTGTCCTGCCTTGGTTACACCGGATTGTTGTGGTCTGTAGAAGCGCAGAGAACTCTCTTTTTTACCTAGTTAAAATTCCTGTCGTCATAGCAGCGGTTTGATGTAGTGGGCTTCTCCTTAATGTGATGGCTGCCAGAGTGTAGGTTGGAATGTAAAGATCCAGACTACCACAAATTAACAGCTAAAAAGTGGGAGTGACAGAGTGTAGCCGTGATGGTGATGGAGCCCACAGTGCAGTACTGCGTAGCCAATAGCCGATCGATATGTCACACAGTCCTGTCCAGCTTCCTGATGAAAGAGCCGGCCCACTCCCTTTGGATCTCCTTCAGACCTCACTGAGTCTTTGTATTATCCAGTGCTGAATACTAATTTGTCCACTGGGCCAGGGACCCACATGCACACTAACAGTCTTTAAACAGCTGCTTAGGACATTACAGAACCATGCGCTTGCATTTTGTTGATTGATTGTTTTAGTCCTTTGTGCAACACAATCTACATAATTAATACACTTTAAAGCATCTTTGGAGTTTTGTGCAGGATGTGTGACAAATATGGGTAATTCAACTCTCAGTAAACTGCAAAGAGAAGCTTTCTCTCATCCATGCTGTAATAATTGTAGAAAACACAATGACAGCTCTATCTGGGCTACCATCCTGGAGTCAAGCATTTAGTGTTTTTTTTCAAAGGATGAAGACTGCTCTCCTCCTCGTCATAGAACTGGGCAGTCATCAGGGATGGAGGATTGATGGATAGACCTTGAGAGGGCAGCTTCACAGAACTGCTGACGTATTACAGCATCACGATTAATGTAAAGCCCTGTCTATATTTGGAAGCCTATGTAACAATGGTGGACTTGTGTTGGGTATATTAGGTTCCTAGTTCTTTTATACAGCATATTGTTGCTCATTTTGGTTCAAAAAATAACATTCATTAGTGTTTATTTTACACTGTATAAAGAAACCAAAGTCATACAGAACTTTGTAAAAATTGTATTTTAAAAATACCGTTTGCAGTACAAACACTCTTTGGTTTAACAGTTTGTTTTTCACTCACTTAGAGGGACTCTGGTGCATAATCAGCAGCTCATTTGTATTTTGTCAGCCTTTTTCACTCTATTAGTGGAATATTTTCTGAATATTCAACGTTGCAAGACTGCAAAGACTTTTTAAACTGGTGGTGGTGAGTCCTCCTGCAATAGGAGACTTGGAACATGTTTTGGCTGTGTGGAGACATAAAAAGGGAGTGAAAAGTAGTTTAAAATGTGCTCATTTGAAAGAGTCTTGGTAGTTTTTGGAGAAAGTTGGTAAAAACTGAAATCAATTCAATCAATCAAATCATATAAAGTAAAGTATATAGGATACAGATTTTTGTTTTATGGGTTCTCTCTGCTGCAGAACATCATGACAAGTCTTTAGTGTCTCTCCTGACACAAGACTCTTTCAGACCCACATTTTCTTTAAAATGACTAACTGTAGCATACAGAGAGAATTTAAGGCTGCCCTCCTTCCACATACATATTGATTCTCTCAATGATGGATCAAGGATCAGATAATGTGCTTCAGTTGTTTACGGTATGATGGTATTAGCACATTGCCTTTATCCTAATCTTCTAAGAGCTGCTGTTTGCTTGTCTCTTGAAAAGTCGTTCATGAGGCTAGGAAATGCTAATTAACAAAAACCAAGGCCTTACTACCCTATGTTTATTACAAGAACGACCAATGACGAGCAAACCCAGCGTTTGAATGTCTTCCCGCTTATGCTTTGGTGTGTGCCGTTGCAGAAGCCCGTAGTTAAGGGAGAGGAAAAGCTGTCGGGAAGCACTGTGAGAGCAGAATAAACAGACAGCACTGTGATTCACTTGCGTTCTTACATTGTTTCATTTTAAAAAGCTAACATCCCAACATGGCTCTGCTGTCTGTTTTGGATTCCTGGTGGACTGATCACATTTCATGTTAATGTTACTCTGCAGCACCAACTCTTCAATGATGGAGAAACTCACTTACACAGCGACAAACACTGACACGCATTCAACACCCAGCCTGGAAAAAGCAGAAATAAAAAGGGTTTTAAAAAGTTGGTCTCATCACAGCCTCTTGGTGTGGCTGACTCTTTGATGCCCCGTCTGACTTAGCTCATTTGTCACAAGGTGCAGCAGCCGGGGCTGTGGGGCTCCTGATCACATTAAACTGAGTTATAGCACCCCCAATAACATTGGAATACTGCAGTGTGGGCTACAGTACAGTCAACAACATCTCTGAGGGTAGGAGGGTAGATACAAAACATAGATGCTGTCAGGGATAAGGAGATAAAAAACAGATTAACGTAAAAAATATAGAAGAGGGACAAAGTTTTTGAGAGAATGGGATACCAGAAACAAAAGAAGTAAGTGCTGACATAAAGGAGTCCCTGGTTTGTAGTGTATAGCAGAGTGTAAAGGGCCATAATCAAGGGAACAATAATGGTGTTTTGTGTGTGTGGATAGTTGTGTATGTGTGGAAAATCTTAGTGAAGGGTGTTCAGGGTCGCTGATCTTATTTTGTGGTCTGCCTCCAGCTGAGGATCAAAGGAGGGCAAAACTCCAAAAACACATTTTAGGTTTCCTCTGATTTTGTGCGCTGCCTTCATTCCATGTCAACTCACACCGAGATGGATGGAACTACAGTATTTCTACACTGCTTGCATCATCAAATACCTGATTACAGACCTAAGGTCAAGCATTTTTACTACTAATAGAGAGAATAGTACAACACAAAGGTGGAAATTTGTTGTTTTGTGACTTCTTACGTCGTATAAGAAAGTCGGGAAAAACTATTTGCCTTTTCTTAGTACAGACCACTCTGTCTTCTCCGCTCACATCCATTGTGAGTGCGTCAGAGAGATTACCTAAACGATACTCAAGTGTCCTTAAATGAGGTAATCTGGACAGCCCTGCCTATCCATTACAGTTAGCGTCATGATTAGCTTGCAGCCATTTACTCAGCAATCCATCCATCCTCTCTCTCTCTCTCTCTCTCTCTCTCTCTCTCTCTCGGCTTCCTTAACTCGTTTTTCCCTTGCTCTTCTGTCAAGCTTATCTTCCATTTTGTCAGTGTCTGCGTTTTCTAAGACCAGTTCTTATCGGCTCAACGGTTTCTTCGGGCTTCCTCTTATCTGTGGCATAGCTTGGCCCCGTGGTTTAGTTGTCCTGTGTGGCCATGCTGGGGTATAATGAGACAAGTGCTTCTTCTTCAGCCACCTTCTCACACATAGATACCAGCTTTATCCCTTTTCCACCAACTCTGTATCTCTGTGTGGGACAGACTGCTTACGAGAATTGTCAAAAGAAGATCAGGCCCAAAAGGTCACAATTGTTTTTGCTGATTTGTCATTTCATTTGTCTCTCTCTCTCTCTCTCTCTCTCTCTCTCTCTCTCTCTCTCTCTCTCTCTCTCTCTCTCTCTCTCTCCCTCCCTCCCTCTCCCGCTCCCGCTCCCGCTCCCTCTCACTGTCTTTCTCATCCCAGGATGCCACATTTGAAGTCAGTAGCACTGAGGTTGTTGAACTGGAACTAGGCAGCGTTAATTAGCTGCAGTGTGAGAGCAATTCTAGGCAGCAGGCTCATCTCCTCCTACTTAGCCCATAGACACTATTTACCCTCACCCAGTCCTGATTGGTATTTCATCTCCTCTTTGCCTTCTTCAACCAGCCCACTGACGCTGCCTTCACTCTGTTTCTGATATCTGGATTTCAGACCCTCAAACTGGCAGTTGAGCCTGAATCTTGGAGTGGTTTGTCTAAAAATCTGGTGTGATGCTGCAAATTAATGAGCGGGACTGCTTTATGGCCATATTGGATGTTGGATTTTTAAATAAATATGATGATCACCCTTATATTTCAGGTAGTTAATTCACTGGATCATCCCCGTCTGGTAATTTTATTCATAATGATGATTTTATAGAAATGTTACTACTGTATATCACAATATATATTATTATTATTATCTCAATCTGAAATTATACACAATATACGTGACAGAGGATTTTATTTCCACTTCCCACTCCTACTTGCATTGTTAGAATAATTAGAGATAAAATACCTATCTGATGTGAGAGCATAGAATAACAAGCAAACCCTTTGAGGGTAGTCGAAGATGGGCGCTTGTTTTTTACTTCTTTGAGGCTGGGTTCAGATGGTCGCACTTGCTCAGCTGTGCTTACTGGTTCCTGGACCTGCGACCAGCACTGGACCATATTTTCTGTTGGTACACACAAGATATTAGATGAGGAAAGTATTAGAAAATATGCTATGGATTGAACGAACAATAGAAAAGTATAGAGCAGACCAATGGGATTAGGAGGACGGATGACATTTAAACTCCTAGTATAGTCACCACCTACTGTACAGCTACAATCCTGGAAAAATGGGTGCACCTCAAGCTTTACTACATCATGTATGATGGAGGTACTGTATAGCTTCAGAGGGGAAAATGCTCACCTGTACATACTGCATCCTCCGACAATACAAATGGTACAGCATCTTCCAGGACAAAAACACTTTGAGGCAGAGAGGAAATGTAGGAGGCAAAGGCGTCAAGCAGAGGCAAGATGGTGGTGAAGAAAACAATTGGAGAGAGATAGATAGAAATGGAAAGATGTAGGAATGTGATAAGCGATGCTATGGTTTAGAGCAGAGACATAGTGAGCTTGGAGAGGGAGGCGGGTGGCACAGAAGGAGGGAGAAAGGGAGGTGGAGGGACGGTGGAAAGGGTGGAGAGCTGAATAAACATCGGGATGATTGAATGTGATGGAGAGAGGCGGAGACAGAGCCTGTTTTCCAGATGCCTCGCTCTGAAGATAAAGGGAAGGAAGGAGCATTGGTCCACTCCAGAGAAATGCTAAGAGGAAGGACAGGAGGAAATGGGGAATGGGAAGAGGGGGCAAACAGGGGGCAAGTAGAGTTCTCCGGTAATACAAGCAGCAAAGCGGAGGACAGGGAGTTAACCAGCTGCAAAGAGACGGACAATATATTGTACCCTTTGTTCCATAACCAATTATGGCCTGTAATGGCCAAATCATTTATTTGCTGATAGAGCATAATTGCACGTCAGAGAGTTTGACTAGTGGTAACTGAGCTAATAAATCTCAGATGATTTACTGCAACCATACAGGCACGCACACAAACAGCCACACACACTCACAGTGGATCATTTAGTGTACACAAAAAGAGTGTTATCCTATCTGCTTACTGATCACAATTCCCTCTCTACTGGAACATTAAGTAAATCTGCAGAGATGCTAATGCAATTACAGCACGCTTGCTTTGTATACAAATCAGAATAATTAAAAGGTCAAAGAGGATGTAGTAAGCCATTAATATCTCATCTGTATGTATTTGTGGGTGCTAAATTGCTTGGTGGGTAGAGGGTTGTTTTTCAAAGGTAGAGGATACACTTTTATGTTTGCTTGTTGTTTACTTGTCCTTGTGAGGCATTAGCTCACAGCGTTAGCTTATGAACATGCTTTATGTGTGTCACTTATCCACACAGGCACAAACAGACAGTATGCACACCAACACACATCCCACACAACACATACATGTGCATGGAGGGAATAGTTAAAAGTGTGTGTGTGTGTGTGTGTGTGTGTGTGTGTGTGTGTGTGAACTCTGTGGGGAGTAAAACTGCATGTTCAGCAGTTGTCAAGCCCTATGTGGCCATTGTTAACCTTGCACCGCTCAGCAGGTGCAGCTCTGCATAGGGTAAGATATCTGTGGGTGTCATCCTCTGCTCTTCTAATGGTGGGTGGGCCTTTGAGAGAGACACACACACACACACACACACACACACACACACACACACACACACACACAGGCTAATGACAGATTTTTTGATAGCAGTAAAAACAATGTGTAAGAACAGTAAGTTCTGCAAGTCATCCAAGTAATGCACCAACATAGTCAACTTAAAAGACTACAAGCTAGTAAAAATGATGCAACTATGCATGATGAAGGAAATGCATTCAACCTGTATATTATGCCTCAAGGACGGACACAATGTTTTTTGTTGACACTGAATGTTAACATAACTTGTCCACTGGGCACTTTTTTAATGTAAAAAGCAATGGAATCTACCATTTCATTTTATTACTTCTGTGGGATCATTGTTTTGTCAGAATTAATGATTTTAAGCAAATTGTAACAAAAAACTAGCGAATTAGTTAATGAAGTTTATACAAATGTTTTGTCTGATCAAAGTTGTAACAGTAGAATATAGTTTATTGCACTGAACATACATTTTAATAATTTATGAGAGTTTGCATACATCTGCCATATTACAATATTCATCAGTATTGCAAGATTGTGAAATATTAGATCTGATAAATGACTGACGCACGCACGCACACACACACACACACACACACACACACACACACACACACACTCTCTCTCTCTCTTGCTCATTCAAAGCAGATTGTCTCACTGTAGATTGGTTTCTTGCCATGCTCTCTGTAGGTTGTCTTCACCTCGAGGGCTGCCTTGACCTCTCCCTGCTTTTTATGAAGGCGTCTCAGGTCCTCTGAATCTAACATGTTAATTAAACATCATCACTATCTCAGAGGAGCAGAAAGCAAAGCATTCATCTTTCTACTCTGATTTTAACCGTGGTTGTTGGTCAGTGCGGTTTCTGAGATTTGCCGAGTGTTGATATAGACCTAAACCCAGGCCCGCTGGTGTTAATTACCACACCATTCCTCTTGCCTCTGATTGGCTATCTTTATCTGAGCAAGGAAACACCCTGGGGGCAGTGTGTGTATACACCACTTTTTATTAGAGCAGATTGAGATGCAGAGATTGACAATCTTTACTATTCCTGTGGGCTACATGAAGTTAGCTCTGCTTGTAAAGATTTCGGAGATGGATGAAATTAAATTTAAAGAGTTTCTCAGGTTACGTCGAGAAGAAGGAGATGGGGGAGGGAGAGGTGTAGGCAGAAGGAGGAGAAAGGGGGAGGAGGGGAGAATGATGAGCGAAAGACGGGGGAAGCAAGCAGGGGAGCGGAGGTGTTGCTGGGGTGACAGGAGAGAAGGATGAAGTGGGACGTGCCAGTGGAGCGTCAGTAATCTGCTGCTCTGGCTGGCTGACAGGACAGTCGTCCATAAACACGATCCATGACCTCCAGCACACAGCCAGTGTGCACAGGTCTACAGTCAGTGGCCAGCAGGAGGTGGCCAGTCTGCAAGGTGTTTTAAGGCCATAGCGAGCCATGTTTTCTCCTGCTTCCCTGCTAGCTTGACACGGCCACTCAGATGGACATAATGAGGGAAATGGAGAGGGAGGCGAGTGAGACAGATAGACAGGGACTCTCAGAACGAGAGAAAAGAGACCATGTTCAGAAGTGGCAGCCTTTCTTCTCTCTCTATTACTCTCATGCTTTCTGTATCTCTCTCTCTCTCTCTCTCTCTCTCTCTCTCTCTCTCTCTCGCTGTGTTTCTTCCCATACTCCTCCTCTCTCCCACCACTTTCACAATCCTTTTGTCCCTCCCTGCCTTCCCTCTCTTTGATTTTTTTTTTTACACAATATTCTGCCTAAGCCAGTGTCCCAGTGAGGTGGCGACGGCTGGGGATGAATGAGGAGATGGGTGGAGGAGGGATGGAGTGACCTAGACAATAGAAGTGAGTTAGGCATTGAGGGCTGAAAGCAGCGCGGATGGAGAATGCTGGGAAACCCTCAGGTGGGCGCTTGGAGATGCTTCCCCTCGTCCCTCTTTTGTATGTCCCAGTCCTTTTCGTTTTAGTCTTTTTTGCTCAATTTTCTATCTCATTTTCCCCTCTCACATTGTTTTTAAAGCATGCTTTTAGTTGGTGCATTTGCGTGGATACTTGTGATATTTAATCTTGATAACCCGCAGCATTGAGGGGACTCTCTGGATGTGTGTGTGATGGTGTGTTTGTCTATTTGTGTGATTGTGGTTGTTGTCATTAGAGTCACGTAGCTCTGCTGTCTGCCTGCCTCCTGTATGTTCAAAGGCTGTGGAGCTTGGTAGCTCCTCCAGGACTCAAGCTGCTGCCTCATTTGTGACAAGCTTCTTCACAAACTGTCATGGCTTTTTGTGTGCCCTTTGGGACTTTTTAAGCCATTTGTAGCCAGTCACTTTTAATTCATTTGATTTCTATTGTTGCTTCTCCTGCTACCACACTGATTCATATTTGCATGTTCACGAGAGCGAACATATTTTTCATATTTGGATTTATTATTGAGGGCTCCTGCTATACGTTGTATATCGAACACGTCTGTTTCCAAGGAGATGTCAGCATGGCAAAATAAAAGCCCTCAGTCACTCTGCGTTGCTACTCCCTTTTCCCACTATGCCTCATTTTCATTTCCCTGTCCCTCTGCTGTCGGCTCATATTTAGTGACAGTGAATGATCTGCGGGAACTAGTTGGATGATGTTAGCAGGACAGCTGGGCCAGCTAGACTGGTTATTCTTCATAATTATACCAGTCTAATTACCTCAGTGACAGCATGGGTGTGTGTGCGAGTAATGTTGTTGGGTGACCACAATGCTCAGAGCGACAAGGACACTGACAAGCAACTAGCCTTTCTCTCGCTAGATATTCCTTCATAACCTCGGGTGAAGGACTGTGGTGAGATGCTAACACACCGCCCTCACACTCCGACACAGCAATATGACAGTAATGAGTGTGTAAGGGGGTCTTTTGTGTGTGTCTGTGTTGGAGTTCTCATTAGCCCACAGGGTTTTAGTCAGTGGAGGCCAACACCTCTCTTTTGTTTTTCCCTTCAAAACACTGAATTGCAAATTAAGAGGTGCGTGTATGTGTGCATATGCATATTTTTTTTTTTTCAAGCGTGCATGCGTCGGTGTGTATGAAGCCTGTGCAGTGATCCTTGATTTACTGCTTGGCCTTCTCTTGCTTTCTTGTATTGTTGCTTCTCTAGAAGAATCTTTTCCCCCTTGTTAATTAGTCAAGTGAACCTCCAGAGCTTAAACCATTATTTATTCATCATGCCCTTAGTTCGATCTCATCACTGAATCGTGTGTGTGTGCATGTTCGTGCGTGTTTGTGCTTGTGTGTGCATTTAGGATCAATGCCAGGGGGATGCAGGGTTCACAGAGTCTGAAGGAACTATAGGGGTCGGGTGGAGTGAGGGTTTGGTGAGCAAACGGAGTCTCGGTCAGAAGACGTCAAGTGATATGGAGTGATGAATAAGAGCAGGGAGAAGGCAGAGTTTGATGCAGCACCAGTGGTATCTTATTTTCTTATCATTCAAGGTGATAATGATTCATTGCATTCAGGTCTGCGTGCTGCATAAAGGGAGAACAAAGAGATAATACAATTAGTGACAGTGGTCAATCAACACATAAATTAAACAATTATACAAATTAACAAAGGAGATGTGGGTTTACTACTCACAAATGCACAGGCTTTAAAAGATAATTCAAACAATCTTTCCACATGAACCATGGCACATGTCTGGCAAACAAAGGAATCCAGTCAGCAGTGCACATGTTAGCAAAGTGACAGTAAATCATGACAAGGCATAAAGAAGGAGAGACTCACATTGACTTATGAAGATGCACACAGGATGCATTGGAGTGCCGGCAGAGAGTGCAAAGGATGAGCTAAACGATTCACAAACAATTTATAGCCAACAGGTGAGGTGGGCGTGGTCAGGTGACAGGTGGCAAAGTATCCTTGAAAGAGCGAAATGGAATTGAAAGGAAATGGAATGGAAGGAGTCTTTTCAGAGTAAGACCATCTAAAACACACACACACACACACACACACACACACACACATACTTACACTCACTCAGAGGTGTACACTTTTAGCAAAGCAACAGCTGACACTTGGGTTTTGCTGGGATTTGTTTAGAGTAGATGCATGTGAGCTCTGCGAAGTATCATAGACGATAAGTAGGTGTAGGTGTGTGTGTGAGACGGAAGAAGCTTTCTTACTATCTTTACTACTACCTCACCTACTTTCATCCTACAGTAAACATTGCCTGTAGCACTGTAGCTTACAATTCTTTTCATTATGAATGTGATATCTTCAGCTTGTTTTTATCTTGGAAATACAAAGATATTCAGTCCACATTGTATAAAACAGAGAAAAGTAGCAATTTCTGACATTGAATAAGCAAGACACAGGGAATGGTTGGGTTTTTTTCCTTGGTAAATGACAATTGAAAAAACGCTTAATATTTCTGAGGATCAGCTAAATTATTTCAGCACTAGTATTGCTTGAGATAACCTCTCAACAAATGTTGTACAACTAACTTCGAATTCGGCACGAAGCCTAAACGAATGTGCACTAAACCAAAGTTTATGTTGTCATTTGTGCGGTAACAAGTAAGGATTTACTTTTAAGAGATGCATCTTAGCTTGGCCTCATTTTTCTCCAGGCACGGGTTGAACTTGAAACTCCGGATATGCACTGTATGTCACTACCGTGGAAAAGAGAAGTGAGATGTGAGGGTGAAATTGGTCGTGAAGAGAGGGGAGAGAGGAGATGATGAAGGGCTGTGGCAGTATTTGTGAGAGCTCCATCTTACCCTGAAAGTGATGTTTCCCTTTGATATATTTTCTATTTCCTGTGCAGTCACATTGGCACCACACGAGCAGTCAACCTCTGTGGGGATGTGTTCTCACCACAAACGTTCCAGCTATATTTTGAATCTATCAGCAATGGCAATTTTCTTAAAACTTTGTTCTTTTTCTAACTTTGTTCGGTGTTTCACTATGGGAATCGCCTCAGCGTGGCCAACTATGGAAGCTCCAATGACACCACGTCTGTCCGTGAGAGACAGGTCGAACTGTGCTAGGGCCACACCCCCTCATATAATCACAGTCGACCAGCTCCTTACAAATCATTCTCGCTTTCTTCCCGTGAAGAAACTATACTAAGCTCCCTCAGCGCTTCTAGGCTAGCTTGGTTGGTTATCTGCTAAACAGTTCACAGACGGACCGTTAAGGACTACATCGCCGAACGCAGTTCCCGACCCAGTCTGGATTTGCTGAGTAAGTACTTCGCAAGAAGTTTTTACCTTGTGGTTACACAGTTTGAAAGGCAGTGTCCGCGTCAAGGCGAACTGCTCTTCTGTTGGCTAGTCGGTAAGATACTGGAAAGGCGACTGAGGGTGGCGGTGGCCAACAGTCATGACCCATGTCTGCCGGGAACCACCTCGAAAGCCACAAACAGTACCCATCAGCCGCGAGCTACACCTAGCTGGGTGGACATGATGGACGAGGAGACCCCGGACATGCCTCCGCTTTTCGAGGACCTCCTCGAAGTGGAACCGGGCTGTGAGGACGCAGAGGGCGATGCCATCTCTGATCTCCTCGATATTGATGGAATGGAGGACGAGGAGGAGGACTCCACGTTCCCCGTTCAACAGTTAAGGCCTCTTAGTGCATCCAACGCTGCTCCCCCAACGGACAGCAACTTGTACAAGGTCTGTAAACGGGTGGCTGCCAAATTGGGGATACAATGGCCGGCAGCCCAGGACCCCGAGGGGGCAGAGAGAGACCTGTATGACGGCAAGATGCTCCCACCAGCCCAGCCGCCTGCGAAACAGCTTCTGCCGGCAGTGCCTGCCTGTATGAAGGAAATGAGCCGGTACTGGTCCAGCCCATTTAAGAGTAAGCTCCCAACCAAGGGTTACTCTAAGCTTGAGATCCACGGGATGGGGGCACTGGGGCTGGCCGAACCCCTAGTGGTGGAGCCTTCAGTGGCTAATCACCTCCACCCAAACCGCCGCTCTCTTTCAGCCTCCCACAGCATTTCTCTGCCTAACAAAATGGGGCGCCTCACCGCCTCCATGTTTCAGAGGATGTACAGATATGCAGCACAGTCCATGTGCTGCATACCAGACTGAAATCCTTGAGGAGATGGGCCGTCAGCTGGACTCAAGGGCACCTAACCCGGTCCTCTGGGACGAAATCTGTGTGGTGAACGACCTTGTGCTGCGCTCCTCACGTGGTGCAGTGCAAGGCTGTGGCCATGTAATGAGGCTTGCAGTTGCAGGTGAGAGGGCCTTGTGGCTGAACCTCTCGGGCCTGAGTGACACACAGAAAGCAGAGGTCATGGACGCAACATACAACCCCACCAAAGGTCTGTTTGGTCCAGCTCTAGAGAAAATGAGAGAGGCCAGCACCCTCAGAAAACAGGAGGGCGAAGCCTTTGACCTCTGCCTGCCCTGAAAACACCCCCGCCCCCAGCAGGGACAGAGAGGTGGCTTTGCTGCAGCAGCAGCAAAGGTAAAACACGGGGCTGCAAGGCCACAGAGACAAGCTGCTGGTCAACAGACTATCCACCAGTCTCGGTCAGACAATCACAAGCCGTGGGGGAAACACTCCTTCGCTGCTGTGGCAGCAAGGAGTCACCCCTCCCACCCCGGAGAGGGGAAGAATTCAATTCAATTCAATTTTATTTATAGTATCAAATCATAACAAGAGTTATCTCGAGACACTTTACAGATAGAGTAGGTCTAGACCAAACTCTGTAGTTTACGAAGCCCCAACTATTACAGTGGTTGCCTCAAGAGCAAGCATTAGCAGTAGCTATTGCGACAGTGGCAAGGAAAAACTCCCTTTTTTGTTAGGAAGAAACCTCGGACAGACCCAGACTCTTGGTAGGCGGTGTCTGACGGCACCAGTTGGGGGAGTGGTGAATGGTGGCAATAATAGTCATAATAAAGATAGTGAAACAGTGATCACAATGGTAGTCGTAGTAGTTCGTGTCATAGTAGGGTACAGCAGGGCGTTACGGGGTGTAGTGTGGCACAGCAGCCTGGGTGGACGCGGTTGGATGCGGCAGGACGCAGTCGGACACTGCGGGGAATCGCAGAGCGTAGCAGGGTGTAGTAAGTCCATAGCGTCAGCTGCACCCAGGACCCCGGTGTAGGTGCCACCCAATTCCAAGGCGATGTTCTGGGTGAAGAAGCAAAGGGACTCCGGGGAGAAAACTCCCCAGAGCTAGGTTAGTAACAGGCATTTCTGGGACTAAGATGCACACAAAAGGAGACAAGTGAAAAGAGAGAAGAGGGAGCGGCTCATTGTGTCCTTGGAAGGAGCTTCCCACAGCAGTCTAGAGTTATAATAGCATAACTAAGAGAGGCAGGCTAAAGAGAGGGGCCCTGGACTGGGCTCGTACTCTCCCCTGCCGGAACGGGCTTGTACTTCCTGCCTCCCTCTACTCTACTCTACTATGCTGCAACTCCTCACTCCCTAACTATAAGCTTTATCAAAGATGATGGTTTTCAGTTTATTCGTAAATGTGGCGACGGTGTCAGCCCCCCCGAACCCAAGTTGGGAGCTGGTTCCACAGGAGAGGAGCCTGGTAGCTGAAGGCTCTGGCTCCCACTCTACTTTTAGAGACTCTAGGAACCACAAGTAGCTCTGAGTTCTGGGAGCGCAGTGCTCTAGTGGGACAATAAGGTACTAAGAGCTCTTCTATGTATGATGGTGCGTGACCATTTAGTGCTTTGTAGGTCAGGAGAAGGATTTTAAATTCAATCCTGGATTTTACAGGAAGCCAATGCAGAGAAGCTAATACAGGAGAAATGTGATCTCTTTTGTTAGTTCTTGTCAGAACACGTGCTGCAGCATTCTGGATCAGCTGGAGGGTCTTGAGGGACTTATTTGAGCAGCCTGACAGTAAAGAATTACAGTAGTCCAGCCGGGAAGTAACGAATGCATGGACTAGTTTTTCTGCATTGTTTTGCGAGAGGATGTTCCTGATTTTGGCAATGTTACGAAGATGGAAAAAGGCTGTTCTTGAGGTTTGTTTTAAGTGGGCGTTAAAGGATAGATCCTGGTCAAAAATGACTCCTAGATTTCTGACAGTAGTGCTGGAGGCCAGGGCAATACCATCTAGGGTAGCTATATATTTAGATAATGAAGTTCGGTGGTGCTTGGGTCCCAGCACAATAACTTCCGTTTTGTTTGAGTTTAACATCAGAAAATTGTGGGTCATCCAGGATTTTATATCTTTAATGCACGCTTGAAGTTTAGCTAACTGACCGCTTTCGTCGGGCTTAATTGACAGATATAATTGGGTGTCGTCTGCGTAACAGTGAAAGTTAATTGAGTGTTTCCTAATAATATTGCCTAGAGGAAGCATATATAAAGAGAATAGAATTGGTCCAAGCACTGAGCCTTGAGGAACGCCATGGCTAACTTTAGCGTATTTGGATGGTTTATCGTTAATATTAACAAATTGGGATCGCTCAGTAAAATAGGACTTAAACCAGCTTAGTGCGATTCCTTTAATGCCAACTAAATGTTCCAGTCTCTGTAAGAGGATGGTATAGTCAATAGTGTCGAATGCAGCACTAAGATCTAATAAGACAAGTATGGAGACAAGTCCTTTGTCAGCAGCAATTAGAAGGTCGTTAGTGATTTTCACCAGTGCCGTCTCTGTGCTATGATGCATTCTAAATCCTGACTGAAAGTCTTCAAATAGACTATTTCTATGCAGAAAGTCACACAATTGATTAGCGACTACCTTCTCAAGGATTTTGGAGAGAAACGGGAGGTTAGATATAGGTCTATAGTTGACTAAGACCTCAGGGTCGAGGGTGGGTTTTTTCAGAATAGGGTTTATCACAGCTACTTTAAAAGACTGCGGTACGTGACCCGTTAATAAGGACATATTGATTGTATCTAGTAATGTGGTATTGACCACGGGTAGTGCTTCTTTAAGTAGCCTCGTTGGAATGGGGTCTAAGAGGCAGGTAGTTGGCTTAGCTGAAGAGACCCTTAACATTAATTGTTGGAGGTCTAAAGGATAAAAGCCGTCTAAATAAGTATCAGGTCTTATCGTTCTCTCTAGCCCTCCTGCGCCCAATGGTGAGCCGTTAGAAGCTGTGGGCAGAAGGTGATGAATTTCTTTCTCTAATTGTTATAATTTTATCATTAAAAAAGGTCATGAAGTCATCACTACTCAGAGCTATAGGAATAGATGGCTCAACAGAGCTATGACTCTTTGTCAGCCTGGCTACAGTGCTGAAAAGAAACTTTGGGTTGTTCTTATTTTCTTCTATTAGTATTGAGTAATAGTCTGATCTGGCATTTCTGAGGGCCCTCCTATAATTTTTTAGACTAGGATGCCAATCCACACGAGATTCTTCCAGTTTGGCGGAACGCCATTTACTTTCAAGTTTTCGTGAGATTTGTTTTAATTTGCGAGTTTGGGAGTTATACCAAGGTGCTAATTTCCTTTCCTTCATCATCTTCTTTTTGAGAGGAGCAACAGAGTCTAAAGTAGTCCGTAGGCAGGCCGTAGCAGCGTCTACAAAGTTATCAAGTTGGGAGGGACTAAAGTTAACATAACGGTCCTCTGTTATATTAAGGCATGACATTGAGTTAAGTGCTGTTGGAATATCTTCCTTAAATTTAGCTATAGCACTGTCAGATAAGCATCTAGTGTAGAAACTTTTATTTAATTTCGTATAGTCTGGTAGTAGGAATTCGAAAGTTATTAAAGAATGGTCTGATAATAAAGGATTCTGCGGAAATACTATTAAATCGTCAATTTTGATGCCATATTCTAGCACAAGGTCGAGGGTGTGGTTAAAACAGTGCGTGGCCTTATGCACCCTCTGACTGAAACCAATAGAATCTAGCAGTGAATTGAAAGCAGTACTAAGGCTATTGCTGTCAACGTCCACATGGATATTAAAATCACATACAATAAGTACTTTGTCTGATTGAAGGACTACGCATGATAAAAACTCTGAGAATTCAGATAAAAACTCAGAATATGGACCTGGTGCTCGGTAAACAACAACGAATATAATTGGCTGTACTGTTTTCCATGTTGGGTGTTGAAGATTAAGAACAAGGCTTTCAAACGAATTATAATTTAGTTTAGGTTTAGGATTAATTAACAGGCTCGAGTCAAATATGGCTGCAACTCCCCCTCCTCGGCCTGAGCCTCGTGGAATTTGGGTATTATTATGACTGGGAGGAGTGGCTTCGTTTAAACTAACATATTCGTCATGGCCCAGCCAGGTTTCGGTGAGGCAGAATAAATCAATGTGGTTATCTGATATCAATTCGTTTACCAATAATGCTTTCGATGACAGAGATCTAATATTTAATAGTCCACATTTGATTTTCCTATTCTGTTCTATCGTTGCAGTGGTTGTTTTAATTCCAATTAGGTTGTTTAGTATAGCACCTCTTTTGTTAGTGTTTTGTTTAAACGGTCTCAGTCGGGGGACAGACACGGTGGTTATGGGATTATGAATGGGTGATTGCTCTGAAGGGAGCACAGAGGGGCGTGTAGCGCTGTATCTCTGATTATTGACTTTGGGAGAGTGTGTCTGGTCAGTGTGCTTGTGGGAGTGTTTACGGGATGTAAACAGTCAATCAGAGGTCTGGGTATGCAGGGCGTGGTGCAAATTTCCACGTAGCATCTGGCTTCCGCGTGTATTGGGATGAATCCCATCCCTGCTGAACAGGGAGCCACGTTCCCAAAACAGATTGAAGTTGTCAATAAAACCTATCCTGTGAATGCTGCATGTGAGCTGGAGCCAGGTGTTAAGGGAGAGTAGTCTACTAAAGAGGCATGATCCGCGACCTAGAGATGGAAGTGGGCCCGAAATAAAAACCGACTTCCCAGTGCTTTTTAAAGCCTCAATGAGAGTGGTAAAGTCTCGCCTTGTGCGCTCACACTCCTGAATCCGAGTGGACATGTCGTTATGTCCACAATGGACCACGATGCGTTTGATAGAGGTCAGAAATGAGGGTATCAGGTCCATAACTTTAGCCAGGATGTCTGCAACTTTGGCTCCGGGAAAACAGTGTGTGACAGCATTATGAAACCGTAGGTCTCTAGTGATGGAGTCCCCAATAATTACTGTGGTTAGGGGGAAGAGCGGACGAGGAGTGGGGGGGTGTGGATAGCCGGTGACGGGAGCAAAACAGTCAGTGTCGGTTTCAGATGGGCAGGGAAAAGAAGAGGAAGATTGCTTACCGTTCGGTTGTGGGGATTGTTTTTGAGGAACGTTGTCATTTGGCTGATCCAGGCAGTGTAGGCCACCGGACCGTCTGACTACCGCATCCCTCAGAAGCTTTCGCCGCGCGGTAGCAATCGTCTTCCGTGACGACGGCTGGTCAGTCTGCTTTGAAGCGGGGCGAGCCCGGTGAGCCGCATTGGCCGCTACCGGCTCCGACTCCGACAAGGCATTGAAGCGGTTGGAGAGGCTGAGGGCAGGAGGCGATGGAGCCCTACCCGAGGCTCTCTTTCGGCCGCAAACCACCTCAGTCCAGGGTGGCTTGATAACCGGTGTCGAGCAGGACGATGGCCGTGGGCAGGCAGCTGGGTCCCATGGCGCGGTATCCTGGAAGGCCGCCGAGAGAGATGAGATCCGGAGCGACTGATTATGAGCCACGTCCAAGCAGGCGGTTAACAAAGCATCTTTGGTTTTTAAGTCCTCGGAAAGCCAACGAACATCTTCCCTGAGGTCAGCAATTTCTTTGTTTGTATTATTAAACAACGAGGAAATCCTGAGGGGGAGTGGGGACTCGCCAGATGTAGAGGTTGCCATGAAGCTAGCGTTAGTTTAGCCGGTAGGCCTAGTCTTGATAAATTAGCGTGAGGCTAATACTTACTTACACGTAAAAATGTATCTTTGGTTTTAAAAACACTTTATTAGTATAATAAAAACTAGGCGATAGAGCCGACTGTTAGGTAGGAGGTTGAAGGCAGCTGCCGGCTGCCTCGTCCCCGCCGACTGCTGTCGCTTGTGGATGACGTAGGTGGCGTACAGGATACAATGTTTCCAAAGAAGAAGAAGAAGAAGAAGCGTCCAGCCTACCCCCCCCCAGCTTCTCCCTCCACCCCTCCTACAAAGAGGAGGAAGGTTGGAGAGGTAGAGCAGAGCCCCGAGGTTTGTGGTTCAGGGGCCGTGGTGTTTCACAGTTCTCCAGGAGCCCCCTCTCAGTTTCTCTCCCCCCTTATCCAAGAGGAGAAGAGTCAGGGGCAGAAAGTATCCCAGTGTCACCAAGCACTTTCACCATGTTCAAAAAGGCAATAAATAAAGCCTGAATTCTCGCGTCCAGGCGCAGAGCCAAGGGCTAAATGCTCCCCTCAAAACAAAATAAAACACAAAATAAAACTGAACCAATGTCAGGTCCCCTTAATCCCTGCAGGGGGAACTCACGCTCCTCCCAGGGCAGACCGCTCCCTCCAGGCCGTGGAGGTGACGTCACTGCAGTGCGACTCCAGGATCCCCCTCTCTGCCCAAGCGGACCGGTGGCGCAATGCGCAGTTCACCCGTGGGTTTTGTCCACTATTTGTCAGGGGTACATGCTACAATTTGCTATGAAATCACCCAGATTCAACTGTGTGTTAGTTTCAATGACAAAAGGGGATGCAGCATAAGTCCTAGAGGACGTAATAACATCCCTATTAAACAAACGAGCGATCAGAGCTGTGCCAAGCGAGGAAACGCATCAAGGGTTTTACTCCCGCTATTTCCTCTTTCCCAAGAAAGGGAGATCTTCACTTCGCACTATTGTTTGGTGCAGAGCAGGTAGTGTACAGTGGTTTTTTTTAGCGATTTCTTGCTGAAATCTTGCCTGCTGTGGCCAATAACTACGCTATGAGAGCGGTGAGAGTGAACCAAAACCGTAAAGTTGCGACCAGACAGCTAAACAATGAGCTGAAACTCACTAACAACGCTGCATAAAGTGGAGGGAAGCTGCAGATTTGGGTGCTAATTCTCTGTAGGTTTATCACTGCAAGCTAAACCTTTCACATTATGTGATACATTGTTGTTAGACAAATATTGATTATAGCTGCTAGTATCAAGGATCTTTAGCAACTAGATCTGCAGCCTAACAAGTTACTTTCATTATTATAATGGTTGCACATCCCATTATTATTTCTGTCACTGGTGTTTTAATGTATGGAAAATTGTAAATGTTTATGTCTATATGGAATATGTCACTTACCAGGGGAAATTAGATGTCACTAGATAAGGTGTCAGTGAGGAATGAGGGGAACAAACAGAATCATTAAACCAGTCATTAGTAATGATCCGTCAGTTTAAAGCGGCTTGGGGTTAGCTATTGGCTGTTTGCTTCAGGTCCTGATTGAGCCGTGTCTCTGAGCCTCCTTTATTCATTCCCTAGGCTCAGCGACAGCTTTATGTCCCCTGATCCACAGCAGGGCCAAAGGGCCATGCTGAGGTCAGCAGGGGGGCACCTGGGCGACAGGTTTTGTGGGATCCGTGCTGATGCTTAGGGAGACTGGATTTATGGAACTTGAAATAGTCATCTACAGACAGAGAAAATGGAGCACTTGTGCACATCTGCTGCAACTGGCCAGAGGGTGAGCAGCAGGTCAGAAAAGGCAAATAACCAGATGTCAGCTGGAGATGAGTGGTTAGTTTTTTCTTTCTAATTAAAGGCATTGCGAGTGATGCTTTTTTTCAGGGGCTGTAAGGAAGGGATGCAAATAAGAGTAGAGCGAAGCCTCAGAGAGACAAAGAAGTTGGAGAACATGCCGTGAGTGACTGACAAGCTTTTAAGCAGGAACCTGAAATATCTTAAAAGCGTCTAGCGAAGCGTGAAGAGCTCTACAGTCGGAACTCAGAGAGATAGTGAAAAGGCGGCCAAAAAGAAAAAAAAGAAAAACCTCATTCCATTCTGTCTTACCATTGATGGTAAGACAGAATGGAATGAGGTTCTGCTTTTGAAAGGTTAAATACAGACATGTATTTCAAAGGGTAACTCAAGGTCATTTTGGCATACATGTCAGGTGTACATAAGGAAGAGTCAGGACAGAGTAAAACAGGCTGGAGTGAGAGAGACAGTCAATAGGAGTTGCTGACTGATAAAATATTGTGCTTGTTTTTGGGGGATCTGTCTGTTTGTCGATCCATCTGTCTTCCGGGAGTTCTCTTGTGAGATTAATGTCCTGCCATCAAATCCTAGACTCCCTCCTGTCAAACACGCTCCAAAGCCTATTTATAACCAGATGCCTACTCAAAATTACTAATGAGTCTCTGGGTGACAAATGGTTTTGGAGGACACCTTGCACACCCCCGCTTCCTCCGCTCCCTCTTCTCCCTCTTCTCCCATCGCTTATCTGGCCCCAATGTCCACTTCTTTCTTAAGTTTTTTTTCACATCTTACACCATTCTCCTGTGTCCAAACATCCTCCTGTCCCACTTCTCCCTGCTCTTCCTCCAGTTTTTACCTGATTTTTAACACCCATCTTAAACCACCAATTTGTCTCCTCTTCACTAACCTCTTTCTGCCAGCCTCTGTATTCCCTTTTCGTCTGTGGCTTTCTAAGTGTCACCCACATCTATTCTTAGCCTCTCTCTTTCAGTAGCTGCCTTTGTCTCAGTCTCCCTCTCTGTCAATCTCCATCTCAGTTTGTCTCTCAGCTAGTTGTGAGTCAGTGCTATTGCTTACTGGATTAGCCATGGGCGGCTCTGCCAAGTGCTCAGGGGCTCCGGGGCAGAACACTTAACAATTGTCAGATGTCAGTTTCTTTTATTATTATCTTTAATTACCGATAGAGACATTTCTTGATGCCTCTATTCATATTAAATGGCTATAGGCCCTTGCAGGAGTCCTGCATTAGCTCCAAAGATGTGAAAGTCAGTCTAATTCTGTGTCCAGGGAGGCAGCTTTCCCCTAGATGAGATTGGCAGCATGATGACTGTCTCTCGTCTGTGGGTGGGACAGAGTGTACGCCTATTTGGTTGTTGTTTTTAACACCAGGCTTGTCAGGGGTTGTCTTTGCTCTTTTTTTGTTTGTTGCAGTGGGCGCTGTGTTGTGTTGGCAGTGACAGCTTGTTAACGTCTAAAACTTGTCATCTCCTCCTCTTTC
This sequence comes from Sander lucioperca, assembly GCF_008315115.2. Taxonomy (NCBI): domain Eukaryota; kingdom Metazoa; phylum Chordata; class Actinopteri; order Perciformes; family Percidae; genus Sander; species Sander lucioperca. The sequence goes on along the minus strand of NC_050193.1, from coordinate 4,621,401 downwards.
GTGCCAACTGGTTGCACACCAACCCAAATGAGATGCTCAGAACACATGTGGCGCCGATGGAGACGAGAGATAGAGAGGGAAAGATGCATGACAAGGACAAGGATGAAGAGGAGAATGCAGTGTTGGCAGCTGATACCCTTGATGCATGTGCACAAAGATTATTGGACTTCTGATGAGTGAATGGAAAAACCTGCATCCAAACAGACACACACTTGATGTGGCATACATTACTGCATGGCCATTAGTGTCTGGACAACTTGGTATATAGTAGGACAGCCAATGCTACACATAAGAGGCAGATAAATACAGTAATGGATGAGCAGGATGTATGACTGGAATTTCTTTTAGTCAAGAGTATACAGTATGCAGTACACAAGACATTTCAAAAGCACAGGGACATGTATTAATGGTGGAGAATGCAGAAAGGGCTGCGTGTCATAATTGCAGCATACTGTAAGTGAAACTGAATAAAAGCGATACTAGCTACATAAAGTGCAATTGTTCATCATGGGAAATGTGTTCCATTTGTTCTCTAAACAAGCCACTTGCAGCAACAAAACTCTTTAAACCTGAAATACTGGAAATCAAGTGAAAGCCTTTTGCTGTGCCATCAAAACCAGAAATGTCCAAAGGGATCATATAACTTTGTGTATTCTGAAAAAATCTTTATTTATTGTGGCCTACACATACGAGTGTCGAGCCCACATAGACTTATAAGACTGTTGCAGTGGTGAAACACTCTTCAGACATTAAAGGGAAGATATTAAGCTCATTTTCTGCTTTGTTTTTTATTTTGGGGGTCTACTCTATATGTTACCATCCTTTAATGTTCATAAAACGCATTATTTTCCTCATACTGCTTTGTACATTGTCGCAAATGTACGCTTAACTTTTTCAACATTTTGCATGCCGTTAATTTCAGCTGAGTGTCTAGCACTCGTGGTCAAACTTTCAGTTTTGGTGCTGGTAACGTTAGATGGTAGCTCAGGCCGGGCACCAAGATGAAGTGAGACAGACCTTGACATGTTCTTCCCATCTGTCTGTCTGTCGATTTCAGTACCCGGGACAGTGCCGCACCTAGGCCTACACACACAACAAACTGCGCTTCGTCTGAAAATAACTAATTTAGTGCTGTCAATCAATTAAAAAATGATATCAAGTTAATCACTGTCATGGGCTGTGATTAATAACGATAAATGGCAAATTTAAAATACTAGGATTTACTTGGAAACGTGCAGTGTTGAAATAAATAAATGCATGACAAACTGGTTTAAAGAAACAGATTCTTCGGTTTTATTATCTCAACCATTAACATTTATTAAATGTAACGTAAAAGTGTTGAATAACAATGTTAATTTGTTGAGGCATCCAAATGAACTGCTGACATATTTAGCAGTAACCAACAGCTGCTACAAAGTAATGTCTGCTACAAAGTCACAAATAGCTTACCTGTAATTTTTTTGCATAGTAACATCAACTCAAATGAATGCAACAATAAGTAGGCCTATTTTAGAAATAGAATTCCATAATGTATGTGAAGAGGCAGAAGGAACAGTCTCTACATTCTTGGTGAAAGATAATTACTTCAAAAAGTGTGCATCTGTGCAACATGCCTCCTGTCAACCAATCAAACAGTCTAGTCTTCTTTCAATCGGTTGCTCAGGCAGACTAGCTTGTTCAGATTTTCAGATGATAGAGCTCACCTCTTCTTCTGCAGAATGTTGCCTGCCAAATAGAACAGTCTCTCACATTGCACTGTTGAGGCAGGTGTAGCCAAGTACCTTTTTGCAATATGGGCCAGCTTAAAAGTACTTTCTGCCTACTGCCTCACTTTCGTAGCCAGTGTCGTTTGACGAGCATGGCTTGTTGACCCTGTCTCAGCACTAGCATCTTTGCTAACAACAGCAAAAATGTGTTTTGCCTGAAGATGGTACTTCAAACTCGCCGTGCTTCGGTGGAAGGACAGTTCATCACTGCAATAAGTGCACACAACTTTGGTTTTTCCAAAACTTCCATCTCAAAGCTTTTTATAACGAAACTTGCAGAAAAAAAAAAAAAAACTCATTGTTTACTCACGCTTGCCATGCAACACGTATCACACAAAGCATAACATCTGCGCTGCAATAACGGGAAGAGGTTGGGGTCAAACTTGATAAAATGCTTACTTTGTGTTAAAAAAATAAAGCGTGATTTTTTTTTTTAGATTAATCGCATGCGTTAATGCGTTAACTTTGACAGCCCTACACTAATTATAATTCATGTTGATGCATACATTAATAATGTGGGATTGCTATTCCTTATTTCACGGGCTATTCAAGATAATGCATTATATAATAATAATAATAATAATAATAATAAAATAACGAAGCATTCCAATACTGATTTAGACGTTGATTACCATGGCAACGATCAAAGCTTTGGGTCAGCGCTATTCACAAGTCAGTTCCAAAGTCGATCTCACATTAAAATCCATCCTCAATCCACTAATCCACTAATGGCCAAAACTGATCTCAGAGTATGAACTCTCAAATTAACTCCTGTAATGTGCAAAAAAACAACAACCATATTTCTCAATAATATAATGACAATGAGTATAATATAATTTCTACTCTCAGTGGCTGGCATTCTGACTCTACACAGGGCCACACACTAAAGTTAAAGTAAAAGTCATAGTGGTGGTATTTTCTTGTCCTCTCTGTAACAGGCAGGCAGCAGAGGCTGATGGGATACGGAGATAGGAGCTGCTGTTTTGCAGGTTTTTACCGAGCTTCTCTGCAGACCACTTTGTGATATCCTCTGGGGACTGGTGAAACAAGCAATTACTCTAACACCCCACTAGGGACTGCTGTGTGCCACTCATCTTCGCACTCGTTCTGTGATCAAGAGGCTTGACAAAATCCTCCCAGACAGGCTGGAATGCTAGATACGGGATTTCATCTCTCATCTGTGTCACAGTTTTCACTTTACATCAAATACAGTAGTGTCTTTGTATTTGTGGCACTGTTTCAACATGTTTATTTTGTGATCTATCTGTCCTCTTAGATCAGGGTTTAGTGTTAACAAAATTACAATTATGGCTACAATTATCTCAAAAACATGATTTTAACATAAAGGAGGGGAGTTTAATTTTGATTCTGTTAACTTCACAGCCCTCTACAACATTTGCTGTAAGGCAGCCTTAGGAAAATCCACCACCTACCTCCTGTCCTCTGATTCTCCATTTGTCTCATCTCTGATGCCAGTTGACAGAAAGCAGTTTGTACTGTGACACATGACTATCAGCATCATAACACAGATCTGTGCCATGCTGACTTGATAACTTCTAAACTTTGCGCCCTGCTTGTGCCACATCTGTCTCTGGCTGTCTCCTCACCATCATGCTTGTGCAACCTCACACTGTATGCTTCTTGGATAAATATGAGTGTCTGTGTGTTGGGCCAAAAACAGCTTTGTGGAACAGCTGACCTGTTGCCAGGGTGACCTATCTGCATAGTCGGCCACTGTCATTCTCGTCTTAGCTAATGTCGGGCTGTTTTGATTGATCCCTATTTATTTTCTCCAGTTTCTCTGAGGTATTTTTTGCCTCCTGCTCTTTTGATTTAAAAAAAGTTAGCATTACAATTAAACAAAGAGGAAAAATTGCTCATGTTCTCATTTTTTAAAGAGAATCATCACTTCTGTGAGTGTCTCCCCCTTCAGGTAGCAGTCAAGAGATACTAATCATACTATGAACCCAGCTTATTTCCCAAGGGTAAGAAAACCCTGTACTGATGAGGACAACTGTGCTAAAGAAGCAGGGTTTCGCTTTTAGCAGTTCAGGCTTGTTCTAAGGCTATTACGGCCATTTATTGTCTCTTTCTTCACCAAGTATCATCCCAATTTGTGCTCTTCAGTTTAACCTTTGCCACTGGGCATTGGGGCATTTTTAGGCCTTTATTTGACAGGACAGGGGAGAGAGGGAGAATGACATGCAGCAAAGGCCCGCAGGTTGGAATCGAACCCACGGACACTGCAGTAAGGACTGAGCCTTTGTACATGGCACACGCTCAACCAGGTGAGCTACCAGGGCGCCTCGTGTTTGGCCTCATTTGCAGGGCCTCAGCTCTGCATGCCTTGGTCTGCCACAAAAGCTGTACATTTTAAAAATCAAACATCAAGGCGAGTGCTTAGATGTAATATCGTATAAAGTACAGTGATACTTGCAAATGTTATAAACCCATTAAATGATAATGCTGCTAAGTGAAATGCAACCAAATTGTGTGCCTGCCTTGCTTTTGTCACAGACAACGATGAACTCAAAACTAATTTTTCTCAGTTTCATTGCCCACAGTCGCTTCTATTTGACATTCTCCTTGTCTTTCGGCACCTCTCCATCGCTCCTGCCTACAGTACATCTGTTCTGGTAAATCATTTAATCAGCTGATGCAAGTGAAGAATGAATTTTAGTTTGTAATGTAATACACCACTTTGATTGATAACCCATGGCCAGAGCCTAACTAATCTGACAAAGTTGTTCCTGTGGGAGAGCGCTTGTTAGGTTAGCCCGTTGGCTCTGTCTGGAATAAGAATGGCAGTGTGCTAATACTACAAGAGGCTTGGCAGCAGGTCTGCTGGGAGTGAAGGTAACTAACTACATGTCGGAGCCAGCTCAGTAACCCTGCCCTGTAAAAGAAGTAACCTTAACAGTGCTGCTCCATTAGCAGCTGAGATCCCCTTATTCAACCAGCAGCAATGACAGGATTTACTGCAAATTACACATCATTACATGATCATTAGGAAACCTTAGGCTCCCGATCTAAGCAGAACAAATCGGGTTTTGGCTCTCACTCTTCTGATATGATATTAGAATAATATTAATCTTGTTTTGGTGCTTAACTGTTTAATTAGACACAAGAACAACAAAAAAACATCAGATGCCGTTTGCAATTACCTTGCATTTCTACTGCAGTGCTGTGTTTGTCTCGTTGGGAGTGGAACCTGCCAATTACTATGGGTTAATTCAGTGTTAGATGCAATAATAAATAGATAATAAATTGAGCAATCTCTTTAGTGTTGGCAGTCAGCGTCTAAACATTAAGATCATTTTTTGGCTGCGCAGATCTGACAAGCTCACGCTTTAGTTGTTATCGGAGGGGGGATTTTAACTGTATCACCGTATCATAACGGTTGTTTTGTCTGTGCCATCCTAAACCTTCAGTGTGATTTATTGATTTTTTTTTCATTTATTTTTACTTTTTAGCAGCTCTTGATACTCCGGTAATTAATTTAATCTATCCACCCTGTCTGATCGTCACAGCAATGTGAGATAATTTCTTTCCCACTGGAAGAAAAACACTTCCATCTTGTACACAAACCTTGCTTTGTTATTTTACACCTCTTCTCATTATGTACCTGCTGGTTTTGCCCAAGGGAGCATTTTAAGAAATGTTGGACCTTGAAACTTGGTTCTTGCAGTATCGTTAAAAAGCTATCCTAGCTCTCACTCTCCTACATACAGTTTGTAAGTTCTGACACTTCTGGTTTCATATTGACAGTTTTGGCAAAATGTTTGCAGAATGCTGTTGTTTAATCAGCCTGATGCTGTCAGAGTATGTTGGCCTCTGGAAAAGAGAACCAGTAAGAGGCTCTGACCTGTCCAGAGCCAGCCTAATGAACCTGCAGTCAGTGATGTACAATAACAAGAAATACTGTCTTACTGTACATAAATAGGCTTCTAAGAATTTGTTACTCAAACATTCCTGTTTTTAATTACTTTTTCTTTTATTTCATTGCATTTCAAAAGTTAAACTGTTATTTATTTAACCTTAATTTATACAGGCTTAGCGTACACGCTCTTTTACAGCAATACCCTGTTAACAGTTAGCCTAAATGATATTACATTATTATTTAAACGGAAATCGTACAGTAAAGTATGTCCAGTGAAAGCACTCCCAAGCACGTAAGGATTTTTGAGAATGTTCTTGAAGTTACAGAGTTAACAGTCTATTAGCAGTGGTATTTGCGTAAAAGTAACCTGTTTTTATGGTGTGAACAATAACTGTGATTGGTCTTGATTTAGTATATTACTAGTAAGGTGTTAATTTGCTTTTACTTAAAGGTGCCCTGTGGAGTTTATTTTAATTTTACATTTAGTTTTACTCACCAAACTGCATTGTGTGTGTCTTCAAGGTCTAACAAACTAAGAAAGTCTTCATTTCCTCCCTCATAAAACTTCCTCATTGTTGACCTCCATGTTTACTTGCTAGCAGTCTTCTTCCTTCCTACATTTTGTTCTTGATTTTGGTGCGTTACTCCCACCTGTGTGGAATGATGTGAAACCATTGGCAGGCATGTGTATGCGTGCACAAGACAAACAAAACAGGGACCCACATATAAAATCATTGCTCTGTAGTGCTAATAGTGGTACCTTTTAAAGCTGCATTGGTAAATGCTTTTCTACTAGCCTCTTGTGGTCAGAAGAATAACAAGCTGACAGAAACACAACCCTGACATTACGTAATAAAGTTAAAGCCTAATGTGTAATCAGCAACTGCCTATTTTCAAAATAAATATTAACATTCATTTGGAGCATATTAAATAAAGGAATGATAATTTTAAGACTGAACCATAACAGTACTAGCCTGACAAGCCAGACCCACATCAAGATGTTGGGTCTGGGAACTCACCATTGGCAGGGCTCAATCCGAGGGGCGGGGTAAACAGTTGTCTTTCAAATTCCCTCTGCACTCATAGCCAACCAGAGTAACGCTAGTTGATAGATTAAACTTTTGCCGTATCCGGTCAGCAAAACTCCAAACACATCTAACTTTTTTAAGAAAGAACTTCAGTGCTTAACTCCAAGTCTTCCAGAGTCGCGGCCAAAGCCGATTCGAAAGACCGCTGTTCGCCAGCAGCAGCAGCCATCTTCTTTGTTGTCAAGTAGCAGGGAATTCACGCGGAACCGTCGCAACTCTGCCGCCCTTATGTTAAGCCCGCCCACCGACTCTATACACAATGTGATTGGCCTGACCAGAATTTGGTTTTTCCAGCTCGCAAGCCAACGGGGTGTTGCTAGACTGACCCTGGCTGCAAATTACATTTGCTGCCGCTAGGGTGCGTCTAGATTTCTAGGCTATAACAGTAAATTTGTAGGAACTAAAATAACTAAAAATGACTAAGAAGCTCTGCAGAGCTGCAGAGTTGGATGATAATTCTCAGTGGGTTCATCACTGCGAGTGACCCTTTCACATTATGTGTATTTATTTGATTCATTGTTAATATAAAACCTATAGTGCAGCTGTAAGTATGCATTTTAATGACTTTTTACACCACTGTCTGCAATATGTATTTCAGGCTAGACACTGGGACACACTCATAGTGTACACACACAAAGCAGAAACACAGAAATTGCTTTCTTCTTCTGGCGTTGCCCCCTTCTTCATAATAACCCTGCTCATCTCATGAATATGCAGACACTCGGTGTATCAGCTCAGATAGAGAAGGCTTCTTAAATCTTCCATTTATGTCCTAAGATTTTCTTTGCTGCTTAAGCTACTCCACCAAATTTCACCCCATCAGTCATATTTCAGTTAGTGGGTGATTTGCAGCATTTTATGCACCCCCATGCATCTAGATGTCTGCATGACATGTCTGTGTGTGTGTGTGTGTGTGTGTGTGTGTGTGTGTGTGTGTGCTGTTAATATCATAGGGCCTATGGGATAGATAATTATAGATAATTAGATATATTAGACCTGAGTGATTTAGAATGGAGTCCTTGGCAACCATCACAGGGGTATCTCTATTACCACTGACCTTCACCTGAGTCTTTTTCTGCTCGCTTTTTATTTTTTATCAACTGTGGCTCCTTTGTCTGTCTGTTGTGCAGTACAGTAGCTAGAATGCCTTTAATGTGTGCACCTTTCGTGCTTTCCCATGTGGTTCACGTGTGTTCTGTGGGAGATATGTGGCGATGTGTGAGCAAGATAAAAAAGTACCTGACAGATTCTGATTGGATGGTTTTCATCCATCTGCCTCCGACAGCGTTGGCCTATTTGCGTGATAAGCAGTCATGGTCAAGGAGTCCTCAGGAAAGTCTGGCTTTTCTCTCTCTCTGTGGTCTGTATGTGGAGGTTCCTAGGAGGGCTGGGCAATATGACAATAAATCCAAATAATATAAAAATGTCTATCGTATGTGGGGTTGGGTACCGTTTGGATTTTTACGATTCCGATGCCGAACCGCTACTTTTAAAACGATTCCGATTCTTAACCGATTCTTGAAAAACTGAAAAATAACATCAAAGAAAGGCTCTTTTATGGAGTTTTTTTTAAATTGAAAATTATTTAAATTTAACAATATATTAACGTTTTAAAGTACTTAAATATATAATAAGTAAACCTAAGTCACCTAACACATAACTACAATAATTTAACAAATAACAGTTACACTATTAACAAGTAACAACAAATTAAATGTTTTTGAGTTGGTATGCCAACCAGCTTCAAACTTTAGCAGTTCTTTTGCAGAAAAATGACCATATTTGCCTTCTCTGGCAAGATAAGACACCTCTCCTGACGTATGGCATGTCCTGCACAGGAGAAAACTATCAGATGGTGTCCAAGAGGCCTGTACACACAGGTATGAGTTTGAAAGGACAGACAATTTGGGGAGGCTGTCCCGCTTCCCCCACCACCAGGCTACAGGGTCGGCAGAGCAAGTTTAATATGTTTACTAGCGATCACGTGCAGTGAATGGTTAATATGCTTTTACGTCTGTTTTGGTGAGCCCAGAGGGAAAATATGGCGTTTTAAAAGTAGCCTACATTTACGATAGCTAGCTAACGGTAGACTACAGAGACAGTGTGATATTTTTACGTCCGTTTCGGAGCGTGTACAAAAAGCTGTCTATCAGCAGTGATTGCATGTCGGAGAATAGCGCAGACACACGCTTCACACCCCGAGCGGGCACGTGCACCACTCGAAAAGGGAGAAAGAAAAAAGAGTCTGCCGCTGCCTGGAGTGACAGTGGGAAAATATTTCAGTCTGAACCGAAATGAGGAACCGAAATTTGCGTTCTAATCCGATCCGAATACTACCGTTTGCGTAGTAACCAGTTCCATAGTGGAACCAGGTTTCGGTACCCAACCCTAATCGTATGTATTTTTCTATATGGTTTATGTCGCAATGTCAAAATAAAACAGCGGCCGAACTGCATTACGGCAATATTAATGTCATTTGAACAACGCTTTACATTCTGATCTTTGCACGTTATTTTCATTTTTTTATATATATATATATATATATATATATATATATATAGCTTTATTTCACTCTGCACATAGGAGGTCCACTGTGGTTATGGTAATACTGCAGAAAAAAGGACAGTGGTGTAGAGTGAGCTGCCTTAAATTGGAGGACCTGGATTTAAGCTTTTAATACTGCAAGAATCTGCCCTGTTGATGCTTAATAACAGCACCACAGTTCTGTAACTGACACTCTGATCGCCATGTGGGCAGGGTCAGACAGGAAGAGACATTTCCAGCCATATGATCAATAAGAGTAACAATAATAATAATGGATGGTTATTTAGCATGTGCAGTGGGGAGAACAAGTATTTGATACGCTGCCGATTTTGCAGGTTTTCCTACTTACAAAGCATGTAGAAGTCTGTAATTTTTATCATAGGTACACTTCAACTGTGAGAGACGGAATCTAAAACAAAAATCCAGAAATCACATTGTATGATTTTTAAGTAATTAATTTGCATTTTATTGCATGACATAAGTATTTGATACATCAGAAAAGCAGAACTTAATATTTGGTACAGAAACCTTTGTTTGCAATTACAGAGATCATACGTTTCCTGTAGTTCTTGACCAGGTTTGCACACACTGCAGCAGGGATTTTGGCCCACTCCTCCATACAGACCTTCTCCAGAGCCTTCAGGTTTCGGGGCTGTCGCTGGGCAATACGGACTTTCAGCTCCCTCCAAAGATTTTCTATTGGGTTCAGGTCTGGAGACTGGCTAGGCCACTCCAGGACGTTGAGATGCTTCTTATGGAGCCATTCCTTAGTTGCCCTGGCTGTGTGTTTCAGGTCGTTGTCATGCTGGAAGACCCAGCCACGACCCATCTTCAATGCTCTTACTGAGGGAAGGAGGTTGTTGGCTAAGATCTCGCGATACATGGCCCCATCCATCCTCCCCTCAATACGGTGCAGTCGTCCTGTCCCCTTTGCAGAAAAGCATCCCCAAAGAATGATGTTTCCGCCTCCATGCTTCACGGTTGGGATGGTGTTCTTGGGGTTGTACTCATCCTTCTTCTTCCTCCAAACACAGCGAGTGGAAACAAAAAACTCTATTTTTGTCTCATCAGACCACATGACCTTCTCCCATTCCTCCTCTGGATCATCCAGATGGTCATTGGCAAACTTCAGATGGGCCTGGACATGTGCTGGCTTGAGCAGGGGGACCTAGCGTGCGCTGCAGGATTTTAATCCATGGCGGCGTAGTGTGTTACTAATGGTTTTCTTTGAGACTGTGGTCCCAGCTCTCTTCAGGTCATTGACTAGGTCCTGCCGTGTAGTTCTAGGCTGATCCCTCACCTTCCTCATGATCATTGATGCCCCACGAGGTGAGATCTTGCATGGAGCCCCACACCGAGGGAGATTGACCGTCATCTTGAACTTCTTCCATTTTCTAATAATTGCGCCAACAGTTGTTGCCTTCTCACCAAGCTGCTTGCCTATTGTCCTGTAGCCCATCCCAGCCTTGTGCAGGTCTACAATTTTATCCCTTACACAGCTCTCTGGTCTTGGCCACTGTGGAGAGGTTGGAGTCTGTTTGATTGAGTGTGTGGACAGGTGTCTTTTATACAGGTAACAAGTTCAAACAGAAGAAAAAAAACTAAAACTAACAGGTCTGTGAGAGCCGGAATTCTTACTGGTTGGTAGGTGATCAAATACTTATGTCATGCAATAAAATGCAAATTAATTATTTAAAAATCATACAATGTGATTTTCTGGATTTTTGTTTTAGATTCCGTCTCTCACAGTTGAAGTGCACCTATGATAAAAACCACAGACCTCTATATGCTTTGTAAGTAGGAAAACCTGCAAAATCAGCAGTGTATCAAATACTTGTTCTCCCCACTGTACATGTGCAAGTAGTTCAGGAAACAATGGACTGATCTGCACATTTCTGCACTGCCTTCAGGTCTGTGCCAAGCTCTGTATTTGTGCGTATGGTCGATGTTTACGTACATGTGGCAGTGGACCAAGCTTATTTCATTGCTGTAAGTGAATTGTCAGCAACAGCCTTGCTGTGATGTTATGATGACTTAGGCCTGGAGTCGGCTGCCTCTGTTCTTCATACTCGCAGTGTGTAACAGACCCAATTTAATTTATGGGCAATATTATTAGCCACATTTTGGACCAATGGTTAGAACAGGAAAACTGAATGAAAAACTAAAGTCCAGAAAATAGGTGTCACTATAACACCACCGATTTCATTAGCACTTCAGTGTTTTGAGCTTTAAACCATTGTTCTGATGTTTTGTGTCATTACACTTTAGATTACTTCTAAATTCCACCTCATACCATAGTTTTCTTGGGTTTTTGATAGCCACTGGTTTCCAGTCATTGTCGTGTGGTGTAAAAATCTACTTTCAGAATCTTTTGATCGGTAATCCACCGTAAGGAAAAGAAATGTCTCCTTTTATTTTTGTCAGTTTGGTATTTTCTTTGTTTTCTTTGCAAGATAATGTGGTGCAGACTTCAAATTAAACTATACAACTGAATAACTACTAAATTAATTTTATTACGTGATGAAATTACATGAAATGTCAACAACAATGACAATTTTGTAAATAATCATGGAAAGCACGGAAAAAACCTTGGTATGGTACTTTTAAAGAATGTAATGCCAATATTTAAACAATGAGTAAAACAACTGAAGGTTGATGTATGCTGCACTGCATCTCTCTCCATGCAATGCAGGTCTTTGACTAAGGCATCTACCACCTCTGACTACAGTCAGTGTTGCGCCCTGTGGAGATCAGAGGTTCAGGCGCCGCTGTTAGAGGAGGTGCAGCTGTTTGAAGTAGCTCTGTATGCAGGCAGACATGGGGTCTCCATGCTCTCCAAACATCTTATTTCTCATCTACCATCTCTTAAACTCTGTTACCTCCTTCGTCCTCATCTAGCGTCTTATTGAAGGTAGCATCAGCCTCCCCAGTGAGGTAAACTGAGCAGCACTGATGTAATGAGGTGTGGCCAGAGTGTCTTCTTTACACCCAGTACTGTGCTGACTGTCCTGGTTGAACAACAGGCTGTAATTAAGAGGCTCTCACTTGCTGCTGGACTGCCTGTCCAGAAAAACACAGCCGGCTTTTAACAGGATGACAAGTGAAACAAAGAGGTGCGTTGTGCCTACCTCCACCCGCCATCTGTCACATTTATATATCCTCTCTTGCATTCATCCTCCAGTTGAATACACATGCACATTTTTGTTTTCAACTGTAGACATCCCCAGAGATATTTACGTGGAGTCGTAGCATGCTCGATTTGTCTGAGAGCGTGCGTGCTTTTGTGTATTAACAGATGCTTTACTGGATCCACATTACTGCTGCAATTTTAATGTGGCTGCCTCCACATTATTCCCCAGTGTTGCTCAGGGAAACTAAGTTTTGAGGTGGGAGGGTTGGTGGGTGGGAGAGAGGCAGTTGATGGATAGACAGAGGAGAGCAAAAGGTGAAATGTTGGGCACGTCACTTCTTATTGTACATGTTTTAATGATGAAGAGGGCGTTCCCATCACCTTGTGCAGAGCAACAGATTGCAGTTGTCAGTTTTACTTGAGGCGGTCTTCTGACTGTCTCGGCCTGTTACTACGTCCAGCAGCACAGACGTGCAGGCCGACCTTCCTCTAATGCCTTGCTCTTGCTTGCCAGCCGTCAATTTCACCCCTTTTAACTCTCCTCTCCTGACACAGCAGTGCCTCGAAGCTTTCAGAGATTACCTTAATGTAGATATAAAAGTGAAGTGCACATGCCTGCTGGTTTATGTGTCTTTTTACCTGGAGCCTCATTCTTTTATATGTAGAGTAAGCACAACCAGTGAGAACATTGAAAGAGTGAGATAAGAGAGATGGTTCTCTTTCAAGTTCAGAGTCGCTTTTTTGCTATTCATTGACATTTGAATGGCTACTATTTGGGTTGGTAAATTTCAAGGTTTGTGTGACAGCTTGCAGTCAATAAGAAGGGAGTCACTTGTCAGTCCTTTTGCAGGATTAGTAATGTTCTAACAACAACATCATCGAGAGTTAACCTTACAGGCTCTCTTTACTATCCTCTTATGGCTGCCCGTGATATGGCCCACAGCTGTCATTTTAAGATTTAATACATGTGGAACTGCAGCCCCCTAGTTGGTTTTTGAGTTGTGACCTGCAGGGATTTTAGAGGCCTGATTGGTGGTTTTTCAGAAAGTTATATTTAATCCTGCCATGCCCCTCTCTCCTTCCAGTTATTTGTTTTAACTGTTTCCACTGGAGTGTATAGAGATACAATTGCTGTACAGCTGTAGGCCTTGCTGATTGTCTTATTTTCTGTTGCCATGAGCCCTAATAGACGTGCCGGATTAGCAGTTTGCTGTTTTTACCCACTTGTACTGGATTTACCTCTTCTTTCCTTCTTCTCTGGTTAATATTCAGCTAGTCTATACGCCCTGTGCTGTCATGGCCGGCATCCCACAATGGGCCCTTCCATGCTTGCAGTAAATTAGGCTGTGTATCAGAGGGAAGAGCCTTGCCTTGCCTTCCCAAACCATCTGCATAACGACAGACCTTCTGGGGAGGACTCACTGCACTATCAGAGAACTGGCTCCCTTTTTATAACCCAATTCAACATGGAAGAATAATTAAGACGGATGATTGAATGCTTGGTTTTATATAATATATATAAAAATATATAAATTATCAAGTAAGAAATGAGCCACAGAACCACACAGAGAGGCTAAAATCAATGGCTGCCAATTTCCCCTGTATATTCCCTCTGAATAACCAAATGAATGAATACATATTTATGTCAATCCATTCAAAAGTGCATTTGAACGGAGCTATATGTTTCAAGACAAAAAGTGCATATTGCAACATTAATTTAAAAACTGAGACACATAACAGTAAATTGCCTTCAAAAACAGTAATGTATTGGCATTACTAAACATATTTCACAATACACACTAATAAAAGATTGCTTTTCTTTTGGAATTTGGTATCAGGCTTTGGCACATTTATTAATACAAAGTTTGTCTGATACAATGAAAATGTATTGCTGTAATCTAGATAGTCTAATTATTATACTTATCTGAAGTGCAAACACACACTTCAATGTTGTCTTGACATAATGTTCTGGACAGAGAGTTCTGTTTCAGGGTCTTTATTAAACTAGATTTATTACCTTCACTAATGCTACTTCTTTCCCCTGATGTCTAACCAGCGCACAGTCGAGACTATTCAAATCACAGCTAGAGAAGACCTTGTGCTGTATGTGCCAGAGAGATGAGGAAGACGGTATTCAGAGAGCTACATCTTTAATAGTACACATAAGTAATTAACATTTCTCAGCCACAAAGCCTTTAAAAACAATCTGTCTGGGAAACTGCTTTACCGAAACTTTTTCCAGTTTTTATTAGAGCTGAAACATTTAATCAATTTAAATAGTCGATCGATTGAATCGAACGAATGGCCAACTATTTAGATAATCAATTAAACGATTGTCATATTTCAGCTTCCCAAGTAATATTTACATGCTTTTCAAATACAGCATTTATACAAAAGTAACTCATGTAGCCACACGGTGTAGCTGCATATGTGACCAACAGGTATAGAGTCAAAATATTTGAAGTACCTGTGAATTTAGATTTAGCTATTAAAAAATCCAGAGCTCTGATTGCATATCTGTAGTCTGCAGCGTTCTTGTCATTTCAGACTTGAAGCCTCTCTTACACCCTCCAAACTCCCTCTGACCCACTTGTTTAACATGCCCAAAATATAAAGCTACACCGCCTGCCTCTTCCAAATCCATCAAAGCAATCCCAATCCACTTTCCTACTCACCTCCCGATTCTCCATGCCATACTGTATGTCCATGCATATAATGAGCAGCAACTTCTCTTCCTGTGTTGAAAGTCCAGTTCAGCAAGTGACTGTAAAGGGAAAAAAACACTTTCCTTTTGGAAGTATGTGGTCCAAGATTTGGCTAGGATGATACAGAATATCATTATGGATGTGTGATGATAGTTGTTGTGGGTGGGTTGGCAAATGCCTCATGTCATGGACTGAATTTCCCTACCTATATAAATAACCTACTGAAGGCGGTGGAGACTGGTGACTCAAAAAGTTATAAGTTGAGAATGTGGCTCAGGGAAATGCAGGGCAGGTCTTAATAATTGTGATAAAAAAAATGGCTGTTAATTACATTGTATGAAACAATAGCTAAAAAAAATCTATTTGTCATCTTTTTTATGGTTTATCTTCAATCTGTGAATTGAACCTCCCCTAATAGAAGGAGGTTTTAGGCTTAATCTATTTTGCATTAACCCAGAGAAACACCAAATGGAGTTGGACTGCTTAATCTGACTGTATTGGTTGTTTAAGGTTGTTTTTTTGTTAGTTATTTTCCTGGCAGTATCTTTTTCTCCACACAGGTAATTTCTCCTTGCCTGTTTGTCTTGTCTTATCTCTCAAGGCCCACCACAGCTGGCTCTTTTTATTTAGGCAGGTTAATGCTCTTGACTGTGCTCTCTATCTTGGCAGTGCAGCCCAGGCCTCATTGGCTGGGCTCACAGATCTTATCGGTTCTGATTGCAGGCTCCCGTTGTCATTCAGATCTTCTATTATTTCGTTGACCAACATGCTGCATCTTTTCCTGGGGGTTCTCAGTCTTTGTAGTTCCAATTTGGCCTGCTGCAGACCCAGACTTGCTGACAGACATTGCTTTCCTGTGATAGAGCAGTCACCAGAAACCCACCCCATTACGGCTCTTTTATGTAGGTTTAAATTATGCTGGCATTGCGTGGGCTTGCACAGATTGTTTTGGCTGTCAGGGTTATTGTCTCCCAGCTTATGTGAAAATATATTGGCTGTGAATGACGAAAATAAAGATGAATAACCTGTTCCCATTTTCTATTCTTACTCTTCTGCCCACACAACTTTTACTCCCGCTGTGTTCAAGATGAAGGCTTTGTATACAGTTTTGGAAAGTATATCCACAAACTGCAGTTTGGAAAGTTTTTAGACTGTATTCCAAGCCAGTGGTACAAAGGGATGCAAATCTTAATTTTTTTTTTTTAATTCATATCTTTTGGCAAGCCATTAACTTGTTTAGCATTTAAACTTCTGTTGGACTTTCTGCAGGTGATACATATAAATGTTATTAATATTGTTTTGTTAATGTTTAATTCTCTTCGCAGCTTCATGTTTATCTAGAGGCAGCATAGCCTACTCAGCTTTTCCCTGTCGTTGTGGATGCTCAGTCACAATAATAAGCCTTCGTACATAGGCCCAGCTTTGCCAGCCATTGTAATTGGGCCCTTGAGTCAGGTCCTTGTCAGCTGATGCACAATAAGCTGTAGCCTAATGAAGTGTAAACCAGAGATCTGGGAGGCTGTGAGGGGGCCAGATGAATATGGCCGGCAGCCTTGGTGTGCAGCGGAGAGCTCAATGCTAATGCTATTAGCCAGGAGGTCAGTCCATTTTGCCTCACCCCTGCTCAGTTTATCAGCACTTCATAATGTGTCGAATGTAAAGGGCATGGTGTTGAAACAGTTGATCACACTTGAGTGCGATATCTCTCCAAGGATGAATAGAGTGAGAAATGGTTCACAACTGGTGTGCAGCTGTGTTGGAATGATTGCAGACCTTTTGCCCTTAACAGGCTTCCTCTATGTTAAGGTTTGTCCACTTGAGAGCGTTGCAGCTCTGTTTGGCCTCCATCTGGCCAGCTTCCTCTTCTCTTCCTCTGTGTTCATTAACAGTCCATTTGTTGCTCCTGCCCTGAGGAGCCATCCTGTGCTGCTTACTTACTCACACAGCTCCTCCTAATGCTGCTGATGAGCCTTTAATGTACAGATTGATCACTTCGTTTAGCCTCAGCACTTTTTATACTTTTAGTTTCACCTGTGTTTTTTTATTAGCCATCTCTGATTGTATTGTTTTTCTACCTGCTTAAAGCCTGAAATGTATATGGAGCTATTTGGTCAAATATGAATATATGTCTCGTGATTTTAGGAAATATAAACCATGAACTATTTCTGTGTAAAAATGCGTGACATATGATATTCTTTTACCATTATCCAGGTTACTGTAAGTCACTATTGGTATTCATAGCAAACCATTGCCCCATATGTTAACCCTTATGAATACATTATAATGCATATATAATGCATTTACCAATTGTAATTCAGAGAAAGAACCATCATTTCACAATAGATCTTTTCTGATGGTATTGTGTCCTGGCGTGTTTGCTTGCACATCTGTGCACAAACACACAAATTAACCCTTGGCATGTTTCTCTTCTAGCCAACGCCGGGGCCTGTTTTCCTAAGCAAGGTAACTCACCAGGCAAATGGCTCCCTGCTCTTTGATCACGCTTTAAGTTCATTCTTTTTTCAAGTCACATATTTTTTTGTGTAACCATACCTTTTCCTCCTGGCTGTCTCCCTTTCCTGTCCTGTGTACCTTCCACCTCGGGCTGTGTTGTCTGTCAGAGCGCTGATAAAAGGCCAAGGGCTGTCAGAGTGATGAGCCTCGTTAAAAATGGACAGCAGAATCAGTAACCTCCAGACAAGAGACAGTGAGAATATCTAGAGAAAGTTGCATAGGGTGTCAAGGGATGGAGGGAAAGCTCAGATAGATGGACAGGAGTTGGTGAGAAAGAGCGAGAACAAGGACATAAAGTATATGAAAGAAGTGTTCCTTCATATTCCCAACTGACTTTCAATTTTCAGTATTTTGTTTTTCTCTGTTTCCTAAGAAAACAATGAAAGCCACTTAAAATGACAAGCGTGCATATCACAATGGAATATCCAGCAAAACAAATTCAGTTTGAGCTGCTTCCTTTGATCTATTGCAGAAGCATTTTACTTTTCTCATTTTTCTTCCCTTCAGATCTTGAAATCAATAATTCTGCAGGGAACTGCTCCGTCCTGGTGGCAAATAGTCTAACATCCCATCCCATTTCTTTCTCTCTTTCTCCCTCACTTTATTTCTCTCTCTCCTGTCCCCTCTGTGCCTTATTTTCTCTCGCTCCCTCTGCTCCATTTGTTTCCACTTATGTGTGCCTGCTCTGTGTACGTACGTCTCCTTCCTAAAATCTTTCTGCATGCTGGTGTGGGTGGTGATTCACCTCATTCTTTGCACACTTTTTACCCTTTCCTTCCTTCTTTCGTCCCTTCCCTTCTTGTCTTCTTTTCCTTTATCCTCCCATTCCACTCTTCTGTCCTCGTCCCTCAGATCCCGAGCGTGGTGGCAGTCACATGATCTCGACAGATGACTTGGAGTATCCGCGAGAATACCGGACGCTGGGGAACAGCGCTCGCCGTTTCTCCAATGTCGGCCTGGTGCACACATCGGAGCACCGCCACACCGTCAGCGCTGCCCAGAGCCTGGAGGCCCTGACCAACCTGCACAAGGTTGACATGGAACGCAAGAGGGACGCCTTCATGGATCACCTGAAGAGCAAGTACCAGCAGCAGCAGCAGCAGCAGCAGCTGCAACATCCGCATCATAGCCCACACCACAACCCACCATCTCCCTCACCATCTCACGCCAGCATGAGGGGTACGTCAGAGCGGTCTGCACGAGAACAGGTACGCAGCTCACCGCCTCATAGTGTCTGACAATATACCATCCCAGTGCCATTGTCAAATTAATGTTAATTTATTAATGAATATGTTTCAGGTGGCGGTTTTTCTCATATCATTTTACTGCCTTTTGAAAAAAACTTGGCACTCAGTACATGTTTTTTTTGGCAATCAAACAGGTCAAAACTGTCAATTTGGTGACAGATAAATGACGTCACACGTAGAGACAGAAAGAACACGTATACACTTAATAGTTTGGGTCGAGTTATATTTATTGTGAGGAAACATAAACCTTGTCAGATAACATCCAGAGCGAAAGCAGTGAATTGTTTCACACTGTGCCCATTAAAAAAATTGAGAGAGAGAAAATATGTGAGGAAAGGCTGACAGGTGGTCTTTGTATCTGTGTTATTAGAGGTCGTCATTAAACTGTCACAGCGAAGCGTTTCTTTGTTTTTCTGCTGCCAAAGCCTGCAGAACTTTACAAACGCACTGTTGAGGTGTGAAGGAAGATGGGAAGTCACGCACATAAACATACTGAATGCTCATATGCTAATGCCATTCTCTGAACACTTGGGGATAATGTTTTTTTTTTTGCTCTTTGTCTTTTTATTATTTTCCTCTTCCAAATGTAGTTTATACTTTGACCCGTTGCACACAGCTTTCTCTCGCTATGTTACACACACACATACACACACACACACACACACACACACACACACACACACACACACACACACACTATACTGTGCACAAACACACACTCTCTTTGTGTGAGCACCACTGCTGTGTGTGTATTAAAAAAGGGTGAATTCAGTGAAATGACGTAACAGAAAAGCACATCAGGGGAGAGGGGAGAGAATGAAAGGGAGAGAGAGAGAGAGAGAGTGAGTGAGTGAATGAGGGAGGGCGGGTGAAAGGCAGGTGGAGTCCATAGTTGCCATGGCAACCTCTCCCATAAATGGCAAGTAGGGATATCGCGTTTCAAAGGTCAGGTTGTGTAGAGAGGCAGGAATTGTACAATGATGAAGACTGAAGGGAGAGAGGAATAACGAGGCAGACAAAAAAAAAAAAAAATGTAAGCAGTAGCCGGGGTGAGTGGATAGATCCTAAAGTGACATGGTATTTTCACTGCACGGGGGGGAAGCAACAGAGGCCAGGTGTCATCTCGTGGATGATGTGCAGAGCATGGACAGTGAGGAGGGAGGGAGGGGGGAGGAGGAGCTGGAGAGGAGCGCAGCAGCCAGTCAAGCAGCCCACTGCTCAATTAGCCAGCACCAGCAGGAGCCAGCCACCCATCTGCGAAGGAGTTAATCGGCTGGTGTTGTAATGAATTAAATAAAGAGTTTCCACCGCATGTGCTACCCGAGAGCGAGACAGAGAGAGAGAGAGAGAGAGAGGGAGAGAGGGGTAGACTGAGCGAGGGAGAGGGAGAGACGGGCAAAAACGCGATGAGGAGTTGCTGCACCTGACGGACAGCCTGGGATGACTGGAGTGGTGGACAGGCACAGGTGCACTGCAGGTGAGACGGGACTGGAAGCTTGAAACTGGAAACTGCAGCCTGGTGTAGAGAGATGTGTGTGTTTGTGTGAGTGGGATAAGGATATACCAGCTGGGATTAGATTCCACGCCTGTTGTGTTTATTGTGGTTGTTGTGGTGACGGTGTGCCTATGCTCAGCAGGCTAGACGAAGGCTGAGTGGATGATACTGTAAACTGTACACAGAGCCTTTTGTGCATCTGGGTGAGTGTTAATTTTCTGTGCAGACTAGTGTAGGTGTTTTTTTTAAACAAAGAGAGAAAGGCTGCGACGGCGAACTGGACCAGAGGAGGATTGAGGAGGAAAGAGTAAGAATGGTTGAAATGGGGGGGCAGGGGTGCAGAGAGGATGACGACATGAGAAAAAGACGGGGGTGGAGGAGGGGTGGTGTGAGTGCAGCCTGCTTTACATGCTGGTCAGGTAATGCAGCGCTACACTGCGAGGCTACGTCGTTCTGTAGGAGCTCTGTGGCCAACTCTGAGTGCACATACACGCCTGTGTGTAAATGTATACATGGGGGTCTTTACTTGCATTTAGCCCCTCAGCCCCAAGTTTAATCTGACATCTTAAACATACATCAGCACTGTCTCCTTGGGGCTCACAGCATATTTAATTCCACAAGAGGTTAAAAATGACGAGGTTTACATTTGAGCTAAGTAGTAGAGCCTCAATCAAGAGTTTTGTCTATCATCTGGGATTACTGCTGAAAAAGGTAATGTGATAACGATTGACAGTGTAAAACAATGTCTTTAATAGAATGTCTGCACAGAAGAAATGGATTGATTTCAGTGATGATTCCCATAGATAGAGAATTGTTAAGGGGTAGTGACACATTGAAATAGGCCCTCTCGAGTTTTTCGTTACACCCTCTCAGTGCAGTATTTGTGACTCAAAGTCCAAGTTCAGTATGTCTGCAGTTGTCAGCACAGCAACGGTTAACACAAGGCGCTAGAAGAATGAATGTTTACTTCAGCTGAGAGCTGTGAGTAAGCCTCATTAAAGCAACAAACAGAGAAACACTGGCAAAGACAGACACACAAGACCACAAATCACTTCTGCACCATTAAAGCCAGCCCTCAAAAGTCATTTAGCTTTGTGGGGAAATTGTCTGAACAAGTGAACAGCAATTATTTATAATGCACCAATAGTGCCCCTGAGCCGTCAGTTCAACAGATGGTCAAGGACGAAGCTTAACTGACTGGGCTACACTATATAAATGACACATGATCAGGTATTCAAGGCCAACACATGTCCTACCTCCCCTCATGTATTATCTCATCCCTGAAAGTGAACTACTTTACCCATGACCTCTCACCTCTGAGTCTTACTGAGAATTAGCTTTCTGACCGGAGGTGCAGATTTTTTATTCAGATCTCTCACTGTCCTGTGAAAAACATGAACTTTTTATGAAGTAAGACAAATAGCCTGGTTAATTAACCCTAGAATGTAAGCCTTTAATCCTCCTGGACAGTGACAATATGACATTAAAAAAAAAACAAAGAGAACAACTAGCTTGGAGACAGAAATATTCCTCAGCGTCACATCAAAGAGTTGTCTTTAATAATAATTGCTTTAACATATGTTGGTAGAAATGTATATGCTATGGGAAAAAAGAAGTGTGGGTGGAGATTATGCTCCATATCATTTTCAGTGTCCTACTTGTCTCAGTGCCAGCGAGTGTAGGTGGATATGTGCACTATTTTTTATCATTTAAAATTATAAACAGCACATCAGCATTATTTGTTTATTATTTGACAGAATAATAAACAATAAAATGCCTTGGAATAGCTACTACCATTTAGAATGAAGGGTATAATGTTCAGTTTGTTCAATTTTCGTTTTCAGATAATTGAACTCGGTTTTTATGTCCGAGTTAGAGTTGTAATAGCTTTCATTATGTTGCTTTTATTGAGTCCAACTACGAGTATTATTATACAATGACTATGTTGTGTCCCATTTCCATACTATTGCTCTACTAATGCTACTACTATTAATTCCCAGCAGGTTTTGAGTAATATAGTGCATTTACTCTGGGAAAGTGACAGAAGTAGGTGTACTCAAAGATGCCAGTATGTGTACTAAATCTGCTTGATTTTTAAGTGAGCCATTTCATTTATGTTACATTCATTCAAAGTCTCGGTGAGCAAGACAATTTGGGACATTTCCCACTGTTCCAAGAACCCAAATCACCAGCAGATCCACTTCAACATATCCCATAGGACATATTGGATGCCTCAGAAGAGATACGTCTCTAAAGTCATTCCCACTCCCTACTGCATGTTCTGTCAACCTGAACAAACTGGAACTTTCCTGCACATGGTCTGGGAGCGTGAACAGGTGCATGAGTTCTGGAATAAAACAACATTAATAATATCTGATGTGATAGGATGTCAACTTCCTACTGACCCGATTCTTTTGTTACTTAATGACGACTCTAAATTACACCTACTTGAGAGACAGAAGAAAATTTGGCTAGCCAGATTAACTGCGACCAAGAAAATGATAGCTCAGCGCTGGCTCTCAGCTCTTCAGTTGTATTTGTCTGTTCTGTATGTTCAAAAAATATATAAAAATAATAAAAAGTTGATCTCAGTGAGCAGAGCAGCAGCTGCTTCAATGCTCCGTGAGGATGTAGTGTGTTTACACTGCAAAAGTGACAAATAGAGTAAACTCAAAGCGGTCGCTAAAAAATCCTTGATTTTTGAGTGTCCTGTTGGTTTACTGTACATTGTCCTCCCACTTTGCAATGCATGAAGTAGGAAGGAGGAACAGCTCACAGGGTTAACGGTCCGTGTACTTGGTGGCCAACGGATTTTCGTTTTGAAAGGAAAAAAACAAAAACGAAAAACGGCCAGTTTCCCAATTACCATTAGTAAATAGGAAAACAAAAAACGGAAAACAACCCATTATTCGTTTTTTGTTTTGATATTAAAAAACGGAAAACGAAAAACAATCTCGTTATCCGATTGTCTTTGATGTATTTGTAGATGGAACTCGGAAATTAAAATGTGTGTATAAATCTTATTCCTTTGTCAGTACCCGATCCGTACCGCCTGTAAAATCGGTTCTGTGCACTGCCTGATCAGTTCTACGCTTGCGCGAACACCGGCAAACTTCACAGCTCTATGCACGCATTGGCATAAGGATGTTTGGACATTCCCGGTTACCGGAAGAAAACATTAGACAGTGACAGTAGACCGTTATGATGGCAGAGATGAAGTTTACAAGGTGTTTGCTGGAGTTGCCTAAAGTATCTGTTAATGATATACGAAGGGTCGTCTGGCCATCCAGTACAACACCATGTAGCAAATTGAATAAAGGCTTCAAATTTTACGTTTCATCATTTCTTTGCAACTTTGAAGGTAATTTGCTAACGCTAGCTAGCCTGAGCTAGAAGCCTTGCTTTGGTGTTTTAAGTCATGACTCCGTCCTGCTTCAGGTTAACCATGCTTTTAATAAAGTTTAAGCATGTGTATACCTCTCACTTCATGTGTTTGTACTTTTATGAAAGTATCGGGTAAAACAGGGCTACAAATGAGATCTCTGTGAGAGACCAGCATACTCCTAGTAAACTATTATGTAGCTTAATGCTGGACATTTCACCCCTAATTCCGGTCACTTTACTGTATTTGTATTTGTTTAGTATTTGGTTTAGAAGCCTTTATTGGTGATTTTTACGGTACAAAGTCCTGCTACATACGTACATAGCTAGCTATATGCTCCGCTATGTCGCGTTAGCATGCAGCTACAATAGTTATGAGTATGCTAATGTTAGATTGTAGTGGAACGAAGCAGCACTTTCTAATGTCAAAAATCACAGATAAAGGCTTCTGAACCAAACACTACACAATCGGACATGTTTCAGCAGGAATGTGACCCGGAATTGGGGAGAATTTAACAACATTGCCAGCTAAGATGACCGTTAGCATGTAGCTACTATAGTGTTTACTGCCGTTAGCATGTAGCTACTATAGTGGTATACAACAGTGGTGGCTGGGAGAGCTGTCATCCCATCTTCAAAAGGACACTTATGTACGTTTACACTTCATCACATTAATAATAGACAGTCTATGGTTATTAGTCAAGACGAAGTATTAAAGGTAAAAACATTAACGTAAACAACACAACAACGATGTCGCTATACGGTTTTGGATCAGTGACAAGTTTTGAATGTTTGTAGCTATAACTATTGTATAATAAAGATTTAATAAAAACAAATTTAATAAAAAAGTTGTAATGTTTGGTCGTAAAGTGTTGACACATGGTACAAACATAGACTGTAAATTGCACATGGACATAGAATAGGAAAAGATGTTTATATGTAATTTAGACACGAATACATATTAATAAATGACATGTTGATGTTTAAAAAAAAAAAAATCGCACATGGACATTGTTAGTTTTCTACTACGTAATTATGCGCATGCACAGAACGGATCTTACAGGCGGTACTGGCCAATAAATGGTATTGAAGGGCGGGTCTTGGCGTGGCGGGAGTAACTTCCGGGTTACGAAAAAATACCAATGCAAAATTAAGGAATACGACTTATATACACGTATTTTAATTTCCGAGTTCCATCTACAAATACATCAAAGACAATCGGATAACGAGATTGTTTTTCGTTTTCCGTTTTTTAATATCAAAACAAAAAACGAATAATGGTTGTTTTCCGTTTTTTTGTTTTCCTATTTACTAATGGTAATTGGGAAACTGGCCGTTTTTCGTTTTTGTTTTTTTCCTTTCAAAACGAAAATCCGTTGGCCACCAAGTACACGGACCAAACATAGACTGTAAATCGCACATGGACATTGTTAGTTTTCTACTACGTAATTATGCGCATGCACAGAACGGATCTTACAGGCCAATAAATGCTATTGAAGGGCGGGTCTTGGCGTGGCGGGAGTAACTTCCGGGTCACGAAAAAATACCAATGCAAAATTAAGGAATACGACTTATACACACGTATTTTAATTTCCGAGTTCCATCTACAAATACATCAAAGACAATCGGATAACGAGATTGTTTTTCGTTTTCCGTTTTTTAATATCAAAACAAAAAATGAATAATGGGTTGTTTTCCATTTTTTGTTTTCCTATTTACTAATGGTAATTGGGAAACTGGCCGTTTTTCGTTTTTGTTTTTTCCTTTCAAAACGAAAATCCGTTGGCCACCAAGTACACGGACCGTTGTAGATGGTGGTAAAACAGCTCTAGGAACATTTCTGAAAACAAAAAATTACTAATGCATATTTGGAAAAACCTTTTGTGAAGTCTAATTGGCAGTGTTCTTCTAAAGTCAGTTCAATTGACGAGCAAAAAACAAGTATTGCAATTTCATGTTAGTATAAAACAGTTAAATATGTTGATTTCTTGTATGCTAACTGCAGAACAGTATACTATAAAGATGCACACAGTTTTTTACATTTAACATTTAGTTTGAAAGTGGGACACAGCTCTAGCCTGTATAAAATATGTAAATGGTTACACTGTGTTAGACTATATGTTGCTTTATCATGGCTCAGTGTCTTCTTGGCCAGGAAATTGCCTCTTTGGATTAGTGTAATTATGTCATTTAATATTGTATCAAAACCAAGCAAGAAGTCACACCACAGTACATTAAGAAAAGAGAGAAGAAATATAGAGCGAGAGAAGAGCATAAAGTAAAAGAGACTGTCAAAGAATGGAATCGGAGCCAAATGAGGGACTATTAAGTGAAAGATTAGATTACAGTAAGAACACTTCCTCTCATGCTTGTGTTTACTGAAATAATCTAGGGTTTAGTTGAGATGGTATTAAAATGGAAAGCTGATGATAAAAAAACTACCAACTATCATAAATCAAAACTTGCCTGTCACTTTTTTTCATCCGTGCGCCAGGAGAGTAATGTGGTTCCTGCAGAAGGGAGGCTGAATGGACTGAGAATTGCCTGCAGATAAGAATAAAAAATAGAATAAGAGTTTGGATTAGAATTAAAATTCATGAACTCTGCCCAAGGTTTTTTTTTAATTTTCCTTGTCATTTTGAGGAATTTCTGGGCCATCAGTGGCTTGGCCTGGTTTTGACTGTGGGGTCATTATGTTTAAATGGAAAGCTCACTTCCTGAGGCCTTGGCCAACATGCGAGCATCTTTTCGTAGATGGCAGAGCATCAGGAAGGGCGAATGGACACATGAGAGATTCAGCATGGGCTAGTGAAAATAAGCAGGTGAGGTGGCGATGATGAGATGGAAAAAAGTATGGCAGGTGGATTGAGAGCGAAAGAGACAGCAGAGAGCGAGGAGGAGACAGAGCGGTGGCTTGCCTGTGGTGGAGAAGTCTGGGATAGAGGCCAACATCGGAACACCAGAGTGGGCTGCTGTTTGATTCGATTTCACTCTTTTCATTTCCTCCCCTTCCCTAGTTACAGCCAACAGCACAATCTTGTTTGAGGTGCGGTGTAACCTGACGCCTGCAAAATACTGCCACCCCCTGCATTAACACCAATCAAACTAAATGATTGTTGTTTAGATTAGATGAAGCTGTCAACAATATAAATGAGTTTCATATATTGCCTGTCAGAAGAGGAACACATTACAAGAAAATTATTTAGGAAATGCAACCGATTATGCTTTTTGAGGAAGATGCATTGGAATTTTTGTGTCAAAGGCCTGCATCTCTTCTCCAGTCCAGCATTTTTTTGCACCGATAAGTTTCATTATGTCGGTTAATTTATCTAACGTTTTTTCTTTCTTTCTCCCTTCCTCCCCTTTTTTGTCCTTCATGAACTCCACAGCAACAGCCCAACTACTGGAGCTTTAAGGTCAGTGCTGCATGTCTAAGTGTCCCTGTGTGTTTGTCATTCTCCTGTCCATCGTGCGTGCATGAATGTGTCTGTGTGTTCCGTGCTGTAGGATTACGTCAGACTTCTCGGGCATCAGCAGTCTCCTTGGTCCTCTGGCTTCTGCAACACCCAGCTCTCTTGACATCTCTAGGCTCTTTGGGCTGTGTGTGTGTGTGTGTGTGTGTGTGTGTGTGTGTGTTTGTGTTGTGTGTAGGATTGCGATGGCAAAGGTGTCATGGGTGGCGACAGCTTAAACTTCTCCAGCTCCATTTAATCTGCAGAAGACGATTCTCTGGGGATTTATGATATCTCAGTCATCCGACATTAATGGCTAGAATCCATGTGACCTTGCTGAAGTATTACTCAGACTGACTAAGACATTAAGAAGGCATTTCATACATGCCACTGAGGCATTACTGAAATAATACTTTGACACTAGCACAGAGGCATGAGTCATGGTCGGGCTGCAGAATGTGTTTTATGCACAGGTTGCAGAGGGGAAATATGGGCTGACTAGAAGGCCAGAATCAAGATGTATTGAAAGTGTTTATCACATACAGTATGCTACATTTAAAGAGGTGAGCCTATTTGTTAGCTGGTATGCCTTGTAATGTGTATCACTTTTTTGTGGCATTACACCTCACAGAGGCAGGCAAGGAGGTGTGCTATCTAAACAGCAAGTTAAAGAACTGAGGGCCAGATGTATGTACATTTGAATGTAGTGAATGTAGCGCCATGTCCAACCCGCAGAAAGCGCACGCTGTGATACTTCAGTTTACGTCGTATTTACCAAACCTGCAGTTCATCGGGTAATCAGCGCCTTTCTCCGCCCACTATACCGTAAATTGCGCTGTAGCAAAGCATTAAGTACTTATGCTATGATACGGCTGAGTGCAGACTGCGATATTCCCACTGCTGATGCTATGACTGTTTGAAATGATCCTGATGCCAATATTTGTAATGTAGCGAGGAGTTTAACAACAGCTGGAATGGAATGTGAACGCTAAGTTGGAGATTCTATGTCATCTTTGATTTCTTCTAGTAACTGTAATATTGCATGCCTGCTTAATCTGTAACGCCTAATGATTTCGTGTTCACTCAACTAAAAAAGTGTGATCCTTGTGGCAAAAATCTTTTTAGCTCGTCTCCTTGGCCTATGTCTTCGTCTTACTCGGATTACTGCTGCCATTTCACCAGGAGGCAGATGCGAGGAAACCCGCTTGCGGCAGGTTTACACCTGCTTTTAAGAGGCGGAGAATTTTCACCGCAAAATAGAGGTGCGCTTTCACGGACGCTTTTTGTACATACCGTGGAATACATAATTAGGCGCACTTTACGCTTCCCCTCCCATCTCTTTATGGGAAACTCCCACTTTCCCCTTGACCCTCCCGTGAATGCATATGCATGACATGGTAAAGCGCAATTTGCCATTTTCAGTTCCCGCGACAGGCAGTCTGCGCTTTTACCTCAGTGCGGCCTGTTTGTACATACCTTGCCATGCTTTTACGCGCACGTTGCAAACAAATACGCCTGGGTTGCAAAAGCGTTAGTACATCTGGCCCTCACTGTATTGATGTGTGTGAGTGTGAGGGGAAGAGCCCAGGGCCTATCTGTGGTTTAGTCTTCCCTGAATCCCTGCTTACAATATCATTTGGACAGGTTGGAAATGTCACTGAATATCAAAAGGCATATGCCATGATCCATAGGGGAAGGCTAAGCAATGTATCCCTCACTCCCACAAGTACTTAAACCTCAAACAAAAGTGATATGAAATAGAACTTAGAACCGTTAATCACATAAATCTGTTACACAACCAAATGATTTTAATTCTGCAGGACTTTTAGGTGGTTTGCAAAACATTTGTGGGTATGTTAGTTTAAAAAGTGAAGCTTTAAACATCAAACAAACTAATTCTGATGTTTGTTGAAAAAATGTCTCTCCAGCAATACTGAAAATGTTGAAACTCTGAGCTTAAAAATACTAGAGCTGCAAATAACGATTATTCTGCAGATTATTTTTTTGATGAATTGTTTAGTCTATAAAATGTCAGAAATAGGTAAAAATGCTCATCATAATTCTTTTGAGCCGAATTAACATCTTAGGATGTCTAGGTTTTTTCTGAATAACACTTCAAAACTCTTCAAAGCTATTCAGTTTACAATTATATAAACATTAAAAGCAGAACATGTTCACACTTAATGCAGGAACCAAACAATTATTGGAGAAAAATTGACCTAAACAAATAAATGAATTACCCAAATAGTTGCTGATTAATTATCTAAATATAAACTAATCAATTCATTGTCGCAATTGTATGTTTGTTATTATTGTATGCCTTGCACCTCTTAAACGTGGGGTATACTTGCCACAGCCGACCTGTCGAGCGCCAGTGTGACGTCATGGGAGCGCCGTAACTGTTTATACTCGCGCATGGTGGTCGCGACACTAGTTGCAGGCTTCTCCTGAACAGAGGTAGCGCTAATGAGGAAAGGCTACCGACTTTGCTATTTCTACGGACTAGAAGAAGAAGAAAAAGGTAAACAACGGCAGAACTGGCAGCAGCATTGACGTCAATGCTTCAATTTGATTCGATGACCTACTTCGTCAGATCACGCCTTTCATTCACCATAAAAGAACTCATCTTAACCCAGTAAGTTTACAAGAGACTTGCAGTCACTCTGAGAGTCCTGGCATCCAGTTACCCTCGAGCTCGTTCATGCTTCTTGTTTCCATTTTGTTGCGCGCCGCTGAAAAAAATAGAGTGGTGCGCGACCTCTCGATTTTGACGTCATATTGGCGCATGCCAGCTCGGCTACGGCGACTGTAAAACGGCCTATAGTACACTAAATTGCTGTTCTGCTTGCCACTTGATGTTGTTTTGAAGCAGCCAAAAAGTGCATCAAGTGAAGTAGTTTAATCACCGAACATTGAGAGT
This sequence comes from Sander lucioperca, assembly GCF_008315115.2. Lineage (NCBI taxonomy): Eukaryota > Metazoa > Chordata > Actinopteri > Perciformes > Percidae > Sander > Sander lucioperca. The sequence goes on along the minus strand of NC_050193.1, from coordinate 4,591,279 downwards.
TAGAATAATTTATTGGCTCCTCAAGGTGCTGCAGCGGTTATAAAATGTAGAATGAAAATCAACTAAAATGGTCCGAGTGGTAACAGATCTAAAGCTATTTGCTTTGAACACAACACTGTTGTTGACACCTTTTATGTTGACACCTCATCCGCTTCATTTTGCAGTAAAGCTTGTGAAAGCTCCATCCTGCTTCTTCATCCCAACAGCTCTAATCTAAGCTTGATTCGCCTGTCTGCTGAAAATAAACACTAAATGAAATGGAATGCTCATTTTTTTACCTGTGGAAAAAATGAAAGCGTAACTCTCGCCAAAATGCAACCTAGGGTCTTTTTGTGAATATACCTGAATCAAACTTTCGTTTAAAACCATAATTAGGACAGAAACGACACTTTTCAGATTTCCCGTATTCTCGTTTTCGGTCAAATGGCCTTTTGAACGGGAGTGATAGGGGCACTACTATGATAGCATCAAAATAGCTATTTTTAAAACACTAAGAAGGCTCAACACAACATGAAACTTTGCTCGAAGTATCACCGGGGGCTTTACGCATGAACTCGAGCATTGAGAACATTGTTTGTGTACACAGAGTTAACTAAAAAGAAAGGTTTTAACAACTCACTGTAGCTGTTTTTCCGGTCGCCATCCATCTTGTCAGTCAAAAAGTGTCGATCTCTGAATGCGAATGAACAGACTCCATAGGAGGAAATGTCATCTTATATGAGGCTCCTTTTTCAACTACAAGGTCAATATTGTTTTTCACTAACGACAAAACAACAAATTATCCGTGCATTTATATGGAACTAAGCTTTAAGAGCTTTCCATCTTTACTCTCCTCCCCTGTTACGTTACTTTTTTTTAAAGATGATTTTTTGGGCTTTTCCGCCTTTATTTGATAGGACAGCTAGGTGAGAAAGGGGAGAGAGAGGGGGAAGACATACAGGAAATCGTCACAGGTCGGATTCAAACCCTGGACCTTTGCGGCGAGGCATAAACCTCTCAGTATATGTGCGCCTGCTCTACCCACTGAACCAACCCGGCCACGGAGATCGACTATTTTTGACTGGCTAGATGGACGGCGACTGGAAAAACAGCTACAGTGAGTTGTTAAAACCGTTCTTTTTAGTAAACTCTGTGTACGCAAACAATGTTCTCAATGCTCGAGTTCATGTGTAGAGCACCTGGTGATACTTCGAGCAAAGTTTCATGTTGTGTTGAGCCTTCTTAGTGTTTTAAAAATAGTGATTTTGATGCTATCATAGTAGTGCCCCTAGCACTCCCGTTCAAAAGGCCATTTGACCGAAAACGAGAATACGGGAAATCTTAAAAGTGCCGTTTTCGTCCTAATTATGCTTTTAAACGAAAGTTTGACTCGGGTATATTCACAAAAAGACCCTAGGTTGCATTTTGGCGAGAGTTACATTTTAAGTATATCAAGGATGTTATCAGATAGTAATGTATTACATACACACAATTTTTAAACCTTATTGACAACAATTGCAAGTGCTGGAAATGGAGTAATGCACAGCTAAATGTGTATCCAAGAAGGATTTGTCTGGAACTTGTTTATTCCCACCATGTTTTCAAGTTACTGTTTCTCTATAAAAAAGAGAATCACTTCTAGCAATGTCAGCCATCATCTCCCCTCTCGAAGAGAACAACATTCTGCTCCCTCTCTTTCCTTTAGCTTTTGAGGAAGGGCATGAGGATTGTGATGTTAACCATTTAACACCTGTCTCTCAAGGAATACCCAGGAGCCAAACACTTCATTGTCATTTCACACACATCAAGTCTGTCTCTGACATTTCTGGTAGACGTGTATTCTCTCTTTGCTCAAGTCCATCAAAATGTCATATCGCTTAACAGGGAAATTACTACATTCAGGGTAAAGACAGAGAGAAGAGCCGAGCAGCAGCAAATGTCTGGTCAGCTTACCTCTGTACTCCAAGACTCTCGTATTTCAAACCACTAACCAAACCACAACCTAGACAGTTACAGAATTGCTAGTATACTGCAGAGTTATTCATCCATATTTTCTCTTCTGCTTGTTGTATGTGCAAGAATGTCACACACGCTAATGTCTCTCATATTAAATTGACCTTAACTTAAGTTGGGCAGGCACTACACATTTCTCTTAATATTGTACGTTGTGTTAACACTACTGTACATATTTTAATCTGCCTTTCAGCATGGTCAGAACCTGCAACTTTTATGCTCACACTGTACAGATCAATCTACCGCCCACAGCTTGGGTGCTTGTGAAGAACAGAACTCCCAGTCAGTTTTGTCCAATGACAATCCAAAAAGTTGATTCAGACGAGATAGCTGCATCCTCAATAATTTTCATAAAACGAGAGAAAGGCAGCATTACTTTGATCAATTCTACTATGAGCGGAAAGCTGGATTAACATACTCAAATAAGGATCCAAATAAAGCTTACAATGAATTCCTGTCTTCTCTCACTACCCTGTTTGATTATCACTGCCCGATACGAACTCAAAGAAGGCAACAATATGAAGAAAAGCCCTGGATCACTAGGGGACTAGAAAATGCCTGCAAAAAGAAAAATCTATTATATAAAAATACATTACATTTACTTATACAGAAAATAAGTATAAATTATATAAAAACAAATTAACAACTATAATGAGGTACAACAAGAAGGAATATTATAATAAATCATTAGTTCAACACAAAAGCAATATACAAGGCACATGGAAAGTGCTTAACAGCATCATTAAAAAGGGCACAGCAAACTCAGCTTATCCAAACCACTTCAAAAAAAAATAATGAAACAAACATAACCAATTCAAGAGAGATTGTCAATGAATTTAATGATTATTTTGTGAATGTCGGCTATAATCTAGCAAAGGGTATTGTGGAGCCAAAAGTAAAGGATAATATATGTGAAGATAACATCAACACACATGCCAAAACCATCTTTCTGACGAGAATTGAGGAAGAGGAGATAATTGAGGTGGTAAATAAATTCAAAAATAAATAAATCTCCTGATTGTGATGATATTGATATGACACTAATTAAAAATATTATAGAGAATATAGCAAAACCATTAACATATAGCTGTAACCAATCATTCCAAAAGGGCATATTTCCCAACAAAATGAAAATAGCAAAGATCATACCCATCTATAAAAATGGAGATATGCACTCCTTTTCAACTTACAGACCTATCTCTCTTCTTCCTCAGTTCTCTAAGATATTAGAAAAAGTGTTTTGTTCTAAGAATGGACCACTTCATTGAAACCCACAAATTATTGAGTGATCACCAATATGGTTTCAGATCCAACCGATCCACCACAATGGCAGTTATGGAATTAGTAGAGGAGATATCAACAACAATTGAAAATAGGAAATTCAAAAACTAAAAAAAACATTTGACAATATACATCATGCAATATTAATGACAAAACTAGAAAAATATGGCATAAGAGGTGTAGCACACAAATGGCTTAGTAACTATCTGGATAACAGACAGCAGTATGTACAAATAGGTAATGATAAATCTGATTTAAAGAAAGTAATGTGGGGTTCCACAAGGCTCAGTACTCGGTCCAAAGCTGTTCATATTGTACGTAAATGATATCTGTAATGTGTCCAAATTGTTGAAATATGTGTTGTTTGCTGATGATACAAATTTATTTTGCTCTGGTGATGACCTGAGGCTGCTTTCAGATACAGTGGAGAAAGAGCTGGACGTCTTAAAAAGATGGTTTGATATTAATAAGTTGTCTTTGAATTTAAAGTTAGCGGTTAGTTAAGTTCATGATATTTGGAAATAAAAAAATCAATCATGAAGTGAATATCATGATAGAAAATGTGGAAATAGAAAGAGTCTATGAAAGCATTCTTAGGAGTTATTATAGACCACAAATTATGCTGGAAACCACATATCAAACAAGTGAAAAGTATCAATGTCCATTGCGATATTATATAAAACGAAATATGTGCTCAATTCAAATTCACTACATATATTGTACAGTTCCTTAATATTGCCATACATTACACATTGTGTGGAAATATGGGGAAACACGTACAAAACAATCACTAACCCTATTTTTATATTACAAAAGAGTGCAATAAGACTCATTAACAGAGCAGAATACCTTGAACCAACAAACAGATTATTTATAAACTCTCACACACTTAAATTTAGAGACTTGATGGAAGCCAAAACAATGCAAATAATGTATAAAGTCAAAAATAGAATGGTTCCAGAGTCTATCCAGAAGCAGTTTCAGATTAGACAGAGCAAGTATTAACTGAGGGGAATGTGCATGTTCATAAAGATAAAGATTAGAACAAATGTAAAACAAAGATGTATATCAGCAAAAGGAGTAAACTTGTGGAATCTTTTAGATGAGGAAGCAAAAATGTGTTACACGTTAAAAAGATTTAAAAAAAATACTGAAAAGTAGGACGATTAACAAATATAAAAGCGAGGCATGAATGACAATGTGTATATGAATGGGAATGTATTTTGTATTGTTTATTTTTTATTTTTGCACATACCGTATGTGTGATAATATGTATATAAATACAGAAATTAATTATAATACATTTTATATAAATTGATAATATCCTGAGGGACCTAAGAACAAAAAAAGAATAAAATAGAATGTAAAAAGGGTAGGTGTAATAAGCAAATGCTTCAACGTACACCTTTTTGATCAGTATTGATTATAAACAAGTTAAGATGACACTGCATGAACTAAGGTGACACTTTTTTTTTTTTTTTACCATTTATGTTATGTAAGTGATGTGTATTTATGTGATTGATTGAAATAAACTAAAGTAAAGTAAAATTTGGATCAGAGGATGGCTGGAAGAGGCTGTCTGTCTGTCTGTCTGCCTGTCTGCTCTGCATCAAAGTATAATTTTATATGACAGCAGTCCTAAATAATAATATTAAAACAAGGTCCCTCCATTTTATAACAGCCTGATTCTAAAATTAGTCTTGTTGTTGATCACTGTTATATATATATATATATATATATATATATATATATATATATATATATATATATATATATATATATATATATATATATACATACATACATACATACACTATGTGTGCACCTTTAGTGATGTTGCATGTGCAATTGATAGTTGAATAGATGAATTTGTTAATAAAGTCTAACTATCTTATCTAATCAGGGCAACCTATTCTAGATTAAAACCTGGCTTTTCCATACAGTCCTGCCTGGCTTTACAGGTAAAATGTGCACTTCTTAGAGTATTTAACTGGACCCAAAGCATCCACACTGTTTGATCACAGTATGTAGAGTATGTTTAAAACTGGTTCTCCTGTTATTCTTTTGCATTTTTCACCAAAACATTCTGTGGGTGAACTGCAAATCAATTTGTAAGTTGACATTCACATCGAAGAGAAGCCCATTGTACTGTACAAGGTTAAGAGCTTTGCAGACTAAGTAAGACAACATTGAAGTGGCAGATAGAGGTGGATGAGATTTGCTCTCCCAAACATAAAAATCTACAGTATATACCATTACTTGACCTCAAAATAGAACGTGTGTGCGTGCGTGCGTGCGTGCGTGCGTGCGTGCGTGCGTGCGTGCGTGCGTGCGTGCGTGCGTGTGTGTGTGTGTGTGAGAAACAATAAAAAACATGGTGGGAGGTTGCATTGAGTTGAATGCAGTTTGTAACCTAAGGTCTGTTGTCAGGCTGCTGTGTCTCGCTTTCTACTCCTTTCGCTTCTGTTCCATGTAAGATCATCCTGTTCCCTACTTGTTCCTCTTTTACACCGTGTCCTTATAACAGTGTAGAGTTCTCGACAGTAATTGAGTGCTGTTGAAAAAGTCTGCATCCCTCTAAAAGAAAAGGTTGAGGTAGGGGGAGGGCAGGAGGGGAGGTGTAGAGGAAAATAAGGAGGAGGTAGAACCAGTTTCCCTCAAAGGAGGCTGTGAATACCATCATGTATAACATTGGCATGTCTAGCAGGACCAGATGCATGACCAGATGGTGTGTTTGCATATAATATTCACAATGTAAAATTACTGCAGAGATATTTTCGTTTTTCATTTTGCATAAACTACCAATATGGAAGTCAATGTTTGTAGCCTGTTGTAACAAGGCAAGCTGACTAAGAGCATATATAACGACAGCTGCAGTAAGCTTACACACATTCATACATCAGGTTTCATTGTCTTGTTCAGCAGCACATGCATAGTAGCTGTCGAGAGAGGAAAACATTACTTATTCCCTTTCCCTACACAGATTCTTTTTTTCCAGCTGGTTCAGAAATTAAAAATTTGAGACTGCAAACATTGTGAGACTTAAGCTTAGTCATGAAGCACCATATTCTCAATTCCCTTTTCCTTTTCTTAGAAAGCTCCAACTACGTTATTTAGCGTTGAAATAAAATTCTCACATGCGCTAGTATAATGATTCAAGAATTCAAGAAACAGACTTGTTGTGTGTTTCCCTCTCAGCCATGCAGGAAAAAAATGTACAGATACTCACAGAAGAAATCTTCTTTGACGTGTCTTGGATATGGTGGTCTTATTAGCTATTTCCATTCATACTGAAAGCTGTTATTGATTGATCCTGAGTAATAGGATTGGGCTCAGGCAGTCTGGTTCCACTACAGTTGATTAAGTTGATTAAATACCTGTAATTTGTTCAGTCCAACACATCATTGAATCTTTTATCCATTGCTTTTTTCGTTAGCATTGAGAATGATATGTGGCCTACTGAACTGAGTTTTAGTTTTTTCATTTGCTAACCGAGAGATTATTTAGAGAATGCCCTCTATTTAGAGAATATTGAGTAAGAGGACAAGATTGATACCACTCATTTTTGTACAGTAATTATGAAGCTACTGTGAGTAGCCGCTTAGTTTAGCTTCGACAGAGCATAGGCTATGGCTCTGTCCAAAGGGAAAAAAACAGCACCTCTAAAGCACACTCATTAACATTACATGTCTTAGTTGTTTAATCCTTGCAAAAACCGCAAAAAGAAAGCGAATAAGCGCATTTGCCAAAGTTTTGAACTATTCCTTTAAATATAAAGTTAACTTTTGCTTCCTATTAGGGTTTTCAAAGAGACTCTAATTCATTGAGAGGAAGACAAGATAAAATGCTATCAAACCCTAAACGTACTATGTATAGCACTGTGTCTAACCCCCTAATGTCTTTCATATCCCACTGTAGCTGGCCAGAATATGACACTCTGCCGTATGTGCTGCTTCTCTGTGCTGCTGTTGGCTATGTTGTTGTTCAGTGTGGTCACAGTTAAGATAAATGACCCTATTAGAAAACACGGTGGGGGTTATCTGTCAGCATCACCGTCCTTCTGCGTGCTCAGACACTGTCTGCCACCGCTATCACTGGACACCACCACTATCATTCTGTGTGTGTGTGTGTGTGTGGGTGTGTATGACTGAATTATGTATGATAGTAGTGACAGAAGGGAGCGTACATTATAAAAAGGATTGTTCCACTTCTCAGTCATGATGGGGGGTTGTGACTTGCCTTGTAAACACACATGTGAGCATAGCAGTTAATTGAAAGAGCAAATTACCAGTGATAGTAGTAGTTACATGCCACTATGGCTCATTTAGTTTAATTTACTGTAGTGCATCAACAATTTGTTGATCAATTGATTTTTTAAAGTTAAATCAGCAAAAGTTACACGATTAATTGGTAACAATTTATCAAACAGCAAGACTTAAAGCTATGCTAGTGGCTCTGTGAGGCTCCACTTAGGCACAGCTGTGCTCTGAGCATAATGCTAACATGCTAATATGCTCACAATGACAACGTGCTGAAACATTATACCTGCTTAACATGTTCATCAAACCAATTTTAGCTATTTATCATACTAACATTTGTCAATTAGCACAAAAGTAAAGTTGAGGCTGATGGGAATGCCCTTAGCTTTGCGGGTATTTGGTCATAAACCAAAGTATTGGACAAATTGAACTATGAATACATTACATTACATACATGGACATTGCTATCCATAAAGCCATGCCAGTTGCATGGCTAAGAATTTGTTAGTTTTAATTTGTCCTGTGTGACAAGTTGCTGCTCTTTTCTGATTTGTATATCAATTTGAAGATGCCTACTTGGGTTCTGGGAAACAGAGGTGGCCCTCTATGTAGCTTCTGTCAGACTCTTACATGAATGAAAGCCATAGTAGATCCATGCTGCAGTTTGACTCAGGCAGAGAAGGGAGAGAAGGAAAAATCCTTGGAAAGGGGAGGAAACTGTTGTGTTCATGGTGCAAGAAGGAGGAGACTGGTACAGCTACTGTACTGTGGCTAGGGATGTGTCTGCCTCTGCCATCCAAACACCCAGCAGACAGCATTCTGGGGGCTCATTACAGCAGCCTCTGAGCTGCAGGAAACGCTACAACGGTGTAGGATCAGGGAGCCAGTTCAGTGAGCTCAGCCCCAGCTGCACTAACAGTCTTTCAGCGAGCAATTCCTGGGCATAGGCCAGCAGGATAAACCAACAGTGACAGCCCGGGATTTGCATGAGCTTCTCCTCCCATTCCACAAGCACTCATTTAAAGTTTGTAGCAGAAAAGGGACAAGAGTTTGGATGCGGCATGTGGAAGGTGTGCAAAGTCAAGCAAACATGACGTAACTTATACTGAGCTGGTGCACAGTTTCCAGTTTAATTTTGCTCCCATCATAGGTGATTCATGAAGGCTGATGCCCTGGGGTGCTGTGCCATTTGAGAACAACTATATTGTGCTTTTCTGCTGAAGCATTCAACTGATGTCAGATACTGTGACGCTGGTAATTCTTAGTGAATGGCTGGTAGCTAAACCATTGTCAAGGTCTCGTTAATCTTGTTATGTGGTTGATTGTGTGGTGTCCGATTGTGTGCTCACTGTCTCTTTTTCCGGTTGGTCTTTTCTAATCCATTGGCCCTGTCGAATCCATTCTCTCTGCCTTGATTTCACCTCTTAGTAAATTATTGTGTGTATCCATGTGTCCTCTCCTTCTGCAGAGCCGCAGTCCACGGCATTCCCAGTCTACCCAGTCTGGGCTTGCCGACCAGGCCGCCAAGCTCTCCTTTGCCTCTGCTGAATCCTTGGAGACCATGTCAGAAGCTGACATCCCCATCGGGTTTAACCGGATGAACCGATTTCGCCAGAGCCTGCCGCTGTCCCGCTCTGCCAGCCAGAATAAGCTACGATCTCCAGGTTAAGATTTGAACACTACTGGCAGGCTGTCACAACATCATGGTTGGATTCAAGGCAGAGTTACAGCTATCTGTTTACCTAATGAAGCTGGTGATGTGCACCGCTGTGCTTACACTTAATGGGAGAAAGTGTTCTACTCTCACCTCATTTACCGTAACAGTTTTAGTTTAGTTGAATTGCTCTGCTACAGAGAACTGAAGAGTAGTGAGTCCTCAGATAACACAACTTTCTTAAATAGTTCAACACAATATATTCCTAAAATATTCACGCAGCATGTGTAAGCAAGTGTGCATGTGTAAAATGAGCTTGAAAGTACAGTTTATTGTATTTACTTATAATTATTAAAGCACTATATTGTTTAGGAAGTTATTTTGGTGACTGTTTATTTGACCGTAATACTACACACCTGTGCTAATCACACAGGACTGAGTATATGTTTTTGTGCAACTGCAAGATTAAACAAAAGTTTTGAGGACAGGTTTACTACAAAAGGGCCTTGGGAGCATAGAGCGGGTTAGTGTGAGGCTGATCCAGACCAAGGACTGGGGTTACGTCAGGTACAGTTAGATTAAAAAGTGGCTGCAAACTAAAGTGGCAGTGACTGATGAAGGACATTTTAAATGAGGAGTTCAGACAGAAGTAGAACAGCAAAGCTGCCCATCGTTCCTCTCCATGTCTCTTTACTAATTACTTTGTTTTTTCTCTCCCCAACTCATCTGCAGTATTTCACAAATTTTACATGACTTTTAATCACTGGTCTTTCTTTGCTTTGTTTGTTTTTGTTTTTTGTCCCGCGGGTGTATGAAGATGAATATTCAGGTTAGTCAGGCGTCAGACTCATCTTTACCTGTGTAATCAAGGGTTTCAGCATCTGAAAAAGTTTTCCATGAAGTTGGGCTATTTTGGGGTAATTTAATATACATCATTGCAATTTGATTATTGATAGGAAGTAAACGTTTTATTTAAGGCAAAGTAGTCGTAAATATTCTGCATCTTTGCACCTTAGCTGTAAATTCTCACATGGCTACCACAGTCCTATTCTCACTTTCAGAAAGGACTGGTGTTTACTCTGTCAGTGATTATTCATCCTGACATCTGATGATAAAAATCATTATTTGGATTTCGTATACCAAAAAGGCAGAACATTTTGATCATAATTGACTCCACTTTGTCTTTAAAAAAAAAGGCAGAAAAATGCTACAGTAAAAGATTTGACCGAATCGCTTTGCTATTCGTTCCATCCACAGAAGCCATCGCATTCTGACTCAGCCATCTCTCATTTATCACTCTCTTTTAGGCGTGCTGTTCCTGCAGTACGGAGATGAGACACGTCGGGTTCACATCACCCACGACCTGAGCAGCCTGGATACGCTGCACGCTCTCATTGTGCACATGTTCCCTCAGAAGTTGACAGCAGGTATGCTGAAGTCACCCAATACAGCAATCTTGATCAAGGACGAGGCGCGCAACGTCTTCTACGAGCTGGAGGATGTCCGGGACATCCAAGACCGCAGCATCATCAAGATTTACCGCAAAGAACCCATCTACGCTTCCTACCCTGCTGCTGCGCACCTGGCTAACGGAGACCTGAGGGTGAGGAGAAGGGAGCTGGGGGAGTGGGGAGGTAGAGAGGGCAAACTGGGTTATTTTAGAGAAAGAATACTGTCTGATCCCCTGCTAGTCTGATGTTTGACAACTGTACTGTCAGTGAGAACCGCTATAATGCTAAGCCTTTACATAAAGAGCAACAGTGTGCTTCTTTGGCAAGGTAATAGTGTTTTTTATATTTCAATGGTTACTTTGACTGGCTGTTATGGTGTATGTGGGTTAGTAATTTAACAGGTATTCCTCCTGGAAATGTATTTTCTTATCTTCAAGTAGGCCATCTGTTGCTGTGCAGACACCAGAGAACAATGTTCCTCTGTGAAATGAGCAAAATCTAACATCCAAAGCTATTTCTGCTTCAGTGACGCCTGAGGGAGATATTGTTTTTCAAAATGTTTTTTATACAAAAAACATGCTTACCATCTGCATTATTCACACAATACTGAGAATAAAACTGCTTTTAACCATGCAAACAGGCAGTGAAAAAAGATAATGCCTGTGCACATTGTGTGTGCAGGTACTGTGCTGTATGTTTTATGTGTATGTGCATGCGTACATGCCTGTTTGTGCCTGTGTATATAAAGGAATAAGAGATAGAGAGACAGCTGACCAGTACCCATAAACTGCCGAAGCACATCTACATTTTAATACACTCTCAAACTGAGTTTGAAACCAGTAAATCTTAAATGCATTTTAATTTTAAGTGACACATTTAATCGGGCAAAACCAAGAATCATCAAAATTACCCATCATCTTTCACAGCAAGTGTGAGATGCACAGTACATCTTTTCTTTATAACTGTTGAAGAGTCTCAAGGCAAGATAAGCATCTTGCCATTCATTAAGCTCCTGTGCATGTTGTGTCTGGTGCTGTCTTGTGAAGCAACTTGAGGCTTAACTGTGTCTTTATCTATTTGCTTGTTTAAGTTGTGTCCCTACAGTTTGTGCAAACCAAACCAGTTTGGGCATAACAGCTCAGCAGCACAAATTCCCTCGTCACGCTCCAGTATATTCTCTGTATTACAAGGTGCCGCATGACAAGGTTAACTAGTATGCCAAGAAGGGAATAAAAATAAGAAAACCAGGGCAACAAAAGTAGTTATGTGACAAGGGAAAACCAAGAATTTGACTTTTAAAAGCTGCGGATATGAGAAAAATCACAACAGGAGGAAAACAAAGGCAGAAGTGGGTTGAAAAAAAAGCATTGGGGCATGTTTAACTATGTTATGATGCTCTACTATAGAAAGCTATTATTTTTCCATTACCTGCCTTTCTAAGACAGAGATGTATATTTGGTTGTCGGTTGTTCAGAATGAATGAGTACTAAATAGAATAAATACATATGTTTGGATTTGTGATTGAACTCAATACCTACTTGTAGTAATGTAGTTATAAGACAATAACTTGTGGGGAGAAGAAGGAAAAGAATTACATAAATGGTTATGTGTGACCTCCCGAAAACATCGATTTTGGCCAGACAGTTATTTTTCTTTCGTTCTGTCATTGGCCTAATAAAAAAAATCAAGAACATTTTTAGAGAATAAATTGTGCAATTGGATGTATAATTTGTCTTTTCAGAAATTCATCTTCTCTTGGCATGTACAGACAGTGACAGCCTATTTAGTGTCAGTCAGATCACAGTCAACTTCATGTCAAACTGACACAGGGAAAACACAGCACTCTCATCCGTAGGTCTCCATGGTAACCCTCATCCCTGCTTGTTCATTTTAGAGGGACATGGTGTACTCGTCTCGCGACTCCTCCCCAACTCGCCGCCTCAACACCCTCCCCTCCTCTACAGCCTCTGCGTCCTCTGGTTCTCCATCCCGCTCACGCCTCTCCTACAGCGGCGGCCGTCCTCCATCCTTCACTGGGTCCCACTCCCAGCATGAACAGCCCAGACATCCCCACCATCCCTCAGCAGGCCACAGTGCCAACGTAGGCCTGTCTCCCTCGCCCAGCGCCATCCTGGAGCGCCGCGATGTCAAGCCTGATGAAGAAGTTTCTGCAAAGAATATGGCGCTGATGAAGAACGAGGGGCTGTATGCAGATCCCTACAGCCTTATGCACGAGGGCCGCCTCAGCATCGCCTCCACTCAGTCGTTAGCTGCCATCGGAGACCCCTTTAGCTTCCCTGTTTCCAGTGGCCTATACCGCCGTGGCTCTGTGCGCTCCCTCAGCACCTACTCAGCTGCTGCTCTTCAAGGGGACCTGGAGGACTCCCTCTACAAGCCTGGAGGTTCGCTCTACGCTGACACATACTCCTCAGCCACACTGGGCATGGGTTTTCGCATGCCGCCCTCATCCCCGCAGAAAGTCCCTGACATGCAGCTGAGGGACAGAGACTCGTATTCTAGCTCACCCAGCAGAGCCTCACCTGTCAGGCAGACCTTCCGCAAGGACTCTGCCTCCTCCTCTGTGTTTGTGGAGAGCCCGAAGTCAAGGCCCAGCTCCAGTTCAGAGCCTCTGTGCCTGACAGCTGGGCCTGGGGAGGGCGGCAGGGCCACACCTGGCTTTGGTTCTTCAATGTCTGGACAGGACCCTGACAGCAGCAGGTCAGTACGAGTCTGTGTGGTGAATTTCATTAAGGTATTTTGTATTGTTTAAAGAAGGTCCTGAATTTTTTTTTCTTAAAAGCTTCTGCTTCAGCTTCTGAGTGAGTCCTACATGAACACAACATTATCTGCCAAAATACTAAAAAATACTGGTTATTTTGCATGAAAGGTTTCTGTATTTGTGTTTTCTCAGTTTTGTCCTCACTGGTTTCAAACCACACTCACACAATCCTAATCAGGAGGATCAGCAGAATTTTAAATGTTTTAAACTTTAATTCTGACTGGTGACTTACTTGATTACAAGCATATATTTAAAACCAAGTTTGCATGCACTTTTAAAGCTTCATTCCTTACTCTACAGCACTGTATGTTGAATTTTTATCCAAGTGTTCCTGCCTTTGTGTGTTTACAGTTTGGTGAGAGGTATGTGGTATTTAATTTTGCAGGGATCATCGCCTGGAGCGTATGGAGGCAATGGAGAAGCAGATAGCCAGCCTTACTGGCCTGGTCCAGAGTGTGCTGACCAGAGCACCAGACAGTGATAGCACGTAAGACTCTCCATTATACCCCATTAACCCTCCAAAACTCACAGATACAGCTTCAGGTCAGACACGTATGGAGCATTATCAACAGGAGCAGCGGCAGGCTATTACCACAGCCATTATCAGCTCCATAGCAAATAGTGAAGTGGTACTTTACTTTGTGTGAGCACAGCACAAGTATAGAGCACTAAACATTAGCTACACAGCACTGTGCTATTGATTTATTCATTGATACATAGAGATGTGCTTTTCAGTAGATTTTAAGTTCCTCATTTACATGGAACATTGTTGTCATGGCACTTTAGTCTAATGAACACAACAGGGGCTCATTAACAAGAAGATAACTTGTTAATGTAATCAGTCTGATAGTGTCCAGTAGTAGTGCTGTTAGCGTTAGCACTGTAATTGCCTTGCCCTGTGGCCGTTGATCCTCAGATGCGGCCTGCTGCGTCTCTGCATGATGGCGGGCTGCCCTCCGGACCAAGGGACGGAGTTCTCACGGCCATTACCTTTCTCTTCCAGCGAGAAGACCGAAACCAACAGTGACGGCTCCACCACTGGAAGTGAGTACAGCAGCATAATTGCCACCTTGTTACTAACACCACTGCTGTGCTGATCTGTTTAGGAATTATTTACGCTTTCATTTTCCTGAAAACAATGCACCGCAATTTAAAGAGGATAATGGACACAAACAAGCGCTGATGGTGACCTCCTGGTTTATGACAAATGTATCTAAATTTGACAATGCTCTCACAATGGCCCTGCTTGGTTCAGTTAAGAGTTGCTGAGTTGGTTATTTTAAGGTATTTTTACATTTGTAGTTTAGTCCATTTGGTCCAATCCAGGAGAAAAAAATTATAGGCTGTTGACTTTTAGTTCTGGTCCTGTTTCTGTTCACACTGGCTTTTTAACTAACAAACCAAGAGCTGTAAACATATAGTTATACAGACTGACCGGTAACTCATTCATTGAGCAGTTTTGGCAATTGTCATCCTGCATCATCAGGACCCATGTGGGGAAATTCTGCTCACTCAATTTGAAATCATGCTAAAATCACACAAATACTAACAAATAATTCTGTGGTTCGTCCGTTGGCTTTCAGACTACAAACAAACCGCACCAGAGTTCACTCGGAAACACACCAAGACCCTCCTTTTCATGCTGTCTCAGTCCTGTTGTTTAGTGTGCATCAGAGTTTGATTAACAGCTTTCACACCAGCCTAAATGAACCAAACTAAGCGCACCAGAGTTTGTTTTAACCGAACCAAACCGGCTAACTCATTCATCTCTTTCTTTTCTGTTTCGCTATCTTTGTCTTTCTCTGACTACTGACGTTGAAGATTTTCATTCCAAATGACTCATTCACCATTTGAAAACACAGCTAAAAACATATTACTGGTCAAATTGATTTTAGAGAATTCCTTAGGTTTGGGGCCTTTGCAAGACTTTAAAGTAACAGTCCAATGCTTGGACAATTGAGTATTGTCCTACTTAGTCATATGAGAAAAGCATTAATTTCATCAATTTGTCCAGTATGGATATTTAGCCTCACTAAGCACAAATACAGGAAGCAGGGAGGGAAATGTTGGTAAAAGCTTTGATAAAAATGAAAATGTATACCTTCTAACAGCTTGAAGCTGTTGAAAGGTGTTAAACAAACAAACACACAAAACTGTCAACATAACCTTCTTGACGAGGTAATAAGACAGACAGCTTTGAAGTATTTGGAAGGTTTATTTTTGTCATTTTTTTACTATCACTATACTGGATGCATAGAGATTGAATTTTGTGTTTAAGGGAATTTCTCAAAACATCAGACTTTAGCTTCAAAATATATATTTGTCAGCATAGAATATTTGAAATAGTGTTATGAATTGTTTCAGGTGTAGCCTAATACATACTGAACATCATTTTATCATCCTGCTTATCTTTTATTCCTCTAATTTCCCTTTCTGTCTTTCCTCTATGTCCCTAATTTTGTAGCGCAGTTTTGGCACAAACAAACCTTTTCTGTGGCCAGACCTTCACAGTGCAAGGACACAGTAGTCTTTGAATCTTCCTCACAAATTGATACACGGCCAAAAGACTAAGCCATCACTGGAATCATTTTCTCTAGTGTAGTCAATAAAAAATCTCTCCAGGATCATCATTCTGTAAATATGAACTTTTAAGACTTTCCTCTTCCTCATTGTCTCTCTATTACCCTTTTAATTTCTCTGTAACTTGCTCACTCTTTCTATATTCCAGCAGGACGGCTGAAACAGAAAGGTAGTTGCCATCTCCTATTCCATCGGCCTTTTTATTTCTCCTATCAGACTCATGACTCTCTGTATGGGTGTGTGTTGTTGCTGGGTAGCTGGCGGTGTCTATCCTCACGTTTTCCTCCTGGCTGGTTTCCCAGAGAGTGGACCCCCTCGTCCTGTGTCTGTCTCTACTTTCTGCTTGGTTTTTCCTTTGGGAATTTCAGAAGGCTGTTTTGTCACAGACTATGCTCTCCTTTCTGTGTGTGTGTGTGTGTGTGTGTGTGTGTGTGTGTGTGTGTGTGTGTGTGTGTGTGTGTGTGTGTGTGTGTGTGTGCGCGTGCGCATAGCTGGGGACTCAATGGCCATACTTACAAAGCCCTGTGTTGAGATAAGAGCATGGTTATCCCCCTGTGTGTCACTACTGAATAGACTAATTGCACATCTATATGGGTTACTAATAGCATGAGCAGGTCTGACAGTAAAAAGGTAAAGAGGCCACAGCTTGTTCTCTCAAGGATGGGGCAAAACAAAATGTGTAGTTGCTGTAAATCACTGAGGTCTGTTTTGAAAAGCCTTAGGCGACTGCAGTGCTTCTTCTTGTTGTCCCGTTGTTACGCTGCTATGGCAGCGATAGCTAATTTCACAACTTCAACAAG
The DNA here is from genome assembly GCF_008315115.2 of Sander lucioperca. Classification (NCBI taxonomy): domain Eukaryota; kingdom Metazoa; phylum Chordata; class Actinopteri; order Perciformes; family Percidae; genus Sander; species Sander lucioperca. The sequence continues at coordinate 4,574,483 of NC_050193.1, read as the reverse complement.
CTATTCTGATGAGGCTAGCAAGGCTAACATGGAATTCATTTCCAAATAGTCGCTGAGTGTACAACCCTTGCCCCTGCTGAAGTAAGAGCGATACATGTTACATGTTGTAACGTGTGTGTGTGTGTGTGTGTGTGTGTGTGTGTGTGAATAGCTGGGGAGTCAATGGCCAGCCCTGTGTTAAGATAAGAGCATGGTTATCCCCCTGTGTGTCACTACCAAATAGACTAATTGCACTTATATATGGGTTACTAATAGCATGAGCTTACATTTCTCCCAGAGGGCTATTAGTTTTGTGAATATGGTGCATTTTTCGCATTCACACACTGTATTTGTTTCAGTGTGTGCACGTATGCCCAGATTTTCTATATATGTACATTTCTTTAGGCCCGTGTGCGGTGTGTGTGTTACAGTTTGTACTGTGTCATGCTGGCTGACTTCAAATCTCAACGGAGCACAGCCCAGCAAACTAACCAATTTGTTTCCCAACGACGTCCTGATGACCCCCCATGTCCTGCTCTGTGATTGGCAGCTCATACACCGTCGGCACCTCTAGCTCTGATGCCGCCGCCGCCTTCTAATACAACCCCGGTAAACAGTGCCGGCCGCTTGCAGATGCAGCTCCACCTGCACGGCCTGCAGCAAAACGCCACCGACCTGCGCAAACAGCTTGGCCAGCTACGCAAGATACAGGTATATGGTATATCCATCCAGATAATCCATTTAAAAAAATTAACTAATTTTCAGTGACTCAAGTAACATCATTTTAATTAGTCTGAATGACGTAGGGCTATTCTTTGCAGGGTCCATCATACCTCACTGTTGACATACACGTTATACAGAATGTTAGACCACATCATGCACTCTACATGTGGTTTGCTTTTGTTCCACAGATTGCCCCAAAGTTGTAGAAAACGGCTAAATTAGTCTTCAGTATTTGAATTCTGTTATTTTCTACATTCAGCAGTTATCTAACATTTTTGTGATGTTGAAATACGAAATAGTATTCCAACACGTGTACTGTATGCAGGAGCAGTGGTTTTGATGTTTTTTTGATCTTCACTTCAATACTATACCTACAGAAAATAACACCTGCAGGTTCACATAGCTGTGCTGCATGACACATTGAGGGCATTGTGCCTTTTGAGAATTAATAATGAAATAGAATGAGTGGAAGATAAAAGCTCAGTTCACATGGCAAAGTATTCTACAGAGATACAGAATGTCATGATGGATGCAGAATCCGATGAAATGCCACAAAGAAGGATTAACGGAAATGTGGAGATGAGGTCCTCATTTATCCCATTTATCTCTGATGCCAGCGATGCCATGGTTACTGCAGGAAGAGATGATGAGTTAAATGCATTCAGTGGCAGAGGAGGATATTTAAGTCTCTTGCAGGGGAAAAGAGAAAGGAGGAGCAATGGGAATAACTTTTATTTGTTCCCTGACAGTAGTCAAAAAGACTTCTTGAACTGGCTGAGACAGAGAGCCAAACAACCGAGGCTGTGCTGTACCCAGAGAGGACAGTTTTGCTTTTTTTTACCTGTATGTGTGCCCAAGTGTGACCTCTGCACCTGGACCCATATTGTTGCCCAGGGCAATGGCCACCGGCTTAAATGTTACACGCGGCTCATGAAATATACAGAGGGAGCATGCAGGAGAGAGATGCAACTGGGAGAGAGGCAGCACAGTGCTGCAAGATAAGAAAATATCTAAAAATGTATTTTTCTTTCTTTTATATTTTTTTTAAACTCATATTCCCTGTGTTTGGCCTTATGCATCTGCAGCATCATTGGTAGTATAATGGGGAATACTGTGTAATTGCAAATGTTAGTGATATTGTTGTCTTGTTTAACTTCCTGGAACATAAGGCTGATCAATAATTGATTTGTCTTGCTTACCAGGTGTTTTCATCTCAGGGAGTTGTATTACATGCAGTAGTCCTGTAGAATATTCCATTCATAACACTGAGAGGGAGCTCAGTTCACGCTCAGTGCTTCTTTCATGGACAGCCTTTGTTCTCCTCAGGGCATCCAGGCTTTTTCTGTTAGGAGAAACATATATATGCACGAGCTGAAACACACACACCACAGAGGGAACTGCATATGCATCTAGCCACACTTTTAAGGCTAAAGACTCACAAGCAATCGCTGAAAAACACATAAGCAGTCAAGGATAGAACAAAATCTTCTTCTAGCATAACAAGGCAGAGAAGGTCTTACAGTAAAAAGGTAAAGAGGCCACAGCTTGCCCTCTCAAGGATGGGGCAAAACAAAATGTGTAGTTGCTGTAAATCACTGAGGTCTGTTTTGAAAAGCCTTAGGCAACTGCAGTTCTCCTCCTTGTTGTCCCGTTGTTATGCTGTTGTGGCAGCGATAGCTAATTTCACAACTTCAACAAGCTATTCTGATGAGGCTAGCAAGGCTAACATTGATACAATTAATTTCCAAATAGTCGCTGAGTGTACATTATGCCCTGCCCCTGCTGAAGTAAGAGCAATACATTTTATCTGTAATGTGTGTTTGTGTGTGTGTGTGTGTGTGTGTGTGTGTGTGTGTGTGTGTGTGTGTGTGTGTGTGTGTGTGTGTGTGTGTGTGTGTGTGTGTGTGTGTGTGTGCGCGCGCGCGCGCGAGCAGATGGAGAACCAGGATTCGGTGCGAACTCTGTTGAAGCGGACAGAAGCGGAGTTAAACGTACGTGTGGCCGATGCCTTGAGGAAACAGGAGGATCCTCTACAGAGACAGCGCCTCCTGGTGGAGGAGGAGAGACTCAAGTACCTCAACGAGGAGGAGCTTATCATCCAGCAGCTCCAGTCAGTAAAAGGATAAGACTTAGTATTAAGCAATAATGATCCAAATATTAGTTATTAAAATACGAATATATATATATATATGATATAAAATATGAATGATTTTTTTGTCTGCGTGTTGAATATATAAGTTGACAGTTATCTTGTTTAAAATGATCCTACATTACATATTTCATAACTGCTTCAAACATCACAAAGTTCATATCTTTTTTTATAATTAGATGACGCACAGGGTGACACAGTGATAGGATGAAATTGTAACTGTAATTAAGCCCGGCATAGAGCAAGATGCTTATTAAGATTTGAGATATGAGACGGTCTAGCAACTAATTGAAGTGACTGCAAACCAGAGCAGAGAGCTACCTTGAGATTTTTATAATCAGATAACTTGCTTCTGTCTCATATGTGGAAATGTTCTGCGGTAATATGTCCTGGATCTCTCTGTGAGCAGCACAAGAGTTCCTGAATTTCACTCTGAGCGGCATTTTGATTGCAAACTAATTGGTTGTACTGTTAAGATGATCTCTGCTAATCAATGTCAGTTATTCAGCCTGGCTAATGGCCAATTTATTTCAGTTAATTATACATGGAACTTTCATTCATTAAATAACTTAAGGCCGATTTATTTGCCGTAAGTCTGAACAGACAAGACACACACTCACTATTAGAGCTGAGCAAACGCACATTTGTACAGATTCTCTGTACTACTTTTCACCTCAGTTGTTTTAAAACGTCTGAGTACCTGTCCACACTCCTCAAGTTCAGCTGTCCAGAACTGTTGGTCTTGCTGCCAGTTGATTGAGAGACAGTTTATTGGTGGAAGTTTTTTCCTGAAACTCAAATAGCATAATTCTGAGATAAATATTCAGTAAAATGTAGGTGTAGCAGAGGATTCCCTGGTGTTCAGCCTTCTGTCTGTTCCATCTCAGTGACCTGGAGAAGTCAGTGGAGGAGATCCAGAAGGAGTCGTCTGTCAACCACAAGCTGGTGACAGTGCAGGAGCTGGAGGAGAAGGCCACTGTTCTGAGAAAGCTGGGAGAAACACTCACAGAACTGAAAAGTGAGTCATGCTGGTGCATTTCACATTTTGTGCACAGGCAGGTAATAGAAAACACAGTTTAAAATGCACTCAATGCATAATTACTCACCAAGGCACTGGTTGTCACCCACAGTCATTCTGTCAAACAATTAATCAGTCTCAGATTGCTCATTGTTTTAATGAACTCCCTGACCATTTACAGTGGTTCAACGTGTTTTTTCTTGATTACCAAAAAAGGCGTTCAAGTGGAATTGATTTGTTTGAGGGAAACATGGTTGGATTCTTGTGTTACTCCTCTCCTTTCTCCTGCAGATCAGTTCCCAGGCCTGCAGAGTAAGATGCGGGTGGTGCTCAGGGTGGAGGTGGAGGCCGTCAAATTCCTGAAAGAAGAGCCACACAGGCTTGATGCCCTTTTAAAACGCTGCAAGACTATAACTGATACCCTCGCCACCATGCGCAAGTATGAACCTGCTCTGACTAAGAGCAACAGTACAGCAGTGCTTTATATGCTAGTTAAGGAAAGCCAATTTGTGTTGAATTAAAGAAACTAAATAATAAAACTCGTATGAACTGTCCTTACATGGACTTGGAGATGGAAAAGTTTTAAGTAATCCTATAAATACTGAGTGCATTTGTGTGATAAATTCTTCCATAGTGATATGTAGTGAAATATGTCGGGTATTAGCTGACACGAAAAAACTTACCCATTTGTAAATCAATTCAAGGAAGGCTTTTTCATTTGTACCTCTGCCAAAGAGATTATGTTTTCACCCCTCTTTGTCTGTGTGTCAGCAGAACATTATGGATTTTTATGAGGTGGACAGCCAGGCCTCGGACCAAGGAAAATTGATTAGATATTGCTGTAGAATCGGATCAGAGATTTCCACCAGTAAACATTTATTAGACAGAGCGATGTTTTAAAATCATAATGTATGTAGAATAAAAGGTGTCCTGAAGGGTTCATTCAAGTAGCTAGTATTAATGTGACCACTTGGCTTTATGGGTAACACCCTATAAAGGCTATTTCAGGCACATGAATAAATACTTTTTAATGTCATGGTGAGTGTGACTTTAGGCATTCTGTCCTCTATCCGTCAGTCATGACACGTCTATCACGTCACGGGAAAGCACCCACAGTTTAATTAACCTCACTGATCAAAAGAGCTTATCAAATTAATTGTATCCTCTCGTCTTTGTGGGTAAAAGAGAGAGAATTGGAGAATTATTGGAGAATTATTCAGTATTGGCAGAGGTTTGTACCCTTCACAGTGTTTTGAGCTTTGAAAAAAAGGCATTCAGCAACACTTGTTTTCACTTCAGGTGATGGATTATTCATGTTTTTTTTTGTGTTACATTTCAAAAATGTGATTTAAGAATTCATCTTCAATGTTTTACCAGACAAGCAAATGATGGAGTGTGGAAGAAGCAGGAGGACTTCTCTATTCCTTCATCAAAGCACAACGACGACTTGCGAAAGTTTTCAGACTTTGACCTCACCACTAGCCCACCACTCACCATCAATGACCTTGGGGGAGGCAACAGCCTGTCCAACTGGAGCCCCCACTCCAGCCTCAGCCGTGGCCACGGGAACCTGTCTGGCCCTCACAAGGACAATCATCCTCCTGTTCCCCACAAAGGCAAAGCCCTGGAGGAGCTGGAACGGCGTGCTTTAGCTGACAAAGCTTTATCCGTGGAGGTCCGACTGGTAGGATTTATTTCTGTTTTCATCTTTTTCTTCTCTGGTTTCACTGCTCACATAGTCTGCATTACAGATCATATCACATCATAGTTACAGCAGTTCTGCAACACCACATTGGCTGTGTGTTTATAAAGTGTTTAGATCAGTGTCTGCACTTCACAGGCAGCAGAGCGGGACTGGGAGGAGAAGCGGGCCAGTCTGACCCAGTACAGCGCCCAGGACATCAACCGGTTGCTGGAAGAGACCCAGGCTGAGTTATTAAAAGCTATTCCAGACCTGGACTTTGCTGCCAAGCAAATAAAGCCCTCCTCTAACACGGCATCCTCCCAAATCCCCCAAAGTGGAGTAGGAAACCCAGAGCACCGCGTCAGCAAGCCCCAGCACAAGCTCTCTGGTAAAGATGGAGGATCCAGGCGTGGCTCTGGTGAGATGGAGAGTTCAGTAAAACAGTCTGCATCATTATCAAGGAACCCCAAATAGGAAAAATATCAAAACTGGAGATACAGTATAGATTCTGAAATGCAATAAGTTACTCAACATAACACTTAATATTGAGTAAAGCAGGTTTTACACACTACACATAATGTCTGCAATTGCCTCATAGCTTGTCCTAATTTCACTGTAATGCCACTGTCACTGTATGAGTCCTTTCTCAAGATGCCTGAATTACTTCCTTTTCCAGATGAGTTGACAGTGCCGCGGTATCGCACAGAGAAACCCTCCAAGTCTCCTCCTCCTCCACCACCTAGACGCAGTTTCCCGTCTTCTCCAGGCATAACCAGCCGCAGCGGAGAGCCCCTCATTCCTGGCAAAAGTATAAAGGTAAGACAGAGATAATTCACAAAATACATTTGTAATATGAATGTTTATCACATAAAGTAAGGATTGTGCCATTAAATAAATGGATTGTCAAATAGGTGTTTTAATTTCACAGGGATGTTCCTCAAATGTAAATATCAACACATTAGTTTTCCCACTTAGAAAGAAGGTTATCGGTGCTAATCTATTGTTTTGTAGACCTAAACAATATTCTTGTGAGATCAAAACATGTTGAAGCTGCATGCGTCGGAGACTGGCTTCAGATGTGTTAAAAGCCTTTTTGTGTATTTGCGATTGTAGAAGTCTGAATCTGAAGAAACTGAAGGTCAGAAGCCTCATGTAAAACTGAGGAGGACCCTGTCTGAAAACCCCCGTCCTGCGTCTACACCCCCCACACTTGCCTCTGGGGACAAGGAGGAAGGAGAGGAGGAGAGAATTGCTGCCGAATTGGAGGTAAACTGAAACATGGGATGTGTATTATGTTGATCGTATACTTAATAGGCTGTTGTTCAATGGCTTAGAAAACTGCTCTCTTTTTATTATTTATGTTACGTCCACAATCTGCTACTGGCTTTTGCATGCACACATACTCACAAGCAGACATGCTCACCATCATTACCACATGTTCAAGCAGCAGGTGCCATATGTCCCCCTGCCCCTGGCACTGGGAGAGCCCAAAGATCACATACTGCTCAGTCACACACATCATCACCCAGGGCTCACAGATCACAGCCAGGCAGATGGACCCTGATGGCTTCTTGGACTGTGTTTGAGATGGCTTGCCTGAAATTTGATGGAACACAAATTAAACAAAAACAGATTTTTGATTATTCAGTGGCTGTTGTGTTTTTATTCTACATTTTATGACAGCTTTTGAACCTGCCTTTCCTCTCTCCAGCTGTTTGAGAGAGCCCCGCTCAGGCTCGCTCTTCCCTCTCCCCTTTCCCTGCCTGTTAGCCCTCGCAGCAGGAAAAGTGTACCCCCCAGCAGACTGGACCTGTGGCCTTCTGAGGCCCCGGGCCCTGAGGTAACTCTGAGTGCTGTGGATTGCTGCCCTCTTAAGCCTTTTTTCCTCTTCACCCCTCCGCCACTCACAGAAACCACCAGCTACTGCTCAGCCTCCAGCCACATCCACTTCTCCTATCTCTTCAAGCAGAAATTAACACAAAGTCGTCCTTCTGCATATAATATTTCTCACCAATTATAAATGTGTGTGCATATGCTGTGTTTGTGGAAAGTCTTATTTCCACACAAGCCTGTCAGTAATCAATTTTTGCTGTTGCTGTGTCTTAAACTGGTGTGGACCATGTATAACCACCATATACAGAATGTAATTATTTGATATTGTGATCATTTGTACACACACAACAAAGTTAAACTTGCATTAATTATTTTTTGGCCACTCGGGGGCAAGAAAAACATTAAAACCTGCTGTCATACAAACGTCACCATATCACTGGCTTATAAAGTTAACAGACAGTTGCATACACATCCAGCAGACAAGGAGCAACATTAGCATTCATTTGAGAGTTATGTTTCTTGCCACTTCATGAATGTAAGATCTATATTCCCTCTGGTTTGATCTTCCTGAAGAAAGTATCCGCTGCTCAACTTTCCTTATTAGCTAATTGCTAATTTTGTCTGTTTGTTGATGTGCAGGTAGCACGTACAGAGTTTTGCTGGAAATTTAGCTGCCTATGTTGATGATAGTTTTGAGCTTCAACCATAAAGCAAGATTACAGCACAACAATTAGCTAAAGATGCTAAAATAGTTGTTTTATGGCTAGAATTTTTCAGCGATTTTGGCATGCTTTTAACGTTTAACATCTTTCTTCATCTATTTTATTTGATGTAATGTGAAAATTGAGAATATTGATTAATGCACGTTTATCTTTGCACAAAATTAAAAAAAATAGTGTTATTTAGTAACAGTGCACACTTTGCCTTAGAAAGCATCCTTGGCACATTAATGCACTTTGGACACAAACTTAATGCACATTGAGTTTCTTTGTATAGAATGCATCAGTCCTTCACAACCACATGAGGACATTCTGTGTGAGTGTTTTCTGCTGTGGGTTTACAGTTGATGTGGTGTGTTTTTGTGTGTGTGAGAGTGAGTTAGTTTGTGTGACCAGCAGTAAAAACTTGTGTCAAACAGCTGTCCAGCTGTGCCTTAGCGGACTGCTCTAAACTTGAGAGAGAGCTGCATGGGGCAGACCACACAGGCAGCACATCAGTTGCAACAGTAAGGAGCACACACATGTTTACACACTGATACTTATGTCAAGAGATAGTGTTCTTTCTTTTGGTTGTCAAAGTCTGCAGTGATCACAAACGGAAAGTTGTTGGATTGTGCTGAAGCTAAGAGCAGTTCATTGTGTTTAAATTTAAACTGCAAGTTCTTTACTTATTTATAGGGAAGGCGCTTGTCTCCTGTTCCTCACATCGTGTTGACAGAGTGTTTGCCAGCTTCGCCGACTGCCTCAGAGGATCCTGTCAGAGATTCAGCAAATGACCCTGTAGAAGAGAGTCCATCCCGAGATTGGACTGATCACCACACCGTCTACCAGACTAAATTTTCAAAAGAAAGGGATTCATTTGGAAGCCCTCCTCAGCGAGAGCAGCATTGTTTTAAGGATGATATGGAGTTAAAACACGAAGTTGCTCTGCTGTTGACAGAGCTGGAGGTGAGGGTGGTGTCTCCCGTTGAGGCCAAGGAGCTCTGCAGGACTATCGGAGAAGCTCTGCAGATCCTGATTATCTCACCACAGACTAATGAAGTCCCTGAGGTCCAGCTGACTGGCCAGCCTCTCCTAGTGCTACTACGAGAGGAAAAAACTGTCAGGGATGCCTACAGGCTGCTGTATTCCCTTTTGGAGTCATCCAAGCCAGTGCCCAAACCCAGAATAAAATCCTCCCTCCACTCGGGCCAGCAGAGCTTTCTGGTGGAGGCTCTAAGGAGAGGGATAGATACAGGGGATCGAGTGCTGACACTTCAGCACAACACAGAAATTAAGATTCCTGAGGTACAGCAGAAATCAATAAACATTCATCTTAAGTCCAGTGGGTCATGTAGCTCTATGGGCAGTCTATCCAGCCAGAGCCAAAGAAAAACAAGAGAAGACATCCGATGCAGCACCTACAGGAGGCTGGACAGCTTGGAGGAGACTATTCGTGAGCTGGAGAACACCTTGATAGAGATCAGTGGCCATCCAACTGCAGAGCTGCTCTACACTGAGACAACCATCAAAAGCACTCCTGTACAGATGACAGGTAGTCCGACCTCAGAGACCAAGAAGCCACCGGTTCCACCCAAGCCCTCCTCTTTCAGCCCAGCATCGATCCAGGTTCATTGCTCACACCTGCTGTGCAGATTCCTGCTCTGAAGCAGCATGCTATTTCTTTCTTCACTGCTTCTCTCTGGGTGACTGTTGGAACTTCACTTTCAAGCTTCTGATGTCTGCTCCCTAACTAAATCGGCATCTAATTTGATTTGAAATCGAAAATATGTAGAAGGGGACAGACAACAGACTTCCTCCTTACTTGCCTGCTCTGTGATTAGTGCTGGAGCTGCTATCCTGCTGAGCCCAGAGTTGTTAATTGTGTCTTTATCAATCATTCCTGGCATCTGTTTTCTGTCTGTAAATCTAGCCAATTTCACCATTTGTTACACCAAACAGGCAATAAAAACAAATGCATAGATGATTTATTCTTATTTTTTCTCCTCTTTACTCATCAGCTCTATCTTCTCATCTTTGTTCTGTCTTGAAATCAACTCTCTTTGCCTCCGAAATAGTTTAAAAAAAATGATGTGTCAATGTACATCAGCTGTTGTGCTGTATTTAAATAAGCTTAAGAGCATATTGTATGTACTGTGTCACATTATTATTGCACACGTTAAAAGTGACTTGGTGAATTTGTTTTCAGAACATAGAAAGACGAATAATTACTTTAATGTAAAAACATTATTTAAAAATAAATAAAAAATATAGAGCGAAAAAGTCAAGCTAGAAAATTGGGAGCAACTTCATTGTCAATCTTACTACTCATGAACCTGTATGAGGACAGAAATCCATCTCTTATGCCGAAACCAAATATCACTTCTACCACGTTAATATCTAATGACCACATGTGAACACTAGTAGTTCCTTTCACCTCCAGTTGACCGTAACACAACAAAAGATGTGTGATAATCAAAAGACTCATTTGGTTCCTGTGTCAGCTGCCACTTCAGTGAGATGTCTTGACAGCTTGCGTAGTATTGCCTGTTGCTCTGAATGTAGCTTCCCACTCAGGGCAGGGCTGCAATAATTGACAGTTGCACTGTCGTGGTGAGTGTCAGTCCTCTGATGTAGAGCCAGGGAGCATTCCCGCAGGCATGGCTGAGGATTGCAGTGTCTTTACACATTATTTCATCACTCCAACTTCAACTGCGTTCAACATTTCAACATGATCCTTCTTCCTACTCGTGTCCAATGTTGTGTACTCACCGAATTCACACTGACAAGTGATCTCCTTTCATTCCCCATTACACTTGAGTTTTTAATAAGCACATTAAATAAAGCATTAAATATACTGTATATTTTGTCTGCTTTTCAAAAATTCAGCGTTGCATCAAGAGAAGAATGGGCTCAAAAGGAAGACAAACAGGTTTCTTTGCCTTGAATTACTGCAGCAGAGAAAGATTTGACAGTTTGACGCTACTACAGTTAATCTTTTATTAGTTTTCCTTTCAGCTAATGTCTCTGTGTGCAGAAGATGCACAGTTGGATGGATATTTGACTACATTTGTATTTGTTTTTGTGCGTATTAGAAACAGTCGACAGAGTAACTCAGCAGGAAAGATCATTAAGCACACTGCCTTGTGGATCCTGCGGTGAGGCTAGGCTACGCAACGTCAGTTTGATGCTGCATTTCTATATTCTCGTCTTTGTCATTTTCTACTGATGGATTATGAAACTCTGTGAACTGGATTGATCAGTTGGATCAGCTACTGTACAAGCTCTGATCTTAAAAACCTCATTGGTCTCAGGAGACCGACTTGCTTGCTGGGACCAAACTCTGTACTCTGAGTTAATGTGTGTCTGATGTGTGTGCGATGTGTAAACTAAATGCACTGAAGAGAAATAAAATGTATGAGCACGTACTGTGTGTCCAAGGTCTGATTCACACGTCTCTTGTCTCTGCTCTTCTTTCAGGGAGGGAATAGTTCAAGTGTTGGTAAGGTCCTCCACTCCTCGGCTGCCTCCAAGCTAAAGCACCTGCAGCAGAACAGCACAGACAAGACTAAAAGTGGCAGAAGAGAGGACATCCTGAAGATCCAGGGCCAGCACCAGGTATTATCTTTATATTTAGCTCTGTCAAGGCCAATGCATGCTTTATCTGGGGGCACCTGTCGAGACGGACTGTACGGTATTTTCCGGACACTCTGTATTGGTTGCCTTTTGCGGTGGTGGCAGCCAAGGCCATAACCCTTATTTAGGAATTAAATAAAAGACTTGCACAGAAGAGGGGTTTAAAAATCATAAAAGTGAAGGTGATGATTGATATAAAAAAAAGGTTTTAACTTTTTTTCAGTTTCAGATCAGCATTTTAATATGCCCTCTATCTTAAACTGAGGCAAAGAAAGGCAATATTCTGTGCCTGCTATAAATCAAGAAATATGGCACAGTTTGTTCTGTTTTTTTAAATATATAGGCAAATTTGATGACCTTGTTCTGGATATAGAAACATGATTTCTAATAAAGGTGGTTGCACCTTCATACACCTCCAGCAAGAATGTATGCATCTGAACAGAACAGAGCCATGCAGCCTCTGTATTTACTCACCAGATCAAGCATAGATTAGCCTTTATCATCACTCTTCATGTCCGCTCAGTCCCCCCCTTGCCCCACAGAACTACTGCACATCCCCACCATGCTCCACTCCTCAGTTTACATTTCACATAATGTGTAATATTTAAGATATCTCTTTCATTTTGGGGGGGGGGGGGTTCAAAGACAGTGGCTATGGTAATATTTAAATTCAGAACCAGTTTAGCTAATGATCATAAATGCTTTGATGGCAAAGTCACATTGTTGTGGCAGTCTCATCTTGAGTTTATCGAAACGGTTCAAAGTATCCTCTGCAGGCTTTTTGTCCCACAGAGAAGACGTGTCAGACAGGTCACAGTGGTGGAGGATGAGCCATTCAATTATCTGAGCTGTGTTTTATGTCTGAAAGTCATGAGCGATCTCTAAATATATAATTTAAACCAATTAAAAAGATATAAAACACATTTACTTAGTATTATACAGTATATTCCCATACTAGACCTGTTTAGGTCTTGCATTATGCTTTATCTCAGAAAATATAAAACTCTGCCTGTTTGTTTTGAATGAGAAATGAGCCTGGTCACACAGACATACAAATACATAGTTAAAGTCTGGTGCCTATTATATTTAATTGTAACAGGCATTAAAAAGTTTAATTGCAGAAAACTTGCAAACTTCCTGCTGCAGCTTCTTTCTATACATATGTCGTTAAACGTTTGCCTGATAGCTGGCTCAGCATCTTTTTTTTTTTTTTTTTTTTTGGTTTTAATTTGCCAGCATTCCGTGTTATAAATTAAAGGACTGGACACAAGGATGCTTGATGGCCTCTGGAGGGGAGGAAATTGAACTGTTGAAGCATGTCAGTCCAGAATAGCCAAGAGAAGATTTTTGCACCATGCCTGTGCACAGGGGGGAAAAAAGCTTAATGTCAATGTAATTTGAAAAATAACAGGAGCAGTGGAGTGAACCTAAACCTCCTTACCCCCACAAAATTTGACAGAGCATTCAGACACAAATTCAGTCTTGAAGATTGCAGAGAAATGAATGTGTTAGGCAGAGAGGGAGAGATTGGAGCGATGGGGACGTAATGAAGCTTTGGTCACCTCAGACTGAGAAAAGATTGGGAGGAATCTCTGCAGTGCCATGTAATAATCGCCCCTTAAGTCACTGGCAATCACTGCTCATTCAATATGAAGAGGACAGCAACCTTTTTCCCCCCACCATTAAGTCTTTCACGTTTCCTCTTCTGTATGTCTCTTTCCGTCTTCCATTTTCGGTACTCAGCAATTTATGCATGCTGCCCGTTTCTCATTTTCACTCTTCCCCTGTCAGTCTCTTTGATTCCCTGTGCTTTTAAAGTATAGTGAATTCCTACACTTGTCTAATGAAAGCAAAATTAGTCCTATTATTTCATTATGACATTCGCACACGGCACACTCTCTTTGTCCACAGACTGTTCAAAACAGCCATTGTGAAAAGAAGCTGTATGTGTGAAAGCTCTATCCTCCGAGGGACAGTGGGCACTCAGAGCTAATTGTCAGCGTGGGAGGTCAGTAGTCAGTGCGTTTACCTGCAGTTTAAAAAAATAATTATATGCCAAGCCGTTTAGAGTGGCAACATACAGGAACTGCATGACGAATAACGACAATAAACAAAGAACCAGCAGACTTAAACCAAGAGAATTAACAGTCAGCTGTGGCAGCTTTCACAATAGCCAATAACTCTTATTTGTGGCATTTTGAAGTATGAGGAGCAACAAGTAGTTGAGAGGTCAAGTACTGTAGTCCATTAGTGCACCAGTAAGAAACAAGCACAGGCCATTCATTGGGGAAGCGGAGGACTCAGTATACAACTGTCAACCATCGAGGTCATACTATAATCTTTTACTACTCAAACTCATATCTACTACTACAGATGAACAATCTAAACTTGTTTGGAGCCCCAATGTGTTCAATATTAAATAAATGATTATGAAATAAATAATCACAAAAATAAATTGTGTGAAATCGTGTGAAAAATAAACAGAAATTTAAAAAAAACAATTTGTAAAATAATTCAAACTGAAGTGATTATTATGAATATATATATATATATACACTTAAGTGTACTTACTTACTCTTAATTAAGCTAGCAAGCCTTACAACTGCTACCAGTTTCAACAAGTTAGCTACTGTATAGCCAGAACAGCAACAGTGTAATTCTGTATCAGCTTGATTGGCTGAAAGGTGAGAGGACGGTGCAAACACCACTTTCATGAAAAGTGACAGTATGAAATAATAAAAAGTGCCATTGTCAAATAATTGACATGAAATAAAATTGTAATTGGAAAAAATTAAATAAAAACAGACTTTCGAGCCAGTAAAAAAGCCTTTATAAGAAAGTGGTTTACAACAGATGTACCCAAGGTTGAAGATTGGTTTGAAGTTATCCACGACATAAATGTGATGGAGAAGCTCACTTTTACTGTAAGACTTGAATGAGATAAATTTAAAAACTGTTGGGAATCCTGGGTTGAATTGATATCCTCAGTTAGATCAGACTTTACTTAATTTATGATGATCTTCATCTTTTTTGTGCTGTATTATGTACACCAATGTGTTCCTAATAAAAATTTGAATAAAAAGCAAACAGACTTTCGAAAAAAGGACATCTTAAAAGGAAAATGTCTAGTGAAATCAAAATGATGATGATGCAGTTAAAGCTATAGTGCGTAGTTTCTGTCTGCCCCATGAGGAATTCTAAGTAATGACAACAACACTGTCAGCGCATCCACATGATACAAGCCTTCCGTGATTGCGCACACGCCCCCACCCCTCCTCCATGCAGTTGCTAGTATGCAAGGAAGACACGGAGGATTAAAAAAACATGATGGACTCTTCAGAAGAGGTCATTATCTTCACTCGAGTTTCTGTGCCAGAAAGTCGCCGGGCGACACTAGTTTCTGAACATAGCCATACTGAGAAAAACAGAGAGAGTTGTGTGGAGCTTTGTAGCAACTCATTTGTCAATGGCTTGAATTTAACGGACGTTCATTAATAGCAAAAAGTTCTGCACTAAAGCTTTAAATTCTGATACTACAAAATGAGTGATGAAATAACATTACATAATAATAAGATGAGTTTAATTATGTCTTGAATTATTGGTTTATTTATATATTTCACATATAATTTCATGATTATTTTATAATGTCTTAATTTATTATTGAATACACAAACTCTGTTAACCATGCAGTGCCATGTACTGTAGCATGAGCTTGGTTGGAAATACCAACACAAATATTTTATCATGGTATTCAAACCTTAATGAAGCTCGATGCTGATAAGCTAGCATTGCGTTATTGGTTTCCACAAGCGGTTGCTTTTAAAATCACTCCTTCTCTCTCCGATTCCTGACATCTTTAATGTCAAACCAAGAAAACAGCACAGATCCTGACAATTTAGCTTACAGATGGATAGAGCAAAATCTGTCTTGTAATTAATTTAAAATTCTGGATAATGAAACAGCTGAGCATGGACTATGCTGGAAAAACACACTGATTATCTGCAGCTCATCTCGTCAAATTATCAAGCCGGCTGGCTCATTTGCATACAGCCTTTGAGTGCTAATTAAGAACTTTCCGATGTTCACTTCACCTGGTGTTTTTTTAACCCGTCACTGACATTGTGCTTGTGATCTTTTTGAAGAGAAATCCTAATTATGGCAGCTACTTTTTCACAACTAAAACTCAAGCAGGTTATTTTTTAAGTATATTTGTGCAAAATGTGTCAAAACAGTCAGTCATCAGCATCTGTCTTTTTAGGATCCACATATTATTTAGGCCTTATTATTGAGCTGTAACGTTGAAATTATCCCTATTTAGGGTAAGCCACCATAGTGCTTGCCCTCACCTCATTTCTCCCTCAAACTCACACGTTGATCAAACTTTTGACTGATACTGTTGTTCTGATAATCAGACGTGCCCACCGTGGGTGACCTCTCTGCTCGGCCCACAGATGAAGGTAAAGGTGTCTCTTCTCTTAAACCTTTCCTGGATATAATTCCCTAAATGTGACCCCATACTTTTACCCTAGTTCCAGTTCCCAATGGTGTTTCTCTTTTTGTTTCCTCTGGCCAAACAATTACTGACATTTCTAGGGCATTTTGAACTCAGAAAAATGAACACATAACTTCAGAGTCTCTCAGTGGTCCCACCCTCAGCTTATACGACAATAGTTCTATATATATTTATACCTTTTTAGCATCAGTGACATTATCTGCCAATACAGATGAAAGGCAGCTAGTGCACATCAACATGTCATGAAACCAGCTGGAGGGAGAGTTAATTATCAGCTAAAACAAGATGGACTGGCACCACATCTTGGTTTGATGTTAGTCCTGCGTTTAGCATTGCCAATTTCAAGTTACTCAGTTGTTTTTCATCAATATAAAATATGCTGGCTGAATGAACATTATGCCGTTCAACCAATCATAATTTGGGATCCCTCCTGGACATGCTCCTGCAAATAATGTGTAATGTGCTTGTCCAAACATACTTTATTATTGGAGCAAAAAAACAAAAAAGCCTTAATGCTCAGTTTTTTTTGCAGAGCATCAGGTACTTTTGTTAGTTTAGGCTCTGATGTTATCTGTGTGTGTTAAAATTAACAGAGGCTTTCTGATGGTGCTCTGTGCCACTGTGCCCAGGCTGCCTGCAAACTAAAGCTTTACTAGAGCATTCCAAGCATTAGGATCTTTCGAATCAATGTGCTGGATAAAAACAGACAGTTCAAAGCCACAATTTCTCCCCATTTGCCTTGGCACAGATCAAGGAGGGCATGACAATGTGAATCACTTTCACACCGCAAAACTCGATTTCCCATTTGGCCTCTTATTACTTCTGGCGGTAAAACAGGCTAGTTAAAGGTGTAGGGTGTGATGTGGGGGTTGTGAAGACCTATCCTGGGAAGCTGTCGTCTGGCAGGCAGCTCCAGTGTGCGTGAGATGAAGGGCAAGGTGACTACTCTGCTGCACTCACAGACCAGAATAAATGTGTCGGCCAGGCTTGAGAGGAGTTCCTCAAGCAGAAGGACGGTTGACAGCACAGGCTCTGGAACTGCAACAGAGTAGGTGATATGCCTCCCAGCAGCACAGTGTAGACTAGCACACCTGCTCACCTTTCATACAGAACTAATCCCCATAATCCCTACACAAACACCTTTTAAAACTTTTAGAGCCTCTGCAAAAACTCTCCTCCTGTTGCTTCCTATGAAATGCGTAAATAAAAACCTGCCTGAAGTGTAAAAAGGTTTACAATAAAAAGCGAAGTTTGGCTCTTTCTCGCTCTTATCTCAACCCTGTCATCACTGTATGTATGTATTTTGTTTGGTCTGCCCCCTGAAGATAAAACTTACAAACTGTTTCTGTTTGATGCATTCACCGTAGTTCCACCTGCAAAAAAAGAGAGATACTGATAAAAAAAAGAGACCAATAGATGTTGTGACAAATGTGTGACCCACAAGTTTCATACTGTTGGAACAGTGCCATCTACTGACTCATTCTAGCATTACACAAAGGGATGGGACGTGTGATGTTGTCTGTCCATCAGTATATTTTGCATTTTTTTAATGAGTAAAAATCATTAAAACGTGCCAAGATAAAGGTGGTCAACACCAGTGTAATCTACATTGTCACTTAGTGTTGCACCCTATGCCAAAATGTGGGTTTATCAATGGTTTGTTCATCATCATGTGTAGATGGCAGCCTGTCTCATGGTTTCCACCACACATGCTGATATCAACCTGAATAACGATCTCCTGTGTTTGTCTCTTGTTCTGTTCTCACCTTTCCCTCACCCTCCCACCCCTTACCCCTCCACTACATGTTTCTTCTGATACTTCTTCCTGCGGCCAACCTCACCCACCCTGCCACCATGTGTGAACCTGTGCCGTCCTGCACCCCCCCGGCCTTCCCACCTACTGTTTCCTGTGACCCTGCAGCAGTGAGCGACTTGTCCTTGTCCAGCCTCCTTTTCCTCCTGTTTACCTGACTAGAGAGCTACACACATCCATCTGCCCTATTTACTTGATCAGCTTCTTTCACATCTCCAGTGTTTTACTCCAAATATACACTGAACCCGTGTGTGTGTGTGTGTGTGTGTGTGTGTGTGTGTGTGTGTGTGTGTGTGTGTGTGTGTGTGTGTGTGTGTGTGTGTGTGTGTGTGTGTGAGAGCAAGCATGCATGCACATGTTTGACTGTAATGGTAGGGGAAGGTGCTGCAGGGGACACTGCCTAGCCAATTTTAAGACTTAATGATAAGACGTTCATGATTTTTCATTTGATCCCTGAAAACCTCCATTCCCCCTTGCCCCACTTCTGTGTCCCCACTCTACCTGAAGGCCTTGGGGACCAACAGCACCAGTGGCAGTATTGAGCCATACCTCTCTGATATCAAAACAGGAATTTTCTCAGGCCGAGTGCCCTCTCCTGCAGCAGCATTTGCCCCTGGCCTGAGGAAGTATCCCCAAGAGGGGTCAATGCCCTCCCTGACAGCCTCCTCCAGCCAAGCGAGGGCCCTGCTGGCAAGCCTGTCTGCCTCCGGCCTGAGTGCTGAGGCCCTGCTCCTCTCCTCCACCCTCCGTCATCGCCGCCTTCTACGTGAGCAGCGAGCCTCCTCCTTGCCCCTGCCCAGCAGCCAGTCTTCCCCTCCTACTCCCACTGCTACCTCCCCCTCCTCTTCCTCTTCACCCACCACCTCTACTCCCTCCCTGTCTCCCTCCTCTCCCACCCCTTTGCGTTCCCTTACCCTCTCTTCTGCGGTTCCCAAGCCCAGCGGTTGTAGCTCCAGCCTCAACACCTGTAAGGAGGGGGCCAGCGAGCATGTGAATAAGGGCTTTGCCCCTGGCAACTCCCGGTAATAAAGATGAGGATGAGGACATGGGAGAATTCAAGCACCGTCACATCATGAAGAAAAAACAACTACAATAAGGACAATTTCAGCATTTTTTTCATGGGCTTTTTCATCTTCTTAGTTTTCCTCTCTACTTTTGGCCTCACTCCAGTATGCAGTCTTCATGTTTCCATGGCAGAAACTACCGTACTGTAAATTTAGTCACAATCTTTTTTTTGGACAAGTTTCCTACTCTGATCTGGTTCCATAGTTGTTAGTGGAGACATCATTTCTAGAATGTGACTTTTATCATAGAAATAAGAGCTGCAATAATCACCAAGTGAGTCCAGTAGTTGTGTGTGTTAATATTGCTCTCACTTTCCTGCATCACCTGGCAGAATGTGCTCAGCAAAAAGAAAATCTAAAGTAGATCAAGGTGATGATTGTGGTTTCAATTTCTGTTTTGTGTTAAAAGGCATTTCTCTGGCTTTTCTTGCATCCCCTGTGTTTTAAACTCTGAACTGGTGCTATATTTTCCCCTCCGTTTGTACACACTGTGTAAAAGGTTTACATGAGTGTCCTCACTCTGTTTTGCTTTGTTGCAAGTGTACATTCCACGTTCTGACTTTGATTTTATGTCACACTGTTTGAATATTTATATACATCACTACAGAATGAGATCCTTGCATCAGAAATTACGAACAATTATAGGACATTTTCAACTTAAAAATGAGGACGTATTCACAAAAGCACATTGTAGGGAGCACATTTCTATTTAAAATAGAACCAGAAGGTACAGTTACACAAACAGAAGGAATGGATGCAAATGGTGAATTGTATAGATATTGAATTCATGTATATGTGTATTTACTAGTTAATTATGACAATCAGGAGGTTTCCGCAGTAGCATCTTATAAGTTGATCTGGCATTTAAGCACCTGACATCACAAACCTTCCCAAAGACTCAAGCACACACAGTGATGAATAACACACAATCTCTCACACATTCTGCACTTGTAAAGCCAAGCTGTTTGCAACAGCAAGTCTTGTGTGATGATTCATTTTCACATCTGTTGCACCAATGATAAAGAGCACCCTGGTAAGATATATACCACATCGACCAGAACATGGTTTCACTCTTTAAGGAATCTAATCTACAGAGTGATGGATCAAGTGGTTTCATTTGGGACATTTGTTTCTTTTAAACTTCAAATTTATTCTGATGAGAAGCAGCTTCCAAAGTTGTCAGCACCTTCTTTGAACAAGACCAAAATGTATCTTTCAATGCAGTGAATCGATCACACTTCAACATCTATTAAACTGTTTCAACTCTTGAGCAGTGTTTGAAAGATAAAGAAAGTTGATCAGCACATATTTACAGACTTCAGATATAGCTTGACCATTAAGGGGCCTAAAATGAGAATATAAAAATATAAAGCAAGCACAGTTTCCTCTTAAACACCCTTTCCTCTAATTTTGAGCTTGTGAATCTGCTTAAATATGACAAGCACAAAGCTACAAATGTTCCTTGAAGGAAGAACAAAAACATCCCTGCATATTTAAAATACTGTACGTTAGATTTCTGATATTGCTGTTGCCTCATTTGGTTTTATTTCCTGCATGTTGAAACAGTTATGAATGTTAGGCCTTTGGTGTGCCTCAATGACGGTAGTTGAAGTTAGAACTATTTATAGCGCATCAAAGGCCTGTCAGCGATTCCCTACGTGTGAACCCCGCACAAGGAACCATTTTGATGCTCCCTGTCCTGTGTTATTGCCTTAGGGCTGCCCACTGGGGAGGTGATGAGGTACGGATAGGCATAGACAAAGTGATTTTTTTTTTCAGTGGTTCACTAAAAGGACTGTGTGAAATGGATTTTTTTGTGGCACTGAGATTAAAACGTGCAAAAGGGGATTGTGTCAAAGAGTAGGGAGTTTGAGGAGAGGGGATTAGTTTGGGGACATGTGTTTGAAGGCTTCTTTAATAAGGCTGGCATTGACTTGCCTTGTCTCCATCGAGAGTGCTTATGATATAAAAAGACCCAAAGAGATGCGAGGAAGGGTCTGACAGTCAGAGAGCCATTAAGCGGCTGTTCTTTCCCTGCCCCTCTCGCTTTGTCTTTGTCTTTGTCTTTGTTGTGGGGCGTCTTTGAACTAAAAACCACTCAGTTGAGGTTATCCTAGGACAAAGTTTGATAGGCCTCAATATGAACAGTAACAGCAATTTTGCCAAGGCAGTGCTCTTTGTGAAACTGTCTGTTTGTCTTCAAAGATCAGTTACCATGTTTTCCCAGTGCCTCTAAGACTTTGTTCTTATTAGAAATCCCCAGTTGATCTTGTATTACAGTATTAGATCAGCACAGCAATGACAGAATAACACTTTTACCCAAAGAAGAGGCTGCGGGAATTGCCTTGTTCCAATTTTTTTCACAGAAAAAAAGAAAATAGCACTTGAAATGCAGAGTTTGTCAGGTTGCAGCGGTGGCATTTGACTAAACACTCCCGGAGCTCTAACAATGCGCAAAACTGCAAGTTCACAGCACAGCGAATTAAGCCTCACCCTGGGTGCTCTGTAGCTCTGCCAGACAGGTTCAAGCCCTGGGTTTCATATTGAGTGAAGTCAAATGAAAGAAATTCACTTACTCATGCTGTTCCACACTCAAATCCATAACTCTCCGAGTTAAATTTGCTGCATTTGCGTCTGGTGAGCGTTGAAGAGGAAGTATTCACGCTTGGCTGCTTTCCCCAAGTAAAGTCTGAGATGAAACCTCCCTGAATTGCATGGCAGTGCTCGCTGGAATGATTCTTTCAAGACAAGTTTTAGTGGGCTGTGATTTCAACATGGCTGGAGGCTTAGAGGGCATGTGGCAGACACTCACAGGAAATGCCCCTGGCAATCAGAAAAACATGCAAACTTGAAATCAAACATAGAAGAAATATACATATATAAATATATCTAAGTGAGATGTTTGTGTATGATATAATTGTGAAGAAAAGTGTGATATATATATAGGCCTAGATTAAATTATATACTGTAAAATGTCATCTCTTCAGTTTTATATATTAGTGATCATTTTGTACAGTTTTCTTTTTTAATTCATTGAGAAATATATTACATTTCACACTGAGATTATTTATTCATATGCAGAACATTTTTATATTTGTTTAAATATCTTTATAGATAACAGTTAGCCTCTGTAATATACGCTGAAGTTCATTTTTAAATTCTAGGGTTTATTATTATTTATTTACTATTTTAGATTTTATGTAATTTTGAAGAGCTTGTCCCTGAAATTGCTTGTCCAGCTCATCTGCACCTTTGCCTCCTTATGTGAAGGGTCACTATTGAGGTGTAAGAGGCTGGATCAGTGCCTGTGCTTAGGGGCTTATTTTGCTACTATGTTTGTTTTAGGGGGTTGTTTTCTGTACCTATGGTCTGTTTTTGTTTTGTTTCACCCCATCCTGTATTTGTGATTCAGCTGGTATTAGTGAGTTAGAGATGGTCAGAAACACAGATATTGGGGTAACTACTGTGAAAGGGCCCAAAGGCTTCATATAGAGCCTTGCTGCTTTGACAAAAGTAAGTTACATGGCTTTAATTTTCCTCTGGGTCATGTCGGCATGTGAACAGGAGTGGAAGCAACGTGAATGTGGATGCTCAGTGCAAAAGCATTCAGAGACAACAGGTTCTTAATCATTAAAACAGGAACATTTTGTTGCTCATTCAGTTCCAGTTGTTGAACTGAGTGGCTTTAAGTAGGAGTTAAGCTAAACCACAGAAGTTGTTAAAACCACCAAGACGGATCAATAAGGGAATTATGTGGCGTTGTGTGAATTAAAAGTTTTATCTCTTCCTTTGCCATTGTATCTTTTTTTTTATAACAAACCTACATTCTATAGTATGTATCGGTATATGAGATTTTTACATGAATGTGTGGATGTTCAAAAATCTTGGCATCAAAAGGAGAAAAACAAAATTGACTTGTAAATATGCCGAGTTATTCCTAGCGAGTTCAACAAATTGTTATGTCCAAAAGATGTTTTATTAATAAACTTTGACGATGGGTACAAAGGTATATACAAAATAATGCATGTATAGTCTCAAGCAATCGCACGGTGCAGTTGAAAAAAAAATGTCTACATGTTTTCTCAAAAAAAATGAGAAAGAGAGGAAGATAAAGGCGGTTTTGTGATAAAGGTTTACAAACATGAAGAATGAGACATTATTTTGGTATTTGTGACACAGGCATGTTCAGTCTTACTGTGATGTTATGTGACGATGAGGATGACGATATAGTGGCCGAGAGTGTTGAACGCACCCCAACCAGAAAAGGCACCAGTGATGGTGTACTCTTTCCACAGAGTGATTCTCCCATTTGTAGAGTAGTGTGATATAAGAACAAAAATAATATAGAAAATAGATCTATAATATAATGATATATAAATTTAAAACCCTACTGATACTGGAGATACTAATTTATCAGTGTGGATGCCATGATATTCTGTGAGAAATGTGTGTTTTTCCTGTGAGAAGACAGTAGGCAGTTGAACCTGCCTTCTTTTGTACATAATTTGCTGTGATTGTGTGTCCAATAAAGTGCAGCTCTCTTGTACAGTGGCGGCGTCTGATCTGAGCTTTATAATGACTTGTTTATGTTGTCTTGTCAGGAAATGAGTGCATCGTTTTTAGCAACAAAGTGTGGATACAAACTGTGGATGTTGCATCACGTGTCAGGTCAAAGCTGTCATACAAATACAGAAGTCATGATTTCTTTTATTACTCAATAAGTAACATTACAAATTTGGAGCATTCAAAGCCTGTGAGGCGCCACAAATAATTCAATTCTTTTTTTTAGCAAGATTTGTAATCAAATTCATGGACTGTTGCATTAAAAATATCAAATAATTCCAACTTCAAACTCTATTTACACAGCAAATTCACACTGAAATGTTAAAATACACACTGCCATATGGCTAATTATATATTTTGATATAATGTATATACAGTACATTTTAAAGTGTGTTCTTCTGTCTGTATGCATGAGTGTGATTCCAGTTACATTTATAGAAAGTCATGGACCAGAAGGGGCTCAAGAGTCCTGGCGCTGGGCTGGCCGTCGACCATCTGTCCGCCTGTACGGTGTGTTCCTCAAATCTGAGGCAGGAGTTTAAAGACCGGCACGTAAACATTAAACATGCAACACACTTGCTCAAATGATGCGACTCCTCCAGGAAGCATGGCGTTACCATACCTGTGATGATGTCCTCCAGCGCGCCGTCCTTCCCCTCGCGTACCTGCGGTTTCACCTGCCTCTTCTTCAGCTCTGCGATCAGGTCCATCTGGGGCATCTTAGGCATCATAGGTCCCTAGCATGGTCAAAAAATAAAAGCATTTTAAATTAAAGTAAATTTAGAATTTCCTACCCCCTAGAGTTTAAGTGTCATAGGTTTTAGTCATGGATTTGTTTTAGATGATGGTTTATGTTGCATGTTGCAAGTATTTCTGAGAAAACTGCACCTTTACAATAACACATAAGCCATTAAACAAACAGTGGCAGTTATTAAATCTCTGATATATAATTTCTGAAGACTGGACCTTTAATATCTTACCTTTTGTACCCCAGCCTTGTCTGGAGATGATGACACTTTTTCCTCACTGCTCTGACTCTCCATTTTCTTTTTCTGCTGAATTTCTTGCTGTGCTGTCTGTGTTCAGTGACACAGTAATTGATTAACACACATTGCAACAATTGTAATGGATAAATATCAGAAACCCAGCACACATCCTCACCTTATAGGCCTTTATCAAACGTCCAAACATCGGGAAAAACATAGAAGGCTGTGTGGTTTTGGGGTTCTCTCCGAAATACTCCACCACAGAGCCGTATGCCTCCTGGAGGGAGACAGGCAGAGTCAATATGTCAAAGCATGTAATAATGTGTTGTTGTGTCTTAGTTTCAAATGAATTGCAGGCTAACCTGTGCAGTCTTGCTGTCTGTGACCAAAGTGTCCAGCTGCTCGCTGTTGGTTTTAATGAATTCCTTCAACACCGGGCTGTCATCCTGCACCAGGAATTCTTTTTTGGTCATTTCCATTCCCCGTTCTAATGAGCGGATATCCTGAAGAATGCCATCCAGTGATACTGGCAAAGAAACAGAAATTAGTTTAATACCATTCCTAATTTAAATCACAAGCCACACAACTGAACAGCTTGACTGTTTGTGTGAATTTACCAAGCGCTGCTTTGTCTACAAAGTGTATCTCAGTGTGGAAGTTGACCAAGTCTGGGTATTTTTCCTGGATGATACCGGTGATGAAGTGAAGTAGCGTCTGTGAGCGGTCAGTTGACTTGGTCTCCAACAGCTGAAATGTTGACAAAGTTGATTTGGTTAAAAATGTTTTCTTAAATTAAGACGGGTAACTTTTGCATCTGAAGTTTGCTAAAATTAGCTACCATTGTGTTACTGGTCATCCCTGACCAAGTTAGGCTGTAATGGTTTAAAGCATGAGTGTTTTGTATTGATAAAAGGTTCATTTAATTTTTATGGCATATGGATTTAACTTGATTTATAAAAGGAAGAATATGTTCTAATTTCAAAAGTGACAAAGTCTCTCTTTGAAGTGAAAGAGTAAATGTACAAACAAAGGCTACTTACAAGGTCCAGACTCTGCAGCCGAAAACCGTACGCTGCACCCCTCTTACTGCTGTTCATATAGTTGCCAAAGGCGAGAACAATCTGAGGGGGAACACATGAGATGACTTATGCAAAATCACAAATTTGGAAGCTACATCGGCATGTCGTATTCTCTTTTACTTACTTCTAAGATCTTTTTCAGTTTGGTTGAAGACTTGATGGACATGGAAGCAGCGATGAGGGAGTTCAGTTGCTATGGATGAAGTGAAAACAAAAATCAGTACATCTGTTTAAGAGCTTAAATCTCAGTCTCTTTCAGTCCAAGTTATAATGCATTTGACAAACTGACCGGCTGTAGGCGTTTGACAGTATCTGGGAAGTTGCCCATGAAAGTGAGAGTGCTTATTCTCTGCTTCAGACGAGGAATCTTCCCAAAGCGTAAAATAAATTGATCCTCATCAGTCAGCTCCTCCAGCGGGCGGCCATCCTTTTCATAGTTAACCAGCAGCTTCGTCTCAAAATCTGATGGTATGAAGGGCTCGAGTAATTCCAGGAAGTCTATGGACAAAGACTGCTGGTCATACCTGTACAAAAGAGTAGTGAAAGTCACACCAATTAGTGTAAGAGAGAGAGTGGAGGGTAGCTCAAAAATTTCAACAATGTAACTGATTTTCCATGAAGCACGTACGTCTCTATGGCGGTGCAGATGTCAGACGGGTTCATTCCCCCCTTGCGTAAAGTGATGGCCAGATTTTTAGCTTTGTTGGTGTCAATCAAGGACGTCTTGCTGGGGACCTTCTGGACCACCTTTGTTTTGATAGTGGACAGGTCTTTTGGATTACCCTGGGCCCTAGTTTTAAACTGGTCCTCAAACATATCCATATTCAACTCCTGATGTAGACAGAATGAGAGACAGAGAGAGGAAGCTGTGAAGGTCAGGATAAAAAAACATTTTCACACTGCAGTTTTCTGACAGCATGAACTGTACAGCGCAAGTGAAAAAAATGGATGCTGTACGTTCTTACCCCTAAGACCTGCTCGTCATCCAGCTCGTTGAAGACGGTGCCTGTCACCTGGTTTGGTTTTAAGGCCTGCCAGTTAAACAGTGGCATCTTGTACTTGGTCTGAATGGGCTTCTTGCTCTTAACCCCTATGGAAACAAAAGAAATTTGAGGAATGACTAAAAAAAGAAGATCTTTACTGTTCCATTGCTACCAACTCGTGACAGTTTTCAGTACTTTTCAGATTTTTTTGTCAACCTGGTTGAGTGTTTGGTGCTCCAGGAGGGGGCGGGGGTCCAGCACCAGGTGGGGGCGGAGGTCCAGCACCAGGTGGAGGAGGTGGAGGTGGAGGTCCAGCACCAGGTGGGGGAGGTGGTGGAGGAGGAGGTGGGGGCACAGCACCACAACCTCCTAGAGGAGGTGGAGGAGGTGGAGGAGGAGGAGCGGCAACTGCCCCTGGACCACCAGGAGGAGGAGGGGGAGGAGGTGGCGGAGGAGCAGAGCCAGGAAGGCTGGATGGTAGGGAAGCAGACTCAGCGACAGAGTGCGGAGCACTGGGCTGGGCAGCTGAAGCTGGGGCTTGGATGTATTCGATCACTGTGACAGGCACAACCTGGATGTCCAGGGCTCCGGAGGCACTGCGTCCCAGTCGGATCAGCCCCTTGTCCTGCAGCTCCTGGAGCTTCTGCTCCAGCTCTGAAGGAGTTGGAGGGGCGGAGGTGCTCAGACGCTCCCTGTCCCTCTCCCTCTCCCTGTTCAGCTCACGCTCCCGTTCTCGCTGCTGCAAGGTACTAACCTGGGAACAGGACTCTCGCAGGCTTTCCTATTAGACACAAACACAAATATAGAAACACAGCTCATCTCCACAGAGAAAATATATATTCTCAAACAAGATCCAGATAGCAAATAGTCATTGAAACGATGTTAAATCAACATCCCGCTGTCAACGATAAAGTCATTGAATCAATGTCGAACTCTGATGTTGATTCTTCATCATGTTGCACCCTCCATTATCATTGAAACGTTTAAATCATACCTAGAAATCAACAGGATTTCAATGGTATTTCGATTACAATGAATATTGAAACAATGTTGAAATCCCAGCATATCAACAACTTCAGATAACCAAAGTAATTAGTATTCATCCTCTTGGAACAATGAATGTCTGGACAACATGTCATGGAAATCTGTCAAATTATTGTTGGGATATTTCAGTCTGGAACAACAGACTGACCGACTGGCATTGCAATCGCAAGAGCCAAGGCCGCTAACAGAGCTAAAATGCAAGGTCATTTACAGATTTGGAGTGGAATCACTCATCTTTCTTATATCATATTGTAGATGATTAGATTTTACTTTTATATTAAGATTATTAAAATAAAGTGAACTGCCACTCTTTTGACCTCATTATAACTAATCACAGTGGAATGGCACACCTTGCCTGGCTAATTAATCGTATTAAACGTTGTACATGTCATGGAGCAGCACTTACTTTGAGCAGCTCAGTCTCCTTGGTGGCCTGCAGGAGCTGAGTCTCAAGTTCAGACATTCTCTCTGTGGTCTGCTTCTCAATCTCCTGAAGCCGGGCACTCAGCTGCAACACAGACAACATTGCTTTAACATCACAACATCAAAGCGTCTTTTTGTTCACCGAGATTCCTATTTTTCTTTCACTTGTGGCTGACCTCTACGTTGTGTTCCTGCAGTTCGTCCACATGCTCCAGCACCCCTCCTCTGCTCTCAGCATCCTCCAGCAGGGCTCCCACATCTAACACATTGTCCAGGTAGGCCTGGATCTGAACCTGCAGCTTCTCGCTCTCTGTTTGTTTCAGACACTAACACACAAATACAAACAATAATGACATATTAAAGTATGATAAAGTATAATATGATCCATGTTTAAAGTAATAATGTACTTATGGCATAGGGATTGATTCAGGTTACCTTTTAAATAAAGATTTATAGAAGATATTTAAAATTACAGAAAATAAATTAAAATAAATTACCGAAACGTATGTGAGATATTATAAATTTCAGCAAAAGTGTGATGAACAAAGATTTTCATTTACCTTATGTTTTAGGGCTGCAACTTAAATATTTTTACCATTGATTAATCTGTAAATATTTTACCAAATAATTATTTGTTTTGTCTGTAACATGTTTGAAAATTGTGTTTCAGTTTCCCAGAGCTCAAGGTGACAAATATAAATATCTTGTTTTATTCGATCAACAGTCCAAAACCCAAAGTTATTCAATTTACAATTTTATGAATAAAAGAAGAAACAACATTTAAGGATCTTAATTTTTTGTAGATTGACTAATTGATTCATAGTCTAATCGTTTCATACTGTTAGATTTTTTTTGACATAGAGAGACAATGTTAGAATCATTTAGACATTTTATCAAAACCAACATTTGCATTGTATCAAAAAGCTTTTTGTATCAGCAAAAAGTAAAGGGAAACTGGATGAGCATGCAGCAGCAACATCCTATTAAATGAGGAAGAGAATGAGCTTTAGAATGGACCAGCTGGACACCACAAGTTGCTTTGTTCAGTAGGTAACTGTTATCAAAAATAACTTTTTGTAATATTTGCTGAAACTGTCACTACAATCTGACAGTACTACATGAGACAGATGATCAGTGAAAAAAGAAAGTTCCTCTGCCTCCCCCTAGTGCTTTAGTTTTTGAGATACTCCTACCAGAGGTAGGACAAAGCACAATGTTTTTTTTATATTCTCTTAGGTCTCCCACATATAAAATGGCTTCTTGTATAAAAATATTTTACTGGGGCACCCTGGTAGTTCACCTGGTTGAGCGTGCGCCCATGTACCAAGGCTCAGTCCTTACTGCAGCGGCCTAGGTTCAATTCTGACCTGTGGCCCTTTGCTGCATGTCATCCGCCTCTCTCTCCCACTTTCCTTTCTTAAGCTGCCCTATCCAATAAAGTCAACAAAAGCCCAAAAAATAATCTTATATATATATATATATATATATATATATATATATATATATATATATATATATATATATATATATATATATATTAGTGCTGTCAGTTAAACGCGTTATTAACGGCGTTAACGCAAACCCATTTTAACGGCGTCGCAAGATTAACGTTCTTTTTTCATAGCAAACTTTGTAGTTTTTTTCAAATGCTGTTGCAACAACTAGTAATGTTAGAAAAACTACAACACCACCCCGGATCTAGCTAGACCGGAAACAAAACAACAGACACGCCGCACACACTTGTTTGGGCTTGCGAGCCGGCCAAAGAGTAGTAGGCTAACGTTACGTTTTGAGTGGATGGCGAGTGCGAGATGCCGAAATGGATGCCAATAAGATTCTGAATGGAAAGTTTACTTTTAAAAAGTTGCCAAATGGTTCCATTGACAAGACCAAAGTGATCTTTGTGTTTTGTCGTTGTGAACTGAGCTATCATCGCAGCACATCCAGTCTGAAATAGCCTACCACATGATGGCCAAGCACACAGCTGATGCAAATTCTCCGCCACCTCGTCAAAGCCAGGCGACAAAAGCACAAAGCAAGCCGATCCACTTTTCCATGTTAAGAGCATTAAAATGAGAAAAAATAATGGGACAAAAAGAAATCTAGGGACATTTAGAATAGATAAAAATGTGCGATTAATTGCGATTAATTGCAAGTTAACTATGACATTAATGCGATTAATCGCGATTAAATATTTTAATCATTTGACAGCACTAATATGTATATTACTGAAAAAGAAATGCTAAATAAATCTAGGCCGAATGGGAGATGATACACCTGAATTTAAATAATTTCATATGCCATCTTAGAAAAAATTGTGAATGTGAATATCTTGATGCATTGAGGAAATACAGTACTACAAACGCATAATTACAATAAGTGGAAATTCTGAAATGGAGTACTTACATTTTAGATACTTTAAGTATATTCTGATGCTCATACTTTGCACTTTGAAAATCTGATGCATTGTTACAGGTTAAACCACCAAGCCGTATATGAAGCATGCAGTTAAAATTAGCTCCACCTCAACTAACTACAACAATACAATTATTTTTACATGTGACTGCATCAATTATACAGATACAATAATATAAAACGTATAGGGGCCATTCTGCTGTCTATTGTGTACTTTTACTTTTGATATTTTAAGTACATTTTGGTGATGCTGTAATATGACAAAAGTTTTTTTTATAAAAGTTACTAACTGAACCTTTAAACCAATGACATGCATAAATGTTATGTGAATTGCAATATATAGATATTTCATATATTTAAACCTGCAATAATGTTTTAAATTTTTTTTTACCGCTTTTTCCGCTTCCAACCTGTAGGTGGACCGAAGCAGGTAAAGTTCTCTAGTGTTGCTTTAAGTTCATATGGTGAACTTGTTAGAAAACAGTTACTTATTTACACATCCAGGCATTATGGAGCAACATTAGCATTCATTTGTTTCTGATCACTAATTTCTCTGTTTTCGCTTTGTTTTTGGTCTCTACGAACTCCTGAAGAAAATATCTGGCTTTTTAGCTGCTAAATGCTCCACACGCAATTTACACTGACCACTGAGATTTGTATGCATACTCACCCCGAGATACTTGTCTAACCCGAGGTGAGTGAACTCGAACTGGAGATGAACACGGAAGTTCATGTTCTCCACTGAATGGACCACAATGTTTATAAACTGCATGCAAGCCACCTGGAGACAGACACAGTGACAATTAATTCTCAAGGACATCCACAATTTAAAAGTCTCTTTAGCTGTTAATCAGTCAGGGTGTAGGTAATACATGTGGCCCTACCATGAAGTCAATGTTGCTGTCATCATTGATGAAGTACTCCATCAACTTTTCAAAGCGGTTCTTTTCTCTGCTCACCTGAGAAGAAATAGAAACTTATCTGAAAATGCATTTTAATTGTTGCCTCAGATGGGTGCGAAATGGGGGCACCAATGCAAAATGAGTCTTTTTCTGACAAGGTATATCAATTACATGTAGTAGCTGATCTCAGCTACACAAATATGGCATATTTCTTACCCTTGCACTGTGCTTGCAATTACACACCGATGCATGACTGTTCTACATGTGCTAAAAGTAGGACCCCAGTGCATGTGATGGGTGGATAGTGTCAGTCATAAGATGAATAATCAAAAAGGGGAAGTCTAGAACAACAGTGTGACTGAAAGAGAAACGGTCAAAGTCAAATGAGACCCTCACAATGTAGTAAAATTACAAATAAACTTATTTCACCTCTCTGAAGTTGTCAAAAGCAGACAGAATGATGTCATGCCCTCCTCTGACAAGACACACTGCAGCCAGCAACTCCAATACAAGGGCTTTGGTCCTGTTGCAGCATAGGAGGGGTTAGATATGGATACAGGCAGACAGATAACACACACTTTGTCTCAAACAAATACACTCACCTGGGATTCCTGCTATTGAGACTGAGGGTGATCTCATTCACACAGCGCGGGTGAGTCATCACCAAGTTAAAACCAGACTGAAAGCAGAAGGAAAGCATAAACAGCTGCTCCCTCCAAGGGAGCTGGTGTGCTAAAATATGCAGAAATAGTCTT
The DNA here is from genome assembly GCF_008315115.2 of Sander lucioperca. Lineage (NCBI taxonomy): Eukaryota > Metazoa > Chordata > Actinopteri > Perciformes > Percidae > Sander > Sander lucioperca. The sequence goes on along the minus strand of NC_050193.1, from coordinate 4,542,223 downwards.
TGTGTTTAGTTTGAGAAGCTTTTCATAATACTTTAAATCAAACATCTAGTTTCATTTTAAATTATGTTTAACTTCAAACAAGCTAAGTGAAACAGCAGTGGAAAAAAGTGGATTTATGTCAGCCCACTCGCAAAAATGTTTTCTTGGTACAGTATAGAATATACGGTAAGGTATGGTTTTTATGACAGAATATGAGATAAGTGACTGTTTTTGCACCATAGGGAAAGCATCAGTATGTTCAGGTTCTACCTGGTAGTTCATGATGGCTCGCAGGCACATTATGCACACATGTACATCATCTCTCTGGCTGGATGAATGGGACTTCTTATGCATCTTGTTCCCCAGAGTGGAGCTTATTCTGTAGAGGGATAAACATGTATAAAGACAAATTTAAGGAATTCTTAAAGAGAAGAGAAGCTACTGTATATGCAAATGGTTTGAAGTTGAGGCCCTGAACAGCACAGTTGGCCAATTATAATGACTTCCAGCATTGTTTTGGACATCTGCTGTGTCTGTCTGACAGCTGAAATGTGGCATCATGTGGAAAGGAAAATAAAGAATAAAATACTCAACAAATGAGCAAAGGATATGAGTGAATGATGGTGTGAGAAATGGAGGTATTCATCATGGTTGTAATGTCTCAGTTTCAAGATGAACTGCTATCTAGCAATAAGATGGCCATGAATTTGAATAAGAAGGGCAGCAAAAACGGAATGATTTACAATAAATAAATGAAAGCATATTGATTGAGTTAAAACAATTGACATTTAGCCTGCTGCACAGTTTGTTTAATATTTTACAAAGATACACATCTTCTGTGGTTGGTTGGTCAATCAGGGGTTCCACTATTTATGAGTATTTGTATCAATAAAGAAGATTGTGTAGAGTTAATATATAATATTGAATATTCAAAATAGAAATAGATGAGGATCAGTTTGACACAGTTCACCACCTCTAATAATAGAATGACATGGCATCTGGTCACCTCTGTTGCACTACAATATGCCACCACCACACCACTTCTGCCTTGCATAATTTTATTTTCTGACTATATGTGCAACTCTATAAGCTGAAAGTTTCTCTTTAATAAGAGTTCATGATGTATCCAATCCAATCCAATCCACTTTATTTATATAGCACGATTTTAACAAACACAAGGTTTCCAGTGTGCTGCACAAAAAGATAAAACAGAAATAAGTAGAATAAATAAAATACAATATGACAAACACAATACAAATATGCAAGTATACACATAAGATCAACACTCTACCTGGTGTTAAAAGCCAAAGAAAAGAGGTGGGTTTTAAGAAGATTTTTAAAATTAGACAGAGAGGAGGCCTGTCTAATGTGCAGAGGCAGTCCATTCCAAAGTTTTGGAGCTGCAACGGCAAACGCTCTGTCCCCTCTGAGCTTAAGCCTAGCTTTAGGCACCATCAGGAGCAGTTGGTCAGCTGACCTGAGAGATCGGCTGGGAGTGTAGGGGTGCAGCAGCTCAGAGAGGTAAGGTGGGGCAAGGCCATTCAAGGCATTAAAAACAAATAAAAGAATTTTAAAATGAATCCTCAAATGGACAGGCAACCAGTTGATGTATGCTGATGTAGTGTATATATATATATATATATATATATATATATATATATATATATATATACTACATCTCATATATATATAATCATATTAATAGAACATCTCTGGGTCTGAAACTCTGTAGCTGCTGTACCTCTAACACCGTTCATGTCTGAAGCTTCTTACCTTACAGTCAGTGCACGAGCAGCTCTGGTCATGCTCCCATGTGAGTGGGAGCCACCGGAGCTTTTGGTCAAGTCCTCCATCGCCCTATCTGCTGGCTTTCCTCTTTCTGACAAGCTGCCACCATTTTCAACACTCTCCACATAAAACCTACAGAGATTATACAAAATAAACATCCATAGTGATACATTTGACATTTGCAAGAGCGTTATCAGTTTCTGAGAGTTTTTCACACCCTGCCTGTACTTACGAGGCGTCGCTTTGTGCATGGGACAGGTATTCCACCAGAACATCCAAACCTTTGTTCTGATCGTTGAGAAAATCTTGGGCCCATCTACAAAAAGACCCACAACAAAATAAAGAATGAGGGATGATACAATGATAGAGAAATGGTTTGTTATTATAGATTCTGCGTTCAGATTAAAGCAGGAGTATGTAACTTTAGAAAAAGAAATAACACAATCTTGCTCTTACAAAGGAAATGCTGAATTCATGAGCAATAAACTGCACTCTTGCTCAAATCAATAAACTCAACTGCTTCAACCTTACGTACTTGGTCTGGTGTAACCAGTAGCTTATGGTGGTTAATGCTAGAAAACTTTAGATAGTTATTGTTGTGTAACTGCCATTACTAAGCTAGTTTGCTAACTTTAAGTGCCACTGGTGGTCTGCTACATTTTAAACTATTATCTTGTTATTGTGTCTTGTGGATACAGTGACTGGTGTTCAACAAAAGTTAACCGTTGATTGCTCAGTGAACTTAAACTAACCTTTAAAGCAGCCATATTATGCTCATTTTCAGGTTCATATTGTATTTTAAGGTTGTATCAGAATAGGTTTACATGGTTTAATTTTCAAAAAACACCATATTTTTGTTGTACTGCACCGCTCTCTCTCACTGCTGCAGATCCTCTTTTCAGCTGGTCTCTGTTTTAGCTACAGAGTGAGACCTCTTTTCTTCTTCTTCTTCTTCTGTACTATCTTTGATTGCACTCGCACATGTGCAGTAGCTCAGATGTAGATCATGTCAGCTAGCTAGCTCCATAGACAGTAAAAGAAAGGCTGTTTCTACAACTTCAGTCAGTTACAAGGCAGGATTAGCTGGGAGACTTCTAAATGAGGGCGCACATGTAAGTAGTTCTTTTGTAGATTATGGTGAACTTGTGTGTGTTGTAGCAGTGCTTTGCTATTGAGAACGAGGTAGCATGCTAGCGTTAGCATGCTAGCGTTAGCATTAGCATTAGCATTACGAGCTAATGGTTGCGGTTAGCCTGCTCGTTTCGGCTTGTGACGTCACAAGCCGTGCTGATTTTGAACAGCTCACCCAGAGACTGAAGGCAGGACACATTCAGAAACCGTATCTCACTCTAAACAGCATGGATGGATTTTTTTCAAAGTTTGTATGTGTGTGGAAGCTCCAGAGACACAAAAGAACACCCCAAATCCCAGAAAAAGTGATTTTTTCATAATATGGGCACTTTAATTATAATAATGACATCAATGATTGGAAACTTCTTCAGCATCTATCTTAAAGGTACCCTATGGAGTTCTTGACTTGAGTGTCATCAAGCAATGCTTTTTTCTTTTGTTTCTAAAGTCCACAGGCATGAAAATGCATGCACCTGAGCACATTGGCAACCCAAAACACATTTCTGCCATCGGTTTCACAACCAATTCCACGGATTGACAGTTGGCGTTGGCGGCAATAACGCAGAAAACAGTGTATGTAAACATAACTTTATTTGCTAATGCTTACCCAATGTGATTGGTGCGAAGGGATATCTCCAAATCCTTAAGGACTTTTGTGGCATCTTGAATTCTTTTCTTCAGCTAAAGAAGCAGAAGAGGTGAAGATCAAGACATCATTGCGCAGATAGAAAATTAGGACATGTCAAATATGAAAGGAAGGTGATGCTTCACACTGACCCTGAGAGACACCCCTCCTTGATCCTGGTAGAAGCTCTTGATCTTAGCCAGGTAAGTGGACGCGGGGCTCTTTACCTGGAAACGCTCCTGGGGAAGAAGGATTCACAGAGTCAATAGGAGTTTTTTACTGAGTTCATTTTATCAGCAACCCTGAAAGATGACTGGACTGAAAACACATTTACCAGCACACAGCATCTGAAAAGCTATTATTGCCTGTGCTAATACAACAGACACAAACCGCTCTCTGTTTCCATGCCAACGCCTTCAGTTGCCACCACAGAAACTGTGTTGCAAGGTTTTCACACAGCACAATCCTGCTCTTTACCACATATACACTTTGGGTATTTATGTACTTTGTGTCAACTCTGTCCCAGAGAAGCCGCAGGTGCAAGAATCACCCTGTGTTTGACGACATATCAGTAGTATGTTGAGGGTTAATTGGGAAACCAGCTCATCATCAATGAAAAAAAGGTCTTACCTGATCACAGACTAATTCCCACTTCTTTTCATTGTCATACTGACTCAACAGCTCCAGTTTGTCTGGAGGCAAGTTCATGTAGCTCTGAAAGAGAGAGAAAAAGAGAGGTTGTTTCAATTTAAAGAATCTGAAGTGGTCAAATAAATGTATGCAAGAATATGACTCAAACTTTCTGTTCTACAATTCAATTTAACCCCTCCAGTGTCATTCAGCACACAATTATACAACATATACAATAAAAAACATCTTTCCTGCTTAGGCAACAATATTCAAATCAACCAAACCACAAATACACTTTCTGAAGGGTGTTCAACTCCTGCCGGAAGCACAGATGACTCAGTGTTTACACGTACTGTATGTATGTACAATGATGGTTGTCAGGAGGTACCATGTACCTCAGAAAATACATATTTTTGAGGGCGTGATGATATATCAAATTTTACACTATGGCCAACCTTTAATAAAGATGATGAAACAGGGCACATATAAAAATTAAAAAACCCACTCCACTACTAACTATTTGTTGGTTTCTTTACCATTTTATTTATGATCAAGGTTTGAATATTAGAATTATTTATATAGACTTTCTAACAAGATTGACATTTTATCTTATCATAACATCATATTTCTATAATCCTCTCAACTGTTTAACAAAGATCAAGAACCCCCCCACCTCCACAACTCTGTGACTCAGAATAAAAACATAATGTTTCACTTCGCCCTCAACCTACAGTGAAATGTTTGACTTCTGAAATAAAGGTTATTCCCCCCATTCAAATGGCTTAAGAACTGAATGATTTAATGAACCCAAATGATTCAGAACCTAATTGGGAGTTTAAATGGAGAAAAAAGTTATTAAAGGGAAAGATATTTGAAATATTCATTGGAGCATGAATTACATAGTTCTAGCGCTTTCTTTGGTCACTGATTTAGTTGTTTTTTAATGCAATTTTCCTTTACAGCACTGCTAAAATCTACACAACTGGGTATGCAAGGACAAGACCAATTGTTTCTGTTGATACTGGGTGTTGCTTAGTTTTTTTTTTCACACCTTGAAAAACAAAACAAAGAGAAGAACGGAAACAGGCGGTTGCCTTTCTGTTAAGGAGTTGAAGTTTCATCCTTGGTGGGGTAAGGGAGGGGTTGCGTTGTGGGTTTTGTGGTACAACACTTAAAAAAAAAAAGTAAAAAGACACATGAATACAAGTATAAATTCACTAAGTTTAGAAACAATGTCATGCACTTCTCATTTCTTTGTAGAGCTAGTTACGCAAATATAAAATCCTGAATTTTCACAATAAAGGAAGGTGAAGTGTCTCTCTGAAATTCACATTGAAAGTATTTTGCTAAAAGAGGAAGTGAGGACATACTTTCATGCAATGCCTGTGAGGGCTTTGTAGGCATGAAATGGCACAGGCCACCGTTTCTGAGCAAAATGTGTCACATGGGTATTATGAAATGATTAACCCTAAAGCCACACTACGTATTCATGTTTTCTCACATGACGACATTTCCATACTCAGAAGTTTTTGTCAATTTATGTGAAATAGTCACATGCAAATTTTAACATTAAGTGAGTGTTTATGTATAGTATATACATTGTCAGTTTCAAACAATACTCTGATCATGACTCTCCTAGGCCTTGAAAATTCTACTTTTTCCAGTAATTTTTAGATAAGTTACAGAATTTTAATTGGAACAATTGAATGATGTTAGGATTTTATGTTTGCTAATAGTTTGGAAAAAAAAATGAAAAATGAAAAACCTTCAAAACCTATTTGATAATTGTTCATGTTAGTAACAACAAACGCCACAATTGTCATTGGCAAAAACGTCTTGCTTTCCTCCATCCTAAATAAATAAAAGCGATTACCTATTACCAACTAACTCTCAAAGTAAAGTGAATGTCTAATATTATTTTTTTAATGTTTCATTTATGGATTTCAAGTTTATGTTTTGTTTTTACAACATTAACAGAAAAAAACAAAAACAAAACAACAACAGCAGCAGCAGCAGCAAAGATATTACCATGGGGTAAATAAAGCCCATTTAGGTGTAAAACATGAGACAAATTGTGAAGGGTCTTACAGCACCTGTTAATGTTGTTAATGAAGCAGCTGCAGGCTGCAGTGTGTCAGCATGGCATCACAGTTTATAGTCTTGTTTGTCTGCAGTTCACTTTTATGTTCATTAACATGATTTTTGTTGTTTATTTCACTAGCAAAATATTTAAAGATGTAAGTGCTTCAGCATCTTTGATACTAAACAATAGGTGTTGATGTGTTATTCTTAATAGTGCCTCAAATGCTTAAAGTATTTATAATGAGGTGTTGTGTTTTTCAACTTGTTATAAGACTGTTGAAAGAGTGGTGCAACAGTTGCTTTCCGGTCTTATGGTCTCACCCTTGTAAATATGTTGCTCAACTTCCTCTTGGCTAGCCACTCGAGCATGTACTACCACCCTGTTCCTAGCCTGACATTTTCAAATCTAACTGTACAGTCAAGAAGTACTTGAATTTAGCAACTTGTTGATAACATTGTTTTTATTGTGATATCCCTGCTTTAAACGGAGCACTTGCTGATGACATTTGTGCAAATATGATTGGGAAAACTATGTCTTTGCTGGATCACATTTAAAGCTGGTATTTTGCTAAATGTGGCTCTCTGGACCCACCAGACAAATTGGCATCTGGATTTAGATTCAGATTAGAGACTAGATTAGACTGATTGTGAGACAACAAAAGGGAAAAGGCTGACATCATATCCAGTTGATATTTAGTTAAAATAGTTTTGGCAGCATAAATTAGTCACAGAGGTTAAGTTTTCACAACAGGACTCAGAACGCATAAGCTACTTAAAACAACTTGTTTTTGTTATGTGGCTCTGAATCATTTGCACCTGCATAATTCTCACATACTTTACATTTAGCCTCTAATACAAAACCTTAACTGCCATAGGAAATACACCAAGTGCATAATATCTGTTACCATGTGCAGTAAGGGTGTGTGCCTTTATGTCTCCTGTGCAGCCACTCACCAGCACCACATTGAAGCGCTCCTCCAGCTCCTCCTCTGGGGGCATAGGTAGTTTCGGGGGAGCCGTCTGCTTCTTCTGCAAGGTTGGAGTGGGGTCACTCATTCCTAAAACTCCAATGACTGAGTTGCTGGCCTCTTGGCCCTCAGTCTGTTCCTGCTCCAAGCCCCCTGCAGCCGCATTCCCCATTACAAATCTCCACAAGTAATCCAGGAGTAAGCTTTACACAAACCCTTTCTCCTGAGAAATCTTTGTATTCCAAAACAGAGTGACAAAAAGTTATCACTCTGAATGACAAGAACAAGCAGGCCTAAATCAAACCAAGTCTTTAGGCCTTCAGGGAGATAGACATCAAGCCTCTGGTCTACTGAATCTGCCTTGGTCCTAAAAACAGGGTGGGTAAAGAAAGAAGGTAGTTCGTCGTCATGTCTGTCCTCTCATCAACTGTCCCTCTTCCTCTACAAGTACCTTTGAGAATACGGTAACACGCCTTGTTGGGGCCTGCTGGGCTCTAAGAAAAGACCCACCTCTCTCTTCTCCACTACTTCTCTACACTTGTTGACCGAGAACTCCTCTGGTGAATGAGTACAGAGGGCTGCGTGTGAGAGGAAGGAGAGGGGAGTATGACACACTCTGTAACACAGACAGAAACCACAGAAGCACAAAAGCAGAAGAACAACTTCCTGTGCATGATAGCAACAGAAGCTGGGGTGGAGAACAGGGTGGAAGATGAATATGGTAATTGTTAGGTGTCGTTCAAGCAGTAGGTGAATGATGAGTAAGATAAGGTAGCACAGTAGTGGAATACAGCAGAAAGAGTGTCCAAGGTTAAGGAAACATGATAACCAAGCAGGTGCAGATGTAAAATGAACCAACAGGCAAAGGAAACGTTCTCCCATTTTAATCCACTTTCACTAAACTGGAACCATTCATTCTCTTGAAGCTAGCTTAAATTAGTGAGCCTGGGGTTACATTTGTTTTGGTCATTTCATCACACGTGAGACCAGGTTGATGTGAAAGTCTGCATGTATGTGAATGTAAAGAGACGGTTGTCCAACCATATGTCTATGTGTCTAACAGCGTCTCTCTGTGTTTGAAGCCAATTACTACATGTATGGTTGCTGCATTCGCTGTCTCCTCGGAAATTGCTACCTATGGTTCTCAACGTCAGAACAGACAGCAAGTTTTAAAGGAATGCAGCGGCCACGGACCCTGTAAAGAAGAATAAGAGTTATATGAATAAATACTGCACTTTATGACTAAGCCTACCTGTTGTTGGTAATTCGTGCACACAAATTGGGTCCATTGGGGGAACTGATTGTGAATCAGCCGTGGATTATTATTATTATTATTATTTATTTTTTTTATTTTTTTTTTTAAAGAAGAAAGTTAGCCTAGAAACATAGACTGTATAATATATACAGTCTATGCCTAGAAGTCTAGACGCACCCTAGCGGCAGTAAATGTAATTTGATCTTGATGTGGGTCTGGCTCATCTCTATATGTCTAGGGTCTGGCTTGTCAGGCTAGAAGAAAGTAGGAATTTACGAGAAGCACACGAAGGCAGCAGAGCTATTAGTTGTTTTACATTCTAAAATGACGGACCCGACAACGTCGCCAGAGGACCACTGGAAAGTAAGTGACTGATGTTAGTTAACCTCAACTATTTTGTAAATCGACTCTTACGTCTTCCGTGTGACAGCAGTGATAAGTGACAAACATTGTTATGTCTATAAGTTAAAGTTTTGCTAACGTTGTGGAGGAGCTGGGCTTTGTTAGCTCGCCAGCTAACGTTAGCTATGTGACGTTTGCAACTAGCTATAGTTAGCTAGCTAAGTAAACAAAACGTCCTTAAGGGCAACACATGTTCCTCGTTTTGGCTTAAAATTGATTTGCACCCACCTAAAATTACATTTCTTTTTTTGCATTTCTTACAAACATCAATGTGGAAGTGAAGTGCAGATTTGTTGTAGTATAGTCTGCCAGAATGGTGCAGTAAATTTACCATTAGTAAGCTTGTATATCTATATAGGCTGTCCATCGGGCAGGCTAGCTATTGGGTCTATTGTAAACTTATTTAGGGCAGCACGACTTTTGCCCTTTTTATCCCAGCATATCAGCCTCTATTTTCCTCTTTTTTTTCTATCTTCTGTTGTCTGATGATGGCTTGGCAGACAGACGGTGCTTTCAGCGACAGTGGCTTTGACCCTAGTGAGTATTCAGTCAGATCACATCCTGTTGTTTGTCATATCATTTCATATTTAGGCTATGTGATGGTGACCTTGTGTTTGTGGTTTTTGAGATTAGCATGCCAATCTGTTTCTGGCCTTGCAGTGAAAAACCGTTGATGTCTGCTGTCTTGTTGTGTAGGTTTCTTTGCTGAAACTGTCAGAAAGGGTTCAGTTGTGTCCAGGGCCAACAGCATCGGCTCGACAAGTGCCTCTTCAGTACCAAATACAGGTATTATGTTTTGTAACACAGGGGAACTGACATGGCTGACAGTTTTAAGAGAGAATTTGTGCATTTAGATTGTGATGTGAATGTTTGCTTCGCTGACTGAATGTTTGCTTCGCTGACTGTGCTTCACTTCGAATGACTTTCCTGTAATGCATAATATATGAAGTCTAAATATTTTAAAATTGCATTTCAAAGAATAAAATGCCTTATTTGTATATCACCTATTATTCAAAGTAAAAGCTCATTAGTAAATGGAGACATGGCCTGCTTTTTTTCACTTTTGCTTCCTGCTTATAAAAATAAAAAAACAGTCATCCTACTCATTACGACAACGATTACAAGGCATGTAGGTACTCTTTTAACGATATAGAATGACAGTAATTCTAATAGAGGGGAGTATATACGATGTATTTATGTGTTTAATAAAATGCAGTGCATGCAGAACTGTGTTCAATCTTCATAGCTTTCAGATTCTGTCAGCAGGTTTTTATGAGTTGCCTCCATTGAATAATGTCTAGTGTAGGCGAGTTTAAAGTGCATTACTGTCATCGATTGAACTAGATTAATGAATCAGCTTGTGGTGGTCCAGTGTTGGCTACATCTCTGTGATGGAAGAAAATAGACTGAAGCTCCAGGATATGCATTTTAAATAGATCTATAAATTCATCTTCCAGTCTCAGAAAAAAAAATCGTTTTATGGCTTTAGGCCAACTGAAATTAGCTTAATCCTCATCATTATGTTTCCAAAACGTTGTATTTAACAACAAAATTGTTCACTGTGCATTTGTCAGTATGCCATAGGGGTGGGAAAAAGAATCGATTCTTGGATGCATCACGATTCTCTCTAGAACGATTCGACGATTTAAAAAAATAAATAAATAAAAAGTGTTGATTTTTATTTAAAAGTTACTGTCTCCAGACAAGTACAAATCAGAAAACAGAGTGTCTGAAAGAGGATGGGATAATGGACAACAACTTAGAGTTTAGGCAAGAGTACAGAAAAAAAAACACACAAAATGGCCAAAAGGAGAAAAAAAATTAAATTTTGTATATATACACGTGATCTAATAAGACATACATAAAATAATTAGGCATAACACATATAGGCTGTTCATCTACTTTATCACATTACATCTGACAGCTTCATGTTCTAAGAAGCCAGTTACCCACCTTTAAACATGACTGAGCCTCTGACATGGAAGATTACTGGGACAGAAGGTGACTTTCACAAGCATGTTTAAGGCTTAAGCATGGAATGACTACAAAATAAACACCTCAGTAGACAAAACATTTCATTAAAACTTGCGTGTGACAAATACCGTATATGTCAAAATCTAAGCTTTGTCTAGCTGCTTTGTCTAGGAAGTGATTAGCAAACTCTGAGTAGCAAACTCAGATTTATATGTATATATTTAAAAATCATGCATGGAAATGTACATAAAAAAATTGTTGCATCGATAATAGGTTTAGAATCGAATCGTTGGCCTCTGAATCGGAATCGAATCGTGAGGTGCCAATCGATTCCCACCCCTAGTATGCCAAGTGGTATTCCATGTCACTGTCAGGTCAGGGGCATGTTTCTTAATCTAAGTGTTAATATATTCTTGAATAGATGATGAAGACAGTGACTACAGACATGAGACGTCATATAAGGACTCGTATAAAGATCGACGGAGACAAGCGCACACGCAGGCTGAGCAGAAGCGTAGGGATGCTATCAAGGTAAGGCTACAATAGACTGTAAATGATGTGTGTCTTTGTGACTTACTGCAGATACATCACAAACACCTTTGAAAAGATTTAGAGTTGTATGTTTTCATAACTTCATTTGTTCAGTACTTATACATTTTTTGTTGTTGTAACGTAAGAAAGGCTACGAAGACCTCCAGTCCATAGTACCAACCTGCCAGCAGCAGTCTGAATTTGCAGTGGGAGCACAGAAGATCAGCAAGGCTACTGTGCTACAGAAAAGTAAGCTGTGATGTTATTAGGTGAACACTTAAGGTCACCCTTGTGAATGATGTTTGTAATAGTATTTAATACATCATTTGACATCTCACTATCTCTATTAGGGCAAGATAGTAAATAGCAGTGTCAATAAAGGTCAGAGTTTTCTGTCCAACTTTCAGCAGTGGCATTATTATCTAGTATAGATACACACATGCTCACATTACACAAAGCAAGCAACACATTTTTTTTTTATCGTCATCGCAATATCAACTGGCGCAATATACATTGCGACATATCGCAATAGACTATAGAATAGAATAGCAATAGAATATGTTAGTTGAAATAAAGTAGAAAACTGCACAATAAAATGTAACAGTCATTCTTTTTTTGTGGTGCCTTTTATATTCAATATAATGTTAAATTTGTTCAATAAAAGAATGTTGGAAATGACTTCCTTGTATTTGTTTTAAAAAATGATTGGTTGTATTTTAGCAGAATACTGAAAGCAGCAGAACTGAGTTCACTTTAATATCTGTTTATTTATCGTGAGTAATATCGTTATCGCGACATTCAACTTTATCGCATATTTTCCTCATCTCGTGCAGCCCTACAACAAATACAATAATTGAAAAGAACAAAGGGCATACATGTATATAAACTAGCATGTTCCAATCACTTGAGTTTAATAGAAAGATGGAGACGAAAATATCACGCAACAGAGATATCTGCTCTTGCTCATATTTCCTTATTAGGGGATAAAGAGGAAGTAGCAGCATTTATTATTTGTGAAGGGACAACATTTCTGGGAAAATTGATTAAATCTGTGTGGAGTGCAGAAATCACTAACGGATGCATTTCTGTATTTGTTTGCAGCAATCGACTACATCCATTTTCTTCATAAAGAAAAGAAGAAGCAAGAGGAGGAAGTTTCTGTACTAAGGAAAGAAGTGATGGCGCTGAAAATCATGAAAACGTGAGCTAATAGTTCACATACTTTCTGTTTTTTGGCAAATTAAGACCTCCCTACTTGTTCTGCATCCAGACAGATGAAAAGATGGATTTAAAAAAAAGAAAAATGCTGATCTTGTACAAAGAGAGAAAACTCTTGAGTTAGAAATGCTTTGATTGCAGCGCTGAAACAACACATTGTAAAGGTACGATTGGATCTAAAATTAAAAAGTGAAACAAAATATCCTCAAATAAAAGCTTAAAATGCAGCGTTTACATTTTTAATGTGACACTTGCTGTGGCGGCAAACCAGTTAATCTAGCTCAAGTTAGTCATTTCTTTATAAATTAGTTGTGGCCATGAATTAAATTGCATATTTTGTGATGCCTGTGAACAGTGATTGTCTTTCTTAATAGGAACTATGAGCACATAGTGAAGGCCCACCAGAACCACCCACAGCAGGGAGAGGATCAGGTGTCTGACCAGGTCAAGTTCAACATCTTTCAGAGCATCATGGACTCCCTGTTCCAGTCTTTTAGCACTTCTGTTTCAGTGAGCAGCTTTCAAGAACTCTCCGCCTGCGTTTTCAGCTGGATTGAGGAGCACTGCAAGCCACATGTAAGGAATATATGTGTGTTTGTTTTTAGAGTATTGCACACACACATGACATTGCCAGTTCTTTCTTGTTGTTGGTTACATAGAGTAGTAACAATACACACACAGTGTAATTATCACTGTTTGAGACCAACATGGTCACGATACTCATCTTCCTATTTCTTGTTTCTCTCCTTTTTAAATAAGAAAAAATATTCCTAAAAAATAAAAAAGCATTTATTCTTACATATATATATATATATATATATATATATATATTACACAGTGTTGGGAGTAACGCGTTAACAAAAGTAACGTAATTACAGTAATGTATTCCTTTTTGCTGTAACGCAGTAATATAACGCATTACTAATTAAATTTCGGTAATATTATACTCGTTACAATCTCAGTAACGCGAGTTACAACGCATTTTAACGCAACATTTAGTGGTGCATTGTTTTTTTTAAGAATTCACCAACACCGCGACACATTTCTTCACAGGAAAAAAAAAAAGCCGTATTGTTTTCCTGTCGCTGTATTCGATGGTTGAGATGACTGCAGAGACAAATACATTTGCGAGATGGACATTATTTTCAGGAGTTATTACGCTGCGTTGAAGTGAGCTGTCCTGTTTCTGTTCCCGTGGTCAGAGCCAGAACCAGAGACGGTACGGACAGCATGTATGTCCCAACAGGTGACGGTACGTCAGCGGCTGACAGATATAAACATGTCGGGAATTAATGTTGAGGCTTGCTACACGTAAATATCATTGCATTTTTATCAGCCGTGGAGAGTAACTATGCCTGTAGTGGAATGGCTTCGAATGACGACCAAAAGCGCTTGTCTTTTACTGTGACCATTTACTGTTCAATATGTTGCAGTTTTACAAACAAGAAAGTGAACAACTTGAGCTTGTCGGACATGTTGCATCTCAGTAAGCTAGCAAGAGTAGGCTACACAACAGACAACTTCCGTGTAGCTTACTTCAAAATAAAAGCACTTCCTGTGACGGTTCGCAGTAAAACTAAATTACTGTTAAATAAGGTTGTGTAGGCTACCTTTTCACAAATCAGCTGTAAATCAAGTACTGTAAATAATGTTAATAGTGAGTTTTAATCACACTATAATTGAACATTTCCTTTAGAGTGTTTTAACCTAAACAACATGAATTTCTTATTGAAGTGCTATAAACAAACATTTTACAACAATGCCGTACTTTTAATTGAGTATTTTCATTTTCTCCTACTTGCCTATTATACGTTTTACTTATCTATTTTGTATAGCTTTAGTTACTTTGCATATTTATATTAATTATACAAAATATGAATAATCTATGATGTATTAAAGTGGATAAAGAGGAGACTTTATTGATCCGGTGGTGAAATTCACAAGCTAGCTGCCAAATCAAACTTCCCCTGTTATTTTGGTGAAAGTAACTCAAAAGTAATGCAAAAGTAGTGTAACGCATTACAATTCAGAGACAGTAATATTGTAATATAACTAATTACTCTCAAATGACAGTAACTAGTAATCTATAATGTATTACATTTTGGAAGTAACTTGCCCAACACTGTGTGTGTGTGTGTATATATATATATATATTTAAATAGGTAGAAAAGAAGGAAATAAATACAAATAAAAATGTATATGCACATGTACACACACCCACACGTGCCCATATAATAACAGAACAAAGATCTAGCAAAGATAAAGCTTCTTTAAATGCTTTATTAAATATGTGGAGGAGGCTTGGTTTTAATTCGGTCCTAAAAGTCTTGTACCACTCAGATGAGAATCCTTCCGGTCCCGGTGACTTGACTCTTCTGTTGTTATATGTGCTAAACATTTCTCATTTTGAACTAATAGAGTTGTTAGGTTGAGAGAGTTTAAAACGTGTCTAATATTTTGTCCCTCCTCCAAATGTGGTTGAGTATATAGTTGCTTGTAATATTTTTGGAAAGCTGTCTGTATTTCCAGTCTTTTGTGTTCTAGGGTCTTTGTAGTTGAGTTTCTGATTTTATAAAAAGTGTTATCAGCTTTTTGTTTTTGAAGTTTTCTCGCTAACAATTTAGCAAATTTTGGACCAGCTTCATAATATATCTTTTTTCTATAGATATGTGTGTTATTTATTTTTTTTTTTACCTCTTGTCTTGTTGTACCTGATTTCCTTTTAATTGTACTGCAAAATTTGTGTTTGGGTCCTTTTTTGTGTTTTGTTTCAAGCTCTGTAAGGAATATCTTTAACGCTTTGTTGACAGCAGATCAGACACAGTGAGTGGTCGGTGTTGCTTTGTTAATGTCGAGATAATAACAGTTTGTGTGCTTCTTCTGTTCTTTCTTAGACGCTGAGGGAGTTTGTCGTAGGAGTGCTCCGGCAGCTCAATGGTCAGCTTTATTGATTGAGTGAAACCTCTGGACTTAATTCCCCAGAAAATTGACTTTGTGCTTGCTCTGGCCTCTCAGGGTGGAGAAAAAAAACTTCAATCAGCCTCAGGCCACACACTACACTCACTTCAACTCATCAGTGACTCCCTGGCTGCAATTGGATTACCTCAACCTCACACTATGGGCAGGGATGAGAAGTTGCATTGGATTGAGCAGTCAGGGATCACTTTCTGATTCTAAGTGTACATACATACAGATAGCTGAGTATATTCCAGCCTCTGCTGAATGTTCGTAGTTCTTACTATTGTTCTGCTAAGAAATGCAGGGGACACACAAAATATAAGTTTGCAAATGAATGCATCAGTTAGACAAGACAGTGTAGTGTGCATTTAGTTGGAGTCACAGTCTGAAGTAACTAGAGTTGCCCTTAAATAAATCAAAACCAAGACTGCTCTTACAGATTGAGTTGATTGATTGTGTTGCTTATACAATCTATCAACTCAATCTGTAAGAGCAGTCTTGGTCAAAAAATAGAAACTGAGAGAAGGGTGATGAAAACTGTAAAAACTCATGAGCCCACACCCTCCCCTCTGTTACATCAAGCATATGTTGGGAGCCTAATGTTTATCTAAATGGCTCCTATCAGCTTCAGGGCACAAACATCTGGAGTCAGCCATAACACTCTTGAACCATACTGTAGCAGACAACGTTAAATACTATACTACTGCAGGGTAACTCATTTCTCCTAACTGTGCAATCAGGAACACGCTCTATGGTGCGTCAGCATTTTAGTACTGAGGTTTAAAAACAAACTCTTCGACCTTTTTATTGTGACAAAATTTGAGTTTTTTTCCCCCCCATTAACAGAACTGTGACAAGCCGACAAAGATGCTGTAATCTCATGGGTGACAGGTGTGCAATGTAGACATCAAGATTTTTAATCTCATATATATATATATATATATATATATATATATATATATATATATATATATATATATATATATATATATATATATATATGCACATTGTGAAGTTATTTAGGAGATGTTAAATACAAAATGTTGATTTTGATTAACCTTTCAGATTGCAGTTTACTCTACAATAAGTACTTAAATTGATGTAAATGTCATCTTTAAATTTCAGTTCTTTTTAAAACCAACACGACCACATGCTTTACTTTGGTTGTCAGTGGCTTTTATTATCAGTAACAGTTTACTCAACATGAATGAATATTCAACACCACTAAGTGGAAAATGTTCAGACTCTTCAGGGCTGATGCTTTGTAAAAACCATCACTGTAGCGAGATTTATAGTGACTAATGAAGTGAAAAAGATTTAATTTTAAGCTAATTTCCTTGATGGCTTTGTTTCCACCATAAGTAAAATCTGTCATACAAATGACTAATCTATTTAATACAGAATTGCTTTACTGTTGTTGCTTTAATCACAGGGAAGTGTTACTTTTTTATCCTGTCTTGTTGCTTTAAGTATTGTCTTTGATAGTTCTAATTAAAAAACAAAAAACAAAAAAAAAAACACCTATATCACCAATATTGAATGTTTGTCCGGTTTAATTTTCCCCAATTAAAATGGAAATAAAAGTGCAGCAGAAAAGGACAAATCATATGGCTGGGCACTGGTCCCCATCTCTGCAGCAGTAAAATATCTTTATTTTAAGATAGTTAAAAAAAAAAAAAAGAGTTTGATTTTTTTTGTTGGAGAAATTCTTTTAGCACAACAGTTATTGTCATGAACATTTAATAACTTGGAAGCAATACCGAGTTAAACAGTACAAAGGATGATTAACAAAAGGAGAGGGGAAAACATGACAACCCTCCATAATACCTGAAGGTCATGAATAACCCTTCATGCTTTATACATTGTGGTTCTTTTATGTAGTTTTCAAAAAACATGGCAGCAATATGGACTTAACCATATGAACAAAGACCATACAGCTCTCAAAGCAATGACCAATTCATTTGACATTTTCATCACAGGCTCAGGATTGGTTTTACGGCTTTAAAAAGGTAAAAAAATAAACCAACGTTGCCTACGAGGTATCAAGCATCCGTCAATGCTGTGTAATGATGTGACGTAGTGTTAGTGTCTTGAAAATGACAGCTATTTTTGTATAAATATACTTTCAATTACAGTGGAAGTTTTTTTCCATTGAACTTTTATTAAATGTGTACTATTTGTTCAAGAGAGACTATAAATAAAGAATGTGCTGTGGCTCAGACTGCTCTGATGTATAATCTATATTCTTAGCTAAGCACTGCACAGGCTTGCATTGATGACGTGGTTGAACAAGTGTTTTCTTGTTCTTTCAAGTACTTGGAACAACCACCTTGCAGTCCTCATCAGTCTCCACTCCAACTTCATCCTGTGAGGGAAACAGCACATATATTATTCATTAGTACTGTGAACAAAAAACATTGGCACACAAGCAAAACCCATACTGTAGGTGGCATAAAGTTAAGTTTTGGAAAGTAGATTTTATGAGCTTGTTCCACTCACCAGGAACTGCTTTTTGCTCTTAGGATAGCCTTCCAGGATTGCATTCATCATGTCAGAAGCCTGAGAGAATCAAAGCACAACAAAGTTTGAGAATTTACTGGTAACAGCTTGTAATTTTACGATAACGATGTCTTTTTGTCTACAAATCTACAAAACTCCTTTCCTTTCTTCCTTCTGTTTGTAATACTAGCACTGATAGGAGGAACAAAATATAGCTTTTTTATTTAATAAATAATTTAAATATGGCAGTACAGGGGCTACAGTTGCAACATACACAAGTTATTTTGTGGCCCTCATTTAAATGTACTTTACTTAAAATAAACACGTTTGACTATTTTCATTATTTCGCGATTTAGTTTAAAAACGTAAAAACCCCGCAAATTGTCATGTTTGAGATGCTGAAACCAAAACATGTTTGCTTACAAATGTACAATCAATGGATTATCAAAATAGTTGCTGATTAATTTTCTGTCAGTCAACTAATCATTGCAGCTCTATATACATTACCAATCTTTTCCTCTTTTTCCACTCTTTCACGTAAGCATTCTGCTCTTTGTAAACCTGTGTAAATCAAAATATGAGCATTGAACCACCATACTGTACATCAACAGACAAAAACAACAACAGTAGTATCTTCAGTACTTTTCCTAAGATGTTTTGCTGTAATGAGAAAGCATAAATGCATTCCTAACCTTCTCTTTCTCTTCTGGTGTGACGTGATTCGTGGCCGACTTTATCTTCTCCACACGCGCTCTGTACCCTGAACACTCTGCTTTCAGCGCTTTGATCTCTGACATCACTTCCTCTGTTGTCAAAGAGCTGCTGAGCTCCTTCAGCTCTGTTAGCGGAGATTTCACACAAATGTACACAACAGCCCCTTTTCAGAATGCAGTACAACAAAAACACGGTCCCTTAAGCATCGAGAAGTCATGTAAATCATTTACACTGGCCTAAAACTGCACAATGCACATATCTTGGTACTGTGTAGGCTCTGTGAAAACACTGGAGGCACCAACTTTAACAAGTTTACTACACCTGAATCTAGCTGTCTGCAGCTCTGGTTGAGGGAATGCATCTCTGCACTGAGCTGTGAGATCTGAGAGTCCATCGCCTTCAGGTCTGCATCATTCACATCTTTGAACTGAGACTGTAGGGAAGGTTAGCAGCAGCATATTATTCTAAACAGCAGTGTTGGCATACATTACTTTCAGTGCCTACTTTCCACAACAATACTGTATTTCAGATGAACAGACTAACCTGATCAGCAAAATAAATCTTTTGCTTGCCATATGCTTTCTCCTTTATCTTGCCCTCTAGAGCCAACAGCTCCATGGCTTTGACCACTGCCTGGTGAATCACAAATATGCAATCAATCAATAATAACACACACACACACACACACACACATCTTATTGGAAAGCACTAATCTCACGGTTTTGCCCAATCCATGTTGCTTTTGTAAATTGCAAAAGACATCCTGAGAACTGTAGGGTCGGTTCTTCTCATTCAGATAGGCAAGGATGAGTGTCGTGCCTGTGGATGACAGCAGAATGTCTGAATGTGATCATATGGGCTGACACAAACATTCCCAAATGGTGCTTAAAGTTAATATTACTTGATACTCAAACATAGCTAGAAATACAAAACTAGAGTTGTGTGGTCTTCGAAAGTTCCTTGACGCACTTTGATGGTACTCTAGCACTTAGCTACTACTGTATTATGTTTAACGTTATATGTTTTATATCATCTTTGTTTGTGTTAAGTCATAGTGAGCCTACGACACTGGTAAACAATGAAGATATAACTTATTTTATGTAACTTAATAATAAAAGATCCCACATAAGGTGCTTTAAAAAATTTTTTTGTAAAAGTGAGCGTATTTGGAGTAAGCTCACCGAATGTTTGAGAGCTAATGTTAGCGTAACTTGTGTTTAGGCTATGTAGCTAACGTTAGCTGATGGCTACATCTTTATTATCGGTGGAATTAAACGAGCGTCGTTCGCTCGATACGAGTGTCAGTTACGACAGCTAGCTTGCTACAGCCAAAAACATCCTGACATGAAGCTAACTCTTACCGTTATCCTTTTTACTCATTTCTAACTTCTCCGCTTTCACTTTAGCTAGCTTCCAAAACCGAGTTTCGCGCTAAATATGCGTCACGGAAAAGATCGTTTATGCTTTAAGATGCATCACACTAGTAGAAATATCTCCTGCTCTGCGAGGGTGCAGTAGAGAACCCTCGCACATGAGCTCTTCTCCGTTGATTTTATTTAAAAAAAAAAAAAAAAAAACCTGTTACTTCTACATATCAAGAGCGCTCTAAAGTTAATTTATTTGCCCAAAAACTATTACTTTGTTAATAACTTTGGCTGTGAGTGACGTACTTTAGATTTGAACTTTTTCATAAAGTTTGCAATATCCAGAAAAAGAGCTGAGTGAGAGTTCTGCCATTTTGGCTCATCTCAGACAGTAAATGCAAGGGTCCTGGGCCTAAAGCATTTTAATAAATAGTACAGTTTTAATGTGGGCTAATGTGTTGGAAACAAAATAAAAACAAATATCAAACGTATGGCAATAGAAAAAACACATTTGGTAATATCATGTAGTACAGTGTGTCACATATACTGTTTAATAGAGAATGGTTTCCCTCAGGAAGTTGTTCCAAGTGCAGAGCCTTTTATTATTGTAAAGGGTTTTGTTGATTTTCTTAAATCTTCCTAAAACCTTCGTCATCTGAGATTACTGTACACCTTTCACCTCCTATCAAGTGAAATGACACCAAAGACAGATTGGCACACACATACCAAACAATCTCCAACATACAGATGTTTGTTTGATGTGCAATGGCGTCCTTGTTTGGAGATGTTTAGTCAAATTCAACATGTTCAGTCCGTGTTTGTCAATGCTTTCCACTGACAATTAACCCGACAGTACGCATATAGTACATATCCACAGCAAAATCCAGAGCGAAGTCGTGTCATTGCTGCTGTGCGGGACACACAAAACCTTCATTAACAGTAACCTCAGTCAGGGACCTGTGATAGAGCAACTGCTCACAATTTCCTCAGCTAATGAGGAGATTGATCCCGGTTATGCTGCATTTGTAGCTAATGGTTATGTTTAACTGGTTGGGAGTGACAGGAAAAGTTCCTGTAAAGATATTAAGAGATTCAGGGGCACTTGACTCATTTATTGTGGACTCTGTGCTATCTTTCTCCGGTTCCAGTATTGCTCCCCGGGGGAAGGGTTTGACTGTTTTTTTCTGCCCCACAGCATACGTTTACACTCTCAAAATGTTGAAAAAGTCATAGTATAGTATGTCGAAAAAAGTAATAAAAGTCATAGTATAGTATGTCGAAAGTCATAAAAAAGTCACAGTATAGTATGTCAAAAAATGTGATAAAAAAGTCATAGTATAGTCTGTCGAAAAAAGTCATAGTATAGTATGTCGAAAAGAGTGCTAAAAGTCATATTATAGTATGTCGCAAAAAGACATTAAAAAGTCATAGTATAGAAAAAGTCATAGTATATTATGTCAAAAAAGTGATAAAAAGTAATAGAGTATAGTAAAAAATGAATAGTATAGTAAGTAGTAAAAAAGTCATAGTATAGTATGCCGAAAAAGGCATCAAAAGTAATTGTATAGTAAGGCGAAAAAAGTGATAAAAAGTAATAGTTGAGTATAGTAAAAAAGTCATAGTATATTATGTTGAAAAAAGTCATAGTATATTATGTCAAAAAAGTGATAAACAGTAAGAGTATAGTAAAAAATTAATAGTATAGTAAGTAGTAAAAAAGTCATAGTATAGTATGCCGAAAAAGGCATAAAAAGTAATTTTATAGTAAGCCGAAAAAAGTGATAAAAAGTCATAATATAGTATTTTGAAAAAAGTCATAGTATAGTATGTTGAAAAAAGTGATAAAAAGTAATAGTTGAGTATCATGAAAAAGTCATAGTATAGTATGTCGAATAAGTCATAACAAAGTCATAGTATAGTATGTCGAAATAAGTGATAAACAATTCATAGTATAGCATGTCAAAGAAAGTCTGGAAGAACATGCAAACTCCACACAAAAAGGCCCAGCCTGGACTGGGTATCGAACCAAGGGTCACAATCTGTACTGCCTACCTAATAATTTAATAATAAGAATTAAACATTTTTATTGATCCACAGTGGGGAAAATTACAATTTTTTCACTCTGTTGTTAGAACTCAAAACACAGGCCTGAAATACAACACATGCTCAGGTCCTATACATGCACAAATGGAGAGATGAGAGAGAGGGGGCTGCGACTGCTGGTACATCTCCAGCTACCAGTCTACATTCCATTCTTTGGTCCGTAGGGGAACTTGAACCAGCGACCTGCAGTTAGTAGTATGTGACTGAAAATTGTCTGAAAGAATCGGATAACAATACTGTTAATGTTGCTGAATCAGCATTCACAGAATAACAGTCATAGTATAGTGTGTCATAAGTTATAAAAAGTCATAGTATAGTATGCCATAATAAATGTCATAAAGTCATTGTATAGTATGTCATAAAACATAAAATAACATGCTATATTTATTGTGTGTTTAAAGATGTCTTGCCACTTTTAAACAGTAGTAAGAGTATCTCTACATTACAGTATCCCATTTACTCTCAAATTGCCCTGTTAAGTTTGGTCAACTGTTTTGATTGATCAGTGTGCCATGGGAAGTTACGCTTTAAAAACACATTCTTCAAAGTGCCACCATTCGAATGTTCCATGTTGTTGGAGAATGTAAGTTATGTATGGTGTGCCATGGGCTGAGAATGGTCTCAAGACCTTCATTTCAGATTACTGTACACCTTTCACCTCCTGTCACAGAAATAATACCAAAGACAGACTTTATTGGAAACATTTTATTCAATATGATTTGCACATCAAAACATATCAAAACCAGTTACAGCGAAGAAAATACACTACTATGCACATTACATTATCAATCCTCATACTGAGGAACTGACTCTTCATGGAGCAGCAATGAGCAACATTCTGGTTAACAAAGGTGACCAAACCAAGTCAAACAACTAAAACTAATTCCTCCTCCTCATCTTCTTTCAGCCTTAAAATTCCAGCAATTTCAGTCGGTGCACTTTTTTTCTACTTTACCTCCATGAATGTGGATCCAGGAGTATTTTCTATTGAGCTAAATCTTTTGAAGCTATAATTTCCTCTTAAAGTAACACAATTAAAAAGAGCAATGTGTTTTCCACTTTTATAAACCCAGCATTTATATTTCATGTTTAATAAAGCTTAACTGTGGCTCATTTAAGTGTTAAGTGTCAACTCCACAGTAAAGTTTTGACATACTGTAGTTTGTCCATCAAAAGGAAATCAGGCTAACCAAAACATTCAACCTACGAACACTTAAAAAGAAAGGATATAAGGATAACGTTCTATACCTAAATTTGATGTAAACATGTTTCCCCATTAAAATAGTAAAATATCTATGAAATGAATGTTTAATTTTTCTCTAAAATAGTTCAGCATGTCAACTACATGAAATAAAAGGATGATACAAAGCTATTAAGACATTTGTTTAAATATTACTTTCGAAAAAGATAAAGCTGAGGGCTCGTTCAAGGTATTAAACATGGACATCATATGTCATTGAGCTGTATTTAAGGGCAGGAAAATTAAAAATATTCTAAACTTACTCACACAGAGAAAAGAAACAGACCTCCCCCTGCTGGGGCACAAGTTCATAAATACAATGAACAAGCATAACATCAAGTGTTACTCCAGTTCAGATATTATATTATATAAGATTGTAATAGGACATTATTTAAGGAAAAATAAAATCAGCTCCCAAAAATGCATGAAATGTCTTCATATGTTAGACAGCAGAAAGGAAAAAAGGAAAGAAAATACATAGAAGTGAAACTTATCCAAATAATATTCATCTTCATCATGGAAGAAAATTGCTGTGTTTTAAAATCTAAAATTAAAATCTGTAAACCTGTAACATTAAATATATCATCTAAGAGCCACGTCACTTGAAAGGATGGCAGAACATTAACATCAACATAAACTGCTGGTTCTTGTGATGGAAAAAAGAAAAGGTTGATTTATCTAACTCAGCTGTTACAATGAACTTTAAAATGTAATGATGTTCCATAATGTCATTATCAAAGTCACATGGCTCAGCTCAACCAACGGGAATGTCATATTTGGTCCGATGTTGAATAGCCCTGTATGTCTCGATCTCCAGGTAGAAAAAATTTGATGGGCACTGTTGTTCTTTATTTAAAGTCATTAACATGTACCCTAGGAACTTATGGGTGCACATACTGTAATTGCAAGACTGCAATGAGGCTCAATAATGCTGGTTTTTAAAATAAATGTCTGAATATGTTTATTGTTGCATTTCCTATTGCTCAGCCTACAAAGTAAACGTTTTCTGAATGATCAGGGTTTAAAAGAAAGGGAGGAAAGAGTTTGTTTTTTTAAAAGGAAAAAAAAATTGAGTTCTTCACAGTGATAAAACTGATGCCAATCAGGAGCAGGGCTGCTGGATCCTAAAATCATTTCACACACTCACAGCTCATCAACACTGCCCAACACTGCCCATGAAGTTTTACACACACACACACACACACACACACACACACACACACACATCACTGTGGTTTACCCAGCAGGCTAGACAAGAAGTTAGACCCCTGGCTCTCTCCCTGTCTAGTACCCGCTCCTCCTCCAAGTGGATCCATCTGGTTCAGTTCAGACTGATCCAGCATTTCAAAGTCCTCTCCGTCCATGTCTGTGTCTAGCTCGGAGCTGGACTGCTTGCGGTAGCTTCGGCGGACCCCAGCCCTGGGTGGGCCTTCTCTGCGCCGGGTAGCAGGACGCTGAGGTTGCATTGCCCCGGCCAGCGCTGCCTGGATCATGTTGCTGGCAATGACTCCAGCCAAGTCACCGGCGAAATCAGAGGCAGGTGGCAGGCCGCTGAGAGAAAGTTCTTCATCCAGATCCTCCTGATCTGAATCAAAATGACCATCTACATCCAGCACTGAAGCCCGGTGACTAGCTAGCCCAGACAAAGCCAGACTAGGTAGACCTATGCTTGTGTCATCGTCATCATCCATCAAAGTGGCATCAGGGTTTATGGAGGGGAAGTCTGGCAGGTCTTGAGCAAAGGATTCCTCAGCATCACTGTGTCTGTCAAAATCTGACCAAAATACAGACAGGGACACGGTGAGGGAAAAGAACCAACCAGAAAATAAAGGAGGGGTAAATCTGCAATGTCTGCGTTCTTACCCTCAGAGCCCTCTGTGAGTGGGGTCTGGCCACGCGATAGGTTAAATGTTCCATTGTCAGTGTAGGACACCTCAGCATCAGAGTGCTCAGAGTCAGTCAGTGCAAGTTCCTTGGCAACAACAGCATCATCAAACTGTGAGAAACGGCAGATTTTAAGATTTTTTTTAAGACGTTAAAAAACTTTTTATATGCTTTTACCCTTTGCTCTGCTATAAAAGGGTTGCAAACTTTCTCTGTTACTGTTTAGTTCTATTCTCTCTCTTTTTGTTCTCATACCTTCTGTAAATACACAGGCACATGACAGACACAGCACATCATGTGAATTTTCTTAACCCCAACAGGAAGTGGCTCAGATGCGCTACTATAACTATACTATAACACTGTGCTGAAATACAAAGCCATCGCTATATAGTGAATGTTTTATCTGTATATTTTATTTTATAACATACACCGTCCACACTTAGGGGGGTGCTTAATTTAAGATGCCTTTAGTAACCAACAGTCCATTTATGGAGCCTTAAGTGCAATATCAACAGAATTAGTGGCAGTTTGATTAAAATATAGAGTTTGGGAGTTAAACAGACTTACCGTTGGGCAGAAAGCAGCCAACTCCTCTTCCTCGCTATCACTGTCTTTACCTGAGGCGAAACCACGGAGAGGCCTCCGCAGGACTGCAGAGAAGAATGACAAACATACAGAGAACACTTTTACATTTACAGTCACAAACAGTGCATGTAATCAGCTTAATGAGTAAAAGCAAAAGCATGTGGTTTTGTGCCACCAGAGGGCAATAAAGCATCAACAATATGTCAGTTGCTGGCTACAAATGAGCAGCCTGATGACATCACTTATATCTAATGCAGTGAAACCACGTTGAAGTGTTATGCCACGTTCCATTTACCTCGCAACTCGTTTTTTACGAGGTCAAAGTCGTAAACACGCCCCCTGACCTCGTATTTACGAGCTCGGAACTCGTACAACCTCGCAGTAGCCCGAGTTCAAAATCCAACATGGCTGCCCCCTGTATCAACAGTTGTGAAAGCTGCAGTAACATAAAGTTATAAGCACTTATGTCTTATTTGTGTCTCACTAAATCAGTCGCTCACACAGGCATGTTCAACTTCTATCTGTGGACATGTTGTTACGCTGTTTGCATGCACAAAAAACGGCGTAATGCGTTGTTATCAACTGGTATTGCTAACAATAGCTAACCGGGCTAGAGCTAATGAAAACAATGAAAATCCGACTTTTAAATAGAACGCATTCAACTCGGGTATGACGTCATTCCCAGTTGCGGCTTCTGAGTTCCGAGGTAAATAGAACGCGGCATTATTTGAACAAACACAACACTGTTAGTAGTAAAATAAATGTGAAAGTTATGACGTTACATTTATTGTTATGGTTCAGTTGTGGCTTTGACTTTATTTTCATTAAATTTGCAGTGCCAAATCTGCATGCAAAGTTTTAAATATCAAAAGGTAGTCGGATAAAAAAAAAAAAAAATTAATGTACTACTTACACTGATTATCAATAGGCTTTGACATCATGTATCCACAAACACTGAAGTCCAGTCGCTGCAGGACCGGATCCAGCTTCACACACACATGCTGAAAAACCCTGTGATAGGCTCCCAGAGGAGCCAGGAGAGTAGCCCACACTAGAGGAGAGAAACATAGTACTAGTCATTATAAAGAAAGAGGGAGTTGTTTAGTATACATGGTAAGACAAAGCTGTGTTTGTTTATGTTCTGTACAGATTCAGTTTCTGAATTACTAGAGACAAAGGCAAGGTGAGGCAGAGGGAGCAGCAGGGAGTTAACATGTAGAGCTGCTGTGGATCGTTTCAGACGTCAGAGTAGAGGGCCTTGGCAGCTCTTGCCTCCCAGGCTCTCCAGCCTACATGGTTGGAGGTTAGGAGATTAGCCCAGTCTCAGTCTGACCTCCTTAACTTTCTGCCTGGCTCCCTTCCCTCACTCCTTCCTTCCTTGTGTGCCTCTTAATGGCTTTAATCACCTCCCAGGCTAGGCCCCACAGATCTGGTTTCACCACCCATGTATTTTTTAGTTTAGAGTTTCCTCGCCAACGTGGTCCTGTGAAGGAGTCTGGATCTGTAGTTAGGACTGATTAAACTGCTGGGACTCACCAGCAGAGTATGAGAGCACCAATCCAGGAATGTAGCGTCCAACCACAGCCAAGCAGGCGAAGACTCCACAGGTCAGGATGCAGAACTGACACAGGGCAACAACACATAGGGAATCAAGTCAGCACCTACAATACATGTTGACTATGGTGCATGTATCCAATGCTTACAACCAGAATAGGGCTGGACAACATGTTGACATTCGCTCATTCATTCACTATAATTATAATATGGGGTGGATTGTGGTGCCTAGTGTGAGAATAATGAGATTAGATGAGAGTAATAAGATTTTGCATATTTATGAAATTAAATGTGACATACAATACACACACACACACACACACACACACACACACACACACACACACACACACACGTTAAATATACATTATATATGTATATCTATATGAGAGATTTTCTTCATATTGTGTGTTGTCCTTACCTTGCCAGGGTTATGTTGTTTGTACTGCACCGCACTGGATGCGATAACGGCTCCACTGACCCAGGCCTCAGCGATGTGGTGGCACAGTTCAGGCACACTGAGGATGCCAGGTTGCACCAGACCCCAGCTGGAAAAAATAGAGAAAATTATTAAAACCTTTACCTGCTTTCTACTTTTTTATTTACCGTTATTATTGTTGTTGGAATACTAGCTGGTGGTTACAGTAACAAACCTCTCATTTTCTGATTCGTCCCGGTTTCTGACTGTGGAGAGAGAGAACATTCATCACTTTAGGAAACAAATTGAGAGTACAATATATAAAAAGTAGTCCAAATTGTCTGATCAAGCATGTCTCCAGTCTTTGATCTCTTTGGAACCCTGCACACTTGGTATGTTACATACGTTCAAACACAGGTTTGGGAGATTAACTGTTCCAGATGTAATACAAATAATTTGCAAAGTCCAGAGTTTAGGGCTGCTGACTGGTGGCATATCTATTCTGACAAAGTTCATTTGTTGCAATCACAGCAACATGGGGAATGCTATATATGGTACAATTAATGCAAGAAAGAAGGAAAGTAAAGGAAAAGAACAGAACATGTCAGAGTGTGTTAGAGAGATATAAAGAGCCCCCATAAAAAGCAACTGGTACCACCTCCAATCTCTGGCCAGATCTTATTTCTCCAGGTATCAACAAAGACAATCACAGCCAGACCAGAAGCCAGCAGGAACAGCAGGCGCAGTGAGGTCAGGGCGAAGAACCTGAGGGGAATAAAAACAGAGCAAACACATGAACAGACAGTACTTCTAATGCCTGTTACCCCATGAGTAAAGGACAAACAACGTTACAAAATTCAAATAAGGGAAGAACTGATAAATAAAATTCCCATCCACTAACAATGGAAAAGCTACATCTAAATAGTGTTGTTTCAGGTGCTTGTTGCCCACTTTTACACAAATGGATTTCACTTCCTTGGGCCTCCACAATTAAAGTGTTGCTCCACTTCACAAAATCACAAGATCTCAAAATGTGTTGACCACAACAATGTTACAGAATTCTGCCAATCAGCAGTTAGAGATTAACCTAACCAAGATTTTGTTGGCAGAGCGAGGTGTGTTGGTATTTGGGGTAGCAGTGCAATTAGTAGCTACAGTTAGTTACATAAAATACAAACGTCTAAGTAATCCTAGCTCTATAAGAACACAACAAGATGTACACTTGTAGTACAAATTAATGCAAAAAATTAAAATGGAATCATTGTCAAATGCTTGAACTCACTTAAACAGCACTGTTTGAAGATGCATTTCATTGTGCAGTGGCATTGGATTTTATTATTTTGTTAGATTTATCCTTCTCCCACGCAGTGCTTTAAGAAGGAAAAATAAGACAACCTCAGTGACACTACAGTCAGAAAGGTTGCCCATATTGCCTCCCCATCAACATGTGACTTGCCATCGTCAGTCACTTGCATTTAGTATATCATGAGTGCATTATCCTTGGGAAGAAACTAGCCTGCACCATCATGTGTGTGCTGAAGCACAAGTAAAAGGGAGACAGGACAGGGCGGCCTAACATGCCCAGTGGTCTAATCGAATAAAGGTTGAATGCCTGAGCTCCACAAGGAGGCTGGTGAGCCAAGCTTCCCCTCTCTATGTCCCAGGTCAGTGATTCTTACCATACAACAATATCAAGGTCACCTAATTAAGCCAGAACTTGTCCCAGTCCTACACTTTCTCCTACTGATTTATTCTTGGTTTTCTTGTTTGAGTACATTTCTGAGTTTAGGGCTGGCCTAATGGCTGAGTGAATACAATCACACATGATAAAAAAAATAGACTGATATTCACAGACGTGCTTAATTCCTCATTTTTGTACTGACAACACACTGATCTGTAAATTGCAGATTTAACCTAAATGTACAGCCTCACACTCGCAGCAACAAGGGCACTGGTAAAGAGGATAATCCACGACATCATGCTGTTATCAAGATTAAGAAAACAGTTCGGTTAGGAGAAACATTAGAGTTAAGGTAGAAGTATTTGTAGAGTGTGTCTATAAATAGTACTACTAGCCAGCCATCTGTCTTGTCTTGAATTGACAGGTGACACATTTGCATCGTGTAAAAGCACCAGTGGCTGGCGGTCACATTGGCTTTCGCCCAACGACCAAACAGCTTCTGTATTGTCTGAATGTAGGTTGCTATAACACTGGTACAAACTACAAACAAACAGACTAGGGAGACAGAACAATTTTACCATCAAAATGAACTAAGTTTGCGCTGAAACTCACCAGAACACAACGTTGACCACAGTGTAGAGAAGCACACACTGTAAGGGTCTTTCCCACACTAGGACAGACTGTAGGTAGGTCAGGACGGGCTCGTAGGGCCCCAACCTAGACTGAAGAGCAGCTTTGACAGCCCGTACCTGACCGTCTCTCTCGCTGGAGCATGGTCGACTTCGCAGGCAGACACTGGACGCCTGCTGGGCAGAATAATCATTCAGAGATGCGTCTTCCATTGCCCCAATGTACGCCATTTTAGCGTTTACGGTCGATAAAGTCTGCCTGTAAAATAAAGGCATAATAGAAACAGGTAACGTTAACATTACATGAGGGACACCACAGCGCCACGGAGCAGCACCACTCACAACATCGACTTAACAGCTAGCTACGCCAGCTGAATCATCGTGTTAAACACCTAATTATATTATAAACAAGCATGTTATCAAAAACTGTGTTCAAACGTTTTAAAATAAGATGACACGTACTATTTTGTCATGTTTGCAGAAATGTTGCGCCTGGTTGCGCTTTCTTCGGAAGCTGACAATATGGCGTCACCTGTTTTTCCTCAGCACTCAGCAGCCCAATCAGAATCGGCACGACGAGCCCGTGTCATGCTGCGTTCAGGTGAAATAGAAATCTTTAGGAATGTTGTTTGCTTTGAAGCAGTAGGCTACATTGACAAACAAGTCAGCAAGCCATCATAAAAACATATTTTAGGTTAAAATATTCATGTACCCATTTTATTTTCTCTTGTGTATGCTATGGTTTTGTATGGCTTTGTACGAACTAAATAAAGTTTGTTTGTTAAGAGGCTCTGTCGGTAGCTATGTAACGTTAGTGGGTTTTATGTGCAACAAGATGATGATACATAACATGTTATGTATCCTAAATTATTGAAATGTCAATCAGAAGCACAAGTCCGCTGTGACCTATTTTATACAGTTTATGCTTTTGAGCTGTATGCAGCAGAGCTCTGATTACAAGTACGTAAATAGTACATATTTCCCGGATGTTCTGCTTTGAATGTGTCTGCTTGGCTTAACACGCTCCGATACAGTAGGTGGCGGCAGGCACCTTTAATGTCGGTTAGCAATCCGCCAATAAAGGGAAGAAAATTCTGCTTGGAGCGTCATCCATGCGTCACATCAGCACCAAGCGCAGAGCGGGAAGCGATATTTATTTTCCTAGGATGGCGAAGGCATAGCCCGCCCTACTCTGTCTTTGATTGGCTTACCCTGGCATTCTTTACTCTAACCCTAACCAATCTCACTCCTCATGCCTAAACTTAACCAATCCAACCAAGGTAGGCAACGACTACTAGCCAATCAGAGGTAGAAAAGGACGGGTCATGTCTTTACCATCCTAAAAAACGCAAATTTGCAAGCGGCAAGGACTAGTGGTGGTGGTAAAGTGGCTTGAGCAGCAGTCTAGCTACATATTTCTTGTATTATTTAGCTAGCAAAGAGGCTAGCTAAATAAAGAGCAACTGGAGACTGAACATGCCGCGGGAAATCATAACGCTGCAGCTTGGACAATGTGGAAATCAAAGTACGTGAAAGACGAGGTTAAGGTTAAGATATCCCTCTGCTCACATGAGAACATTATAACGTTAGCCAATGTACAATAAATGAACTAGCTAGCTAAGATGATCTGTCATGTAATGGCGTTAGCTAGCTAAGTGCTAGTATCAAGCTACGATCAAAACATAACACAAAAAGCGACAGTATAACCTAATTTAGCTGACTTGTGTAATAGGCTCTCTAACGTTACATAGCAAATGTGATCTAACGTTAACGCAAGTTACCGTTAACTAGCGTTAACGTTATCTATGCAGTGTCATTCAGATAACGATACTGTTTGTCTAATAAGTTCGTAACGTTACAGTCACAGACGACATATTAACGTGACCTAACGTTAACGTTTTAGCGAACCTGCTCCTCTCTGTGTTTTGCAGTTGGTTTTGAATTTTGGAAGCAGCTGTGTGCAGAGCATGGCATCAGTCCAGAGGGGATTGTTGAGGAGTTTGCAACTGAAGGGACCGACAGAAAGGATGTGTTCTTCTATCAGGTAACTGGTGCAAACACTGACTGCTTCTCTTCATTATCTCTTACATCATGAGTTACAAAATTAGTATCTTTTCTGCACACCATTGTAAGTTCAGTCTTTTTCGGATGATGCTTAAATAGCAACAACATTATGTGCCACTAGATGGAGTGGTTGTAGTTTGATATTCAGTTTACTGTCATAGAGGAGTGAAAAACCAGACAAATATTCACATTTGAGAAGCTGCAATTAGAGAACTTTGACTTTTTTTCATAAAAAAAGAACTTGAACCAATTAATTATCAAAATAGTTGGTGAATAATTTAATAGTGGACAACTAATCGTTTAATCGATTCATCTTTACAGCTCTCTTGTGCAGTATGACCAGCTAATTCCTGGTTATTCATAAAACTCCACAGGCTGACGATGAGCACTACATCCCCCGCGCAGTTCTCCTGGATCTGGAGCCGAGGGTGATCCACTCCATCCTCAACTCTCCTTATGCCAACCTTTACAACCAAGAGAACATCTACCTCTCTGAGCATGGTGGAGGCGCTGGGAACAACTGGGCTAGTGGATATTCACAGGTGATCACTGGAAATGACATGTTTCTTTCTTTAACCCTAAGAAATAAAAATGTTATGCATGTAAAATTCTGCGGATTTTTTTGTTTCCTCTAGGGCAAAAAAATCCAAGAAGACATCTTTGACATCATTGATCGGGAGGCAGATGGCAGTGACAGTCTGGAGGCAAGCTTTCCAAATTATCACATAACGACTGTCCCTGGGGCTGGGAGTGATCGGGGCTGTGGCTGTTTGGAATTTAAAAAAACGGATTTAAAAGTAATGTGATATTGCTGAGACGCCTGGATAGCTCAGTTGGTGGAGCAGGTGCCCATATATAGAGGTTTGCTCCTCGACGCAGCGGGCCCGGGTTCGACTCCGACCTGTGGCCCTTTGCTGCATGTCATTCCCCCTCTCTCTCCCCTTTTATGTTTTCAGCTGTCCTGTCAATAAGGGCCTAAAAATGCCCAAAAAGAAATATTGCATAGTATAGTCAACTTCAACTCTTATCTCACTCAATAGCAACTTGCAACTGGAACCTGAACTTCGAACATGCAAGAAAATATTCGTTGCTTGTAGTTAATGTGATGAGTTCATTTCCGGTTGAACCTGTAGAAACGGAAGGAATATCGTCTGAATAATGGACAAA
The DNA here is from genome assembly GCF_008315115.2 of Sander lucioperca. Taxonomy (NCBI): domain Eukaryota; kingdom Metazoa; phylum Chordata; class Actinopteri; order Perciformes; family Percidae; genus Sander; species Sander lucioperca. Next base: position 4,508,780 of record NC_050193.1, on the reverse strand, counting down.
TTATGAAACACCGGGGCCCTGGACACAGAAAAGGCCCCTAATTCCTCCAACATAGGAGCAAAATACCCAGACTGAAAGATGCAGAACGACTACAAATAACATTTGTTTGTGGTTGATTTTTGTTTCTTTTAGTGACATTTTGGAGGTGTAGCCCCCTGGCCTCTTGAGCCTCTGGGCCTGTGCCCGGTAGACCCTTTCAGTAATTCATCCATGGTCTGAATAATAACAGGGAAGTCTTGATTGTACTTAAACATTACTTCTTTTATTCTTTCAGTCAGACTCTTGCATATTTGTTGTGGTAAAATAGAAAAGAATGACTTGATCAAAACTATGTTAAAATGGTGCCAGTGCCTGACATCTTAAAAATGGCAAAGGCCCACCAATGCCTCACTATTATTCTTAGCCTCTTTCTTTTTGGTGAACTTTCTTCAGCTGCCAGCCTCCCATAAAATAACACTCGCATTTCCCCTCTCATTCACATTATGACCCCACATTATTATTTAGTGTGTGCACTCATGTGTGCATTGGATAAGAAGGTAGGCCGAGCTGCCGTGAGCATGTGTATGTTGGCAGGGTGTGGCGTGTAGAATGTCTGGTGATAATAGCCGGGCGAGTGTAGAAGGCAGGTATTACAGGGCTGTGTTGGGGGGGTAAGGGAGCCTATTTGTGAGGTGGGGCTGCACTCCCATTTATATAAGTACCTAGGAAGAGAGGCATTTGCTCACCCACGCACAGTCGTTTTTTTTTTTTGTTGCATTAGTAGAGGTTACAGTAATCTTTATACACACGTGGCACATGCTGTAGCTGTAAATGTGAACTGCAAGTAATGAGTAACTCTTTGTCTTTGTAGGGATTTGTCCTGTGTCATTCCATTGCTGGGGGGACTGGTTCGGGGCTGGGATCCTATCTGCTGGAGAAACTCAATGACAGGTCCACAAACACACATGCAACAACAACAACAAACTATTTGTTTTAGTGAAAACATTTTCTCGTTACCTGGTTTGTGTGAATAATATGCATGTATATTTTCTGATCTCCAGATACCCAAAGAAGCTGGTGCAGACTTACTCTGTTTTCCCAAACCAGGACGAGATGAGTGATGTGGTCGTTCAGCCGTACAACTCGCTGCTCACACTGAAGAGGCTCACACAGAATGCAGACTGCGTGGTGAGCAGCAGCACTCATGGATAGATGTTGCTTAATCCCATTGCTCGCTTTGCTTCACAATGCAGCCATGGCTCTAAATAACCTCACAAGATGGAATGAAACACATTTTTATTCAAGCCACGGTTAGCTTGTAATTGTGCCACTTGGACAAACAAAGTCAAAATAAACATGGTAGCTTAGCAAAACTAATTTTACAAAAAAACAGCCAACAAAATTATGATGTGATGTCAGACTGTTAAATAAATTTGGCCTCATGTGCTCTGACGTAAATGTTACGGGTCAAAACGCAGCAAGTAACTGCTAGTACACATGTCAAGCTGTTAAGACATCAAAGACATATGAAACTCTAAAAAAATAAGTTTAATTAAGTCTCACAGGTCTGTTACACACTTCAGTCTCAGTGCCAGGAAAAAAAGAAAATCCAGTGGACTAGTTTTGGCTAGGTTTGTTTAATGTTGTGATTGAAGGAATACTCCACACGAAAAAGAAAAAAAAATCATCACAAATATGAAGACAGATTGTTACTTCACCCTCTGTGGTTTTGTAATTTGACTACCCAGTTGTCACTTGTCTTTTAAGGTTATGTACCTGATATTGTGATACATTTTAGGCTTACAGTCCCCTTTAGATATAGTCTAATGTTTACACACACACACACACACACACACACACACACACACACTCTGCCAGTTCGTTTGTTGAAAATCTTACTTTTTAGGCCACCTCAGTGCTTGTGTAGCAGACTAATAAAGAAGCTAACTGCAGTGCCAGCTGCAATCAAACTTCATAAAACTCAGTCTTAAATTGGTGATTATATTAGTCTGAGATGCTCTAACAGTCTAATGGTGTTTCCTCTCTAATACCTACTTCCTCCATGGTCTTGCATAAGGCCCTCATGTTGATTAAATTAGCCAGAGAGCTAATAGAATCGGCCCCCCTTTTGCAACTGTACAGTGCGTCTTTTATGTTCAACTCTGCTAACAACCGCACACTGTGTTGCTCCTTAAGAGGTTCTTTGACTGTGTCATTACTCTGATATCCTCGTTCTTCTTCTTTAACATGGCAGCAGTGTTTTGACCTTCTTCATTATGTTGTGGTGCTGAAGCTCTTCTTTTCTGTTATGTTTTCATTTGTCTAATAATTGCCCCATTTCTCTCATTGTGTGTTGTATATTAGGTGGTGTTGGATAACACAGCTCTAAATCGCATCGCCACAGACAGGCTGCGTATCCAGAACCCCTCGTTCTCCCAGATCAATCAGCTGGTGAGTGAGAGACGCCACTCAGTGTTACAACCTCTACCTCCTACTTCAGTTGTTTTCACAGCTCGTCAGTCAGCAGGTTTTAGTCTTAGTCTCAGAGATTGCAGTCTACCTGACTGTATTTAAACAAAGGCAAACGTTGAGACAGGCTGTACTAGATTCATGCTGCTCACTTAAAAAACTACAAACTAGTTTGGCGAGTCGGTTGCACGTCAGACTGGATTTCAACTTTCTTAGAAATGAGTTGCACAGGGCTGCACTTTCCAAATGGTATGTCAGCTTGTTTGGAGCCACTCTTAAAGATTTTGAATTTAGGCTGCATTCCTTTTTCGGGCTGGTCGATGTGGCCAAGAAATGAAAATCTACATATTTATTCCAGATTTTAATACAAAATGTTATGCAAAATGCAGGAAGAATTGAATTGAAACCGCATTAGACAGCTAATGTTGTCACCTTTTGACTGAAAGTACTCTTTTTGTGTGTTGTAAGAACAATATTTCATGAAGTAGACATTTTACATATCGTGCAGAAACAAAAATTCAAATTATTTTGATATCTCGCTCAGCTCTTACTCCTTTTAAAACTTAATTGTAAGCTGTTAGCGGATTGTAGTTAATTGAAAGCTCTGTCTAACTGAACTGTCATACACACAGGTTTCTACCATCATGTCTGCAAGCACAACCACCCTGCGTTACCCGGGCTACATGAACAATGACCTTATTGGCCTGATAGCATCCCTCATCCCCACACCCCGCCTCCACTTCCTTATGACTGGGTACACTCCGCTTACTACTGACCAGTCGGTGAGTGAAATAAAACCAAATGGTGCAAAATGTTTTCATGGTAACCCAGCATCAGTGGATTGTAATGTAAAGTATTCTTGCAATTAGCAGTTAATATTTCAAATACTGAATGTCCATTTTCAGGTTGCTAGTGTGAGGAAAACCACAGTGCTGGATGTGATGAGGAGGCTTCTGCAACCCAAGAACGTGATGGTGTCCACAGGAAGAGAGAGACAGCCGAGCCACTGCTACATTGCCATCCTTAACATCATCCAGGGAGAGGTCGACCCCACACAGGTACGAGTGCACAGTATGTGTGTGAGGTGTCAATCTATATTCTTATAAATTCCAAATAACTTAACATGTTTGGAGAGTATTCAGGCGTATTATACTCTACTGTAGGTGCATAAAAGCCTCCAAAGGATCAGGGAGCGCAAACTTGCCAGCTTCATTCCGTGGGGTCCTGCCAGCATCCAGGTGGCTTTGTCCAGGAAGTCCCCGTACCTGCCCTCGGCCCACCGAGTCAGTGGCCTAATGATGGCCAACCACACAAGTATCTCCTCTGTAAGTCCTCATCTTAGAGTTGCATCACCTCAGCCTGTTCAGTTACATTCTTCACCAGTGTGTATTTATACAGTTGAGACCTTTGCCTTTGTTTGTTCTGAGTCAATACTTGAGGATATGCATTGTCCTAAAGCTGAAGTTCAAGCAGTTACAACAATTTGGCTTTTCATCATCATCCTGTCAAATTTCTTTTTTTCCCCCTTTTGCTGGTTTAAAACATGAGCTGTGAAGTTGAGGGAAAATGCAGTCCTGTGATGTCAAAACTTAATCTGAAAAAGCCTTTACAGACTGTCATAATGCCCAAATCAAACTTTTTTTCTTTCATTATTAAGTAAGGGGAAATACAGTCATCCAAGGAAGTTTCAGTGAAGTCATACATTTCATTTTCCTTTCTGGTAGCCTGGAAGTTAAAAATAAAACTGAAAGTGTGCAAGTTTTAAAAGAATAAGAACCTGAAACGTATCCGTTGCTGTCCCACAGCTGTTTGAGCGGACGTGCCGGCAGTATGACAAACTGCGTAAGCGTGAAGCCTTCCTGGAGCAGTTCCGCAAAGAGGACATATTCAAGGAAAACTTTGATGAGCTGGACAACTCTCGCGAAGTGGTCCAGCAGCTGATAGACGAGTACAGCGCAGCCACACGGCCTGACTACATTTCCTGGGGCTCGCAAGAACAGTGAACAGACTTTCTTTTGTCTTCTATCTCAATTACAACTCAGTCAACATACATGCTTAGCTAGTTTATTCTAACTCAATTTAAGTCCCTTCTTCAAAAATATTTTCTCCAACATATAGGTGTCCCAAAATAGACAGGTATTTGGCTATAGCTGCTTCTCTGAAAAACTATTTATTGGCTTGTTATAGCATTTCATAGTATGTGTCTCAAAATTGATAAGAGACTGAGGGATGACTGTTAACAGCCAATTTTATTATATTAACCAAAAAGTAAAATGGACTGGACTGTGTCACATCCATGAGATTCTCAAGCCCAGTTTAAATAAAACAATCCTTGCCCAACAGTCCAGTGAAGTGAAAGTAAGAGTACTTTTTTTCCTGCAAGTATGTGCAGAAAGCATCAATATATTGTACAAAACAATCTGTACATTTCTGTTTATGGTTGTTTTTATCCTTTTTTCCTAAACTCAGCTTTCCCGTCTTTGTAGCCTATTTCTTTCCAGCAATGTAACCTGTTGCCTTTCTTTGGTCTATTTTATACCATACTTAAGTTTTTGTGCAGTTGATTTACAGTAAAACGTCCACTGTCTACAAAATGATTGCCTTGAATAATGGGAATAGGATTGCCAGAATGTGTTGCGTGATATTTGATGTAGGTTTTTTCATCCTATACATTTCTGTCATGGTTTTATTGTACCTCTTTGTCTGCTGCTGATACACTTTGCTCATTTGTTACCGCTGTACATGACCAACAAGAATGTTGAGTGGAAGTTGGGCTTGAGCAAGAAGTGATGTTAAAATACCTACCATACAAACGGCATCAGTATTTAACAGCATTTGTCACATACGATAAAGTAACAGTTTGCACAGGTGAACATGGAGTACAAGGATGGATCTCGTGTTAACACTTCATCTCGGTGCCTGTAAATATACTTCAAGGAATAGCTGTTTTACTGGTATTCACGGTATTGTCTAAAAAGAATATACTGTTCCATGTTGCTTTGCGTGTTGGACCTGTTTGAAAGGATGAATAAACACATTTTCTATTTTCCATTTGAAATGTTTTTGGTGTTATCTGAAGGCACACTTGTAGGTTATATGTAAAAGGTCATTTTACTTCGCATACAAAATAATAAAACACCACTTTTCCCCCCCCTCACCTGGAGCTGCAGTGTATTGGTGGCCATTCATCTAACTCAGTTAAGGCTCATTACCACAGGGGAACGTAAAAGCACTTAGCAACGCTTGCTCAACCAGCTTTTGTTTTTACCCAGAAAAAGCTTCGGGGGAGGCAGCTCTCGGCTCTGCTCCTGGCGCCAAACTTCAGCCTTTTATAAAACGTCTGGTTGAAAACAATAGTCTTACACTGCTTCACTAGTCAAGGTACAAGAAAGCACATTTTCTGAAAATGAAATGAAGGCTGAGGCTGAACAACACTATTAAATATGGTAAAATGGTGCCGTTTTATTAATTACATACAGTATTTATAGTTTTTTTTATTGCACTTCCAGGTTAGTTAAAAACAAACAATAGTGCAATTAACTATACACACATGAACATAAAAAGGTACCATGCAGCATACAAACAAGCTTAATACAAAGCAACAACATCTGCAGTTTGATTTATTTTATTTTCATACTTGTAGCTTGGAGCTGCCTGCAGCTGCAGTAAAAAAAGCAAAAGACCTGATTGTGAGCAGGAAACGGGGCTGACTGTGCAATGACGTTCGTAAGTCTTGAGGCTGGTTATTGCATGGGGTTGTGTAAAAGACAGTACTCTAAAATTATATTTACAAAGTCTATGATCTCGGATTTCTAAAAAGGTCATCTACATTAAAATAAGGTGTACAATGTATACAACAGGATGTTTTTATATTTCACATTCAAGTTTAAAGAAAAATGAGTAAATGTGAAAACACTCAAATATAAATTGGGGGATCTGTCTGCTTTGGGATCATTTCTTGTTATAAAAGCTTATTTAAAAAAACATCTTTGGTCCATGCTCAAACCCTTGACTTGGCGAAACTTTGGCTTCACAAGAACACTTGAACAGTGAACACAAAGATGGAGCTACACAGGATTTACACATCTGAACTGCAGGAGGATCAAGGGGAACACAGCTTGGAACACAACCAAAAGCATTTATGGCTTTTGGTTAACATTTTATCAGAAAACACATCTGGGTCTGCATTTAAGACAAAGCACAGAGAAAATAGCAAAGTTTGCATAAATAATACTACAAAAGCATCCATGGCCTGATTAAAAAAAGTTTCGGTTTAAATAGCAGGGGAACTGCATGGTAAATATGGCGTCACTTCTTCTCTTATGATCCCAATCTCTGACTAGGGGTTTTATGTGTAGTCTAAGTTTAATTTCTTCCGTTATATATACATTGTGAAAATAACAATAATAAACAGAGAAGCACCTGATATTTTCAGCAGAGTAGAGCTGCATTAGGATAGAACCAAGTTTTGTGTCGAGGATTACAGCCAAGACAAGCAGCACAACGAAGGACATGAGAGAGCATTTGCTGGAAACAACTAAGAAACAGCTCCGAAATCCTTTTTGTTTCTGTGACAGATTCAGATCCTGAATGTAATCCAGGAAAATTATTTTCTTGATCAAATAGAGACAGACAGACAGACAGACACACACACACACACACACACACACACACACACACACACACACACACACACACACACACACACACACACACACACACACACACACACACACACACACACACACACACACACACACACACACACACACACACACCCATAGGTAAGAATCTATATGGCATTGGCAGCCAAAGTGACTTAGCTACAGAGTTCAACATCTGTTTCCAGTTCCAAGTTCACATGGCTCACTGCATCAACAGTTCCAGGTAATGCAAACCCGGCCGGGACCTTATGAAAACGGACCGTCTCTGATGAACATGTCAGCATAAGGGCATGTGAGAGAGTGTGTGTGTGTGAAAGAGACCACTGAGGGAGGGTGTGTGTCACTGAATGTTCTCAACACTATTCCAGCAGTGCATGAGGGATGACTGCCTTCTAGGAAAGGCAAAACAAATATGGCACACTTCGAGAGAGAAAAAGAGAGAAAGGAGAGAGTAGTGTTTTCACTCTAAGCCATACCTTCATGAGGGGAGTACCACAGCTTATTGCTGCCATAAGTCCTAACTCTTGTGATGCTATCTCTCCCTGATGTAGCAAGGCTCATGCCAACGTCTCACATTGTCTAGGGGGTGGGTGGGGGCATGGGGGGGGGTGTTGCCATGTAGGGTAACAGAGTTGGTTGCGTGACAGGATGGGGTGGAGGGTGTGTGACAGCTCATCAGCAACCGCATTGGTTTCTGTGGGTTTCTGGCCTCACTTGCAAAACAGAACCCCCTTGCCTTCCCGTCCCCTCCCGCACCCTCCCTCCTCCATCGGCCAGCTCCCTTAGCTGGAAAGCTCAGCAAGGGTTTATTTTCACTGATGGGGAGCGAAAACAGCCCTCTCTTTGTTTTGGCTGCCGTGCCATTCCCAGTGGAGGAGGCGTGGTGTCCTGAGGACTGGGGCTGGGCCTCATAGGGGCCATGTGGATTAGGATGGTGGGGGGTGGGGGGTGTCCAGGTATGGATCCCTCTCAAACTGGGTGCGAGGGCAGCTCCAGGAGGGTGGGTGTGTGTGTCAAGGCCAGGTGATGGAATCCCACCTCTGTGCTTTCTGTGATGGTGATGTCCGCATCTTCCCCTTTCCCTCGCTGGCGATGGATGGCACTGAAATACGCATTCATCAGCTGCATGATCTCAGTCAGCTGTGACAGAGAGAGAGAGAGAGAGAGAGAGAGAGAGAGAGAGAGAGAGAGAGAGAGGTCAGATTGGTGGCAGTCTCAGTGTCTGTCTGGCACTGTCACAGGAGGGTGGAGACCGATGATGTCATCCAGCTATGAGAAAAACTGGATCCTCCAGAAGCTGAGGACGGTGATTGGCAGATTCTGGAGGACACACACACACCCCTTGATCATAAAAAAGAGGCCTTACATGTGTGGATATTTCATCACTTTAACATATTTTGTTCAGCAGCTGTTGCAGAAAAAAGAAAGGGCACTGCGGAGGAGTTCATCTGTCTCGCCGTTACCCTGACCTTGGTGGACATGACCACCAAACCACCATAAGCCACCATGACCATTACTTTAGTATTGCTAATGCTTGCATAAACATGGTGTGTGAGAACACTGACTAAAACAGTTTGAGTTTTAACCTACACCTACTTTTTAACTTTAACTGTAACCCTTGAATAAGTAGCTAATCTCGCCCTCACCATTAACTCCAGGTCTAACCATAATCACCCCCTGCAAATTCGTTCTCTTTTTTCCTGCCCAGAAGCTCAAAACACTGCACATTCATGTCAAAGCAATATGAGGCCCTAAGTTCATAAAAGTAGGAGCCTTACTGGGCTCTGCTTCAATTCGCTTATGCGTCCAATAAATAAATAAAAGCCACTTTTGTGCCCCACGAGAGATCAGAGAGGGATTTTTTGTTCCGTGTGGGAAGATGCAAGCAAATCTGCCCTGTGAAAGGCAAGATTTGTTCTCTACTGAAAAAAAATCTGTGTTTGGAAGAACATCCATGTTTCTGAGAAATGTTGCCTAATAATTTAATCTAACCGCTGCAATAAAACTCACCCCCCAGTTGCCATTTAATGCCAGGAAGTTGGTTAGCATCGGTTGGAGAGCAGGGGCAGGTTGTGTGCTCTCTATTTAGACCAACAAATGAGTGTTTTAAAATTGGGTCAGAGAGCTGGAGGCAGGGGGGTATCATGAGCAGACAGCACAGCCAGTACACAAACTGAATCCTGACTACAGTGGAGATATATAGTGAAACATATGGAAACAGCTCCGGTAATAAGAGACTTTGCTTCATTTAACCCTCAGCCTGTACATTCTAAACTGGGGCGTGAGCCACTATACCTTGGTGGTTTCAAACAGCAGATCCCGATCCCCAGCTGTGATCTTGAAGGTGTTGCTATCGGATACGCCATAAGAACAGATCTGGCCATAAGGGAAGGACTCCAGGGCCTCTGCCTCTCCCTGCCGATACAGAGACACGGATGTAGCAGCTACACCCAGCCACAACTTCTGGGAAAAACTCCCTGTCGAACTCTGGAGGCAGGAAGAGGTAAGCATATGTCAGACCAGCTCAAAGTTATCATTTAGTTTACCTCAAGAGTCCAAGTGACTCTTCAGCACTGAGGGAGCAAAATCTTTCAGTCCAACAATAAAACTAAAGGTGACCTCACAATACTCACAATATAAAAGTCCACTTCATAAAGAGTGCATCCAAAGCCTGACCACTGGCGTGCAATTGTGAGGTAGGCAGCCATACTGTCCCTGCGGCTGTAGCCGGCTAGACCTTTCCAACGTTCCAAGATGGATACCATGACAGTCGCTCCCTCCTCCTTCAGCCGACTCCGCAGACGCATGTCCTGCTCCACCTTTTGCTTGTGCGCTGCTATAGCTGTGTGGCTCCACAGCGCCCCAGCCAGGAGGCCCGTGTGGAAGCGCTGTGTCGTGGGGCAGCCTTGGGCAGCCACCTGACAAGGAGGCAGGGTTTGGGGTGCAGAGAGGGACATGAGGACTCGGGCTTCTAGAACATGACCTGGGAAAAGCTCGTCCAGAGGTGGGCAGGGGGCATGTGTACTGAAGTCACCCATCAGACACTGAAGCCTCAGGGAAGCTAAGGCATGCAGGTCCTCTTCACAGGCTGGCAGCTGGCCACGCACCACCATCTCATGGCACTGCAGTGCAAAGGCCAAACCCAGGACAATCAACGAGAGACAGAACGGGACGAAAAGAAGGCACAATTTGTCAGTAACAGCCTCAGTCCTGCCATCAATCCTTTCTACCCCACCCTATTTTATTATGTCCCATAACTCTTTTATGAGAGTCCTCAGAAAAAGTGTTCTAATGAAGCCAGTGCTGGCTGCCTTTTTCCCCCTGTGCACTACAGCCAGTGCTCTTAGTCATGTTTTTTTATGCACTGTGCTTTACTGCATCACAGCCCATAAGACATTAAAGATTGTTAAGTAAAAACAATGAAATACGAGGAATGAATCACTGCAGAACAATAAATTATATATCATTATCAGCACTGAAATGGCCACTCATAACAAAGACACTCTCAAAGGTAGGACTTTGCCCTTTGAGGAGTTGTGTTCTGCTCCATTACCTGCTCAAAGAGGAAGAGATACTCAATGCTGTCTACTGATATGCTGTCAGCATCCAACAGGCAGTAGAGCTTGAAACACAGTTTCCATTGGGATTCAGACTCTGACTCTTTGGTGGCGAGGCTGCACAGAAGAGGGACAGAAAGGGTTATAAAGGGAATATATACAAATGGTATACCAAGAATTTTAAGCCTAGATGTTAATATGTTACAGGATATTGCCTCCTCAATGTGTAATATTAATGTTTAGTAACTCAACGGTTCGCTGAGTTTCATGTTTACTCTGTCACTAAGCACACTGAGGACACAGAAGTCCACACAGGTCCCTTTTATTCCAGCTGGATGCCTTATCGTTTCATTCGAGACTTTGCCTTGTACAATCAAATGACATCAGCTTCACCTTGGCTATCCAGTGACTGGCTGGCTTTGCTGACAGAAATAGTGACACAAGTCCAGTTTCCCAGCATGGTGTCATGTTTGACCAACAAGACCAGACAAGGTCACCAGTTATCAAGGATACTGGATAACATTCAGCATGGGAGTTGGGCTAGGGAAGATAAATATACAACCAACAGCTCTGGGCGCATTCATCTAACAAGTGAGAAATAGCTCAGATTCCTGCCAGACTTAGACAAGGTGTTTGATAGCATGTCTGTCTGCTTGGTTTTATTGTGTCTGACTTCCTCGCCCTTGTCTGTTGTCTTGTTCTGTTTTATAAGGTGAAAATTGACATTTACTTTTCAAACCTGGTCAGGATGTCAGCAATCAGAGAGCTGCCTGTGACCGGCTGCTCCCACAGTGCATTCTGCTCGTACAGTGCAAACGTGTTTTTGCTCTCTTGCAGGCCGAGCTTCTCCTGCATCCTTCGAACCACCTGGTGAAGGGCAAGGGGAAGTGAGTAGAAAAGACAGATGGACACACAAATGGTTCCATTTTAAGAGTGAAAACAGAAGAGGCAGAAATGCAATTTCTGTGGTTATTATGGTTTAGTAATGTCACTAGACTGATTAGGCTAGGATGTTTTAAACTAGGACGTGAGAAGCTGAAAGATTGAGAAAAGTTGTGTTATGATGTAGAATACAGATAAATGTTCCCAAACCTCATTGGCGGTTGTGTGTGAGCTGATGTAGAGCTGGCAGGATAGAGGGCCAGGATAGTGCACAGTGCACAGCATCTCCTGTCGGCTCATCAGCATCTGGATCTCCTCCCAGGATGGCACACACTCCCGACACTTGGTCTTCTCCAGAGCCTCGCTGATGAATGACGCATAGTTATCCATCTCAGACTCAGGACTCTGGCTCTGGATCCTGCAAGAAAGAGTGAGAATGAGACGGGTGGATACGTAAGGTGTGTGCGAGCACATTTAGATTTATTCAATACTTAAAAGGGAAAACGTGTTAATGCTTGTGATGTTAACAGTGATTTAAAGTCTGTAAAGTGTTATGCTTTGATTACAGACTTTGCGTCATCCTTTTGATTCAACAGAGTTCTTTATTTTCTTTGGGCTGGCAATTCTCGAAAGTCAATGAGGCGAGGAATGACAAATGTTCTCACTTTAGCTCTTAGGGACTTAAAAGGCTCAACATTCCTCAATCCTTCAAAGAAAAAGGAAAATGGCAAAGAAAACATGTTTGACTTTGGGTAGCACACGAAACAGGAAAAGGTGTTTCCGCTCCTGTGAACCGGAGTGACCTGCCACTTCCTCCCAGTGGTGTCCAGGAGTGGTAGGTGAGTGTGTGTGTGTGTGTGTGTGTGTGTGTGTGTGTGTGCTGTTGTTGTTTCAAAAGAGGGGACACAAAGGCAGCGGACAGCACACTCCAACTGGAGCCTGAAGTCTCACACACTTTGCGGAGTGTGAAAGGTGTGAAATTCAACCTGACGGAGTAATGAGCTCAGCCCTGTGTAAACAAAGGGAAAAATAGGAAGGAAACAATTATATTACGATATTCGTCCCAAAATACACAAAAAGGAGGACAGAGAGAGGGGAGCATGAGGGCCTCAAACATTCTGCCAGACAGAGAGAGGCCCTCTCATTCCCTCCAATGTCTTGCTCTCTCATAACGATATGGCCACAGGGTGGGATTTGTCATGCTGAAACATAATTAGGAATGTTCCACTGAGGCTGTGTGATCCTTCCTATACTCTCCTGTCTTCACCCCTTTCTGCTCTTTCCTCCTTTCTTACCCCTTCCTCCTCCTCCTTTGCTTTCTTTCTTCTGGCCTGTTCTCTCTGACAGCAGACATTCCCTGGGGGTTTTCTCAGGGCACAGGGGGAGTGGAGGAGGGATTCTGGGCCCAATTCCCAGCTCCAGTCTTAGCTCTGCCCAGCTGCAGCCTCAGCACAGATCCACAGAGTGAGAGAGTGCGTGAGAGCGATAGCTATACGTATCAAAACACACAGGCAGCGAGTTCCACAGGGTTATTATGAATTGCCATTGCATGCAACTGTTCCATTAGCTAGAGGGTGGTTCCCAGTACAGACATATAGATAGAAAACTGTAGTGGTTTGATGGTATGGTGTTAGACAGAAAATCTGGAGCAAGAGATTAGCACTGCTAATAACTTAGATTAGCATGCTTGACAGAGGGGCTAATTCAGACCTGTAAATCCAGCCCTAAAACACTGGATCTGTCTGGGGAACATGCTAACAATGTGAAGGCATATCACGCTACTATATCTAAACTGGTAGTTTGCGGGGCTGGCGCCTGCTTTTTGTCCGCTGTCTAGACCCCGTGTTTTCCCTGCTACTACACACTACTGGTTCACCTTCATCTCCCAGCATTTAACCTGTTCTCCCTCATAACCAACTCCTGGTCTGATGTACTATTTTCATGGGACTGGGATTGCATCATGTTGCTACAACTTGTGTTCACATTTGACTCTGATCACTCACATGTAAAACCATTTTCATGAATATAAAATAAACACTGCAATATTACAGTTGTGGTTTCCATTACTTTAAACTGTCAACAGAAGGCTTTGCTGTACTGTTTTCCACCTGTCTTCCACAAGTCATGTTTCCCATTGGGACAAATCCGAGCCAGCAAAAACAGTAACATTTTCCATTTGTAATTACAAGCAGGAGATGGTGTGAACAGCTTTATCCAGTCAGCAGGATTTCACATGAATAAATCCCACCTGAATGTGGCATATGCAATTTCTAATTTTCCAAACAATAAAGCAATATTATATATAGCACTAACGAGAAGATTCACACTCAAGCGGTATATTCAGCTGAGGTAAACCACTTCTCAGTACATTTTTAATTTGTGGCCAGTATTTGATTTTAATACTATGTACATTATGTGTTATATTATTATATCTAGGAGGTATCGCTTACTGTTGGCAAACACATTGTTCAAAGTTAAACTTGTGCGTTGGTATGAGACCCCGAGGGGCATGACAAAGCAGCGGTACCTGGGAATGAGAACACAACCTGCATGCTGTTATTGGCTGGGGTTCTGCTCTTTGCTGATGCCCAGAACGTCCCCCACACACAAGAAAATACAGGCAGAGGGCAGGGTCTCTGCAGATACAGACAGTGCCACACACTTCCAGTGGGTCATAAGGGATGACTGGAGAGGGATTATTTTTGTATTAATCTATACATTGTTTTAGTAAAATACTGCATATTATATCTTTAAAGTCAACTGTATCAGCACTTCAACATTTGAGTATCCTTTTTGTGTATCTTACCTCTTAAGGTGGAATCGCAGGTACTTGAGCACGGTGGGCCCAGGCAGGAAGGTGCAGCTCATGCAAGTGAGAAGCTGCCAGTAGCGGAGGTGTGCGGCAGTGTACGGGGCAGGCGTGTAGCTGGTCTGCTTCACTAGCTGGCAGTAGACCTCGTCACGGAGGGGCCGCAGGTCCAGGCAGGTCTGCAGCACGCCCTGGATGATGGGAACCGGCTCCCATGCCGACTCTAGCTGCTGCAGGCAATTGAAGAGCTTCACGGCCTCCTCACGCACCGAGCCGTAGCCTTTTCCACTGTGGTCTGGAGAGAGGAAAAGAGGACTTCTTAATTCTTTAGGATATGCTAACATTTTGTTGTGTAAACATCATTGAGTTGCAGCATTCATTTAAGTTATAATACAATAATATATTACATATATTGTTCTGTCTTTTTTTAATTTTTGTTTTGTGTTGCCGCTGTTTGCACTTGTATTAATCAAACAGCCAAGCCAATTAAGGTCCTGCATTGCATTGTGCTAAATGCTGCCTCTCAGCAATTCAAACACAATGGAGATTGCACTTACTTCCAATTAGCAATAAAGCCTTTGATTGGACAGTTGCTGAAAATGGTTGCTAACTGGATATACATACAGGCTTGAGTGGTAAGTTTCTGTTAGAGGCATAAATAACTGTTAATATATTCAAGATTACAACAGCTTTAAGAAAGACTCAGCCATCAGCACTGAGATCTGAACCTACTTGTTTTATGATCTAGTTTCAAATGATTATTAAAAAAAATATGTTTACCATTATTATCATTTTCACCTGCAACTTCAGACATTGTTGCTATGATAATGTATGATGTGTACATATTAACTACTTACATGTGTGCTCCAGGCTGCCGTATGGGAAGGGCAGCAGAGGAGCATACAGGGGGCCCTGGGTGTACTTCAGGATGGGATTGTGCTGGTACATGTGCTCCACTGCCTCAGGGTTGAACTTATTCTCCTAAAGAACACAAGTGGAAAAAAAATGTGACGATAACATCGATAGACACAGTAAAGAACAAACTTTCATATGCCTTCAATATGCCTGTAGCCAACCTGGAAGCAAGTCAGTGAGTGGGTGATTGAGTATGTGCGTTTGTCTGTCAGGGGTGACTGGGGTTGATTTGACCAGGGTCACAATTCAGCTCTGGCAACTTTCAAAGCAGCAGGAAGGTCAAATGATGACCCAGCAAACCACACTAGCATGACTGACACGTTACATTTTATCTGCTGGTGTCAATGAGTTTAGTGTGCGTGTGTCTTTAGCTGCCTATGTGGATAGATGCCTTTTAGTGGTACAGATGGCTTTCATGCTACTGCCCTCTAGCACCTGTTGCTCATTAGTAACGTTGCCACTGCTCTGGCTCTCTCCTGCCTCTGCAACCCCCTCAAACCAGCCATCCTTTCTCGCTGGCTACAAGACAAGCCTGTTTCCCCTCCTCCTTAGTGGGGCAAAGTTGACACATTCTTCTAAAGTGTTTGGTGCACACAGGCTTGTCTGTTTGCAATGTGGGAATGAGATGCTGCTCTGTGAATCAGGATACAGCAGAGCATCCCAGATAAAATTCATACACTGCACATACATGGTTAGGACCACAGAGTGTCACTTATTCCCTTTGGTCTTCCCCTGACACGATTATTCTCTATCTTGGCAAAAGCTAGATGAGAGGATTGATACCACTCTCAATTCTGCACGAAGATCTAAAGCTACAGCAGCTGGCTAACTTAGCTTAACGCTAGCACAAAGTAATGGGGAAACAGCTAGCCTGGCTGTATCCAAAGGTACCAAAGTCTGCCTACCGGCACCTCTAAAGCTCACTGATTAAAAACCGAAACTTATAAGGACAATTAGCTGTTTTAGGTAGGTAAGATATTACATGTTAAGTAATGAGCTGCTGCTAGGCCAATTTAGTTACATTTGGACAGAGCTAGCCAGGATAGTTGTTTCCCCGTTTCCATTCTTTATGCTAAGCAAATTTAGCCGTCTGTAGCTTTATACTTAGCATGCAGACGTGTGTAGTATCAACCTTCTCATGTAACTCTCGGCATGAAAGTGAATATGTCTTAAGTTTTCCTTGAAAGGATAATTATCGTTAATTACAACTTGGTACTTGTTATCACAGTTTTGCCCAACACTCTGAAAACACTGTGCTCACCAAAGTTATTGTTAAGATCTGGTGATACAGATTCAAGATTCAATACTTTATTGCCATACAGCAACATTGCTGAAGTTACAGCAAGGTCAGAGGAGGCAAGACACAAGCAGTCAGATGATAAAACAGGTTGTAAACACACCAGGAGTTTAGCTAAATGATCTAAACCGCTTTATTTGAAGGTAAATCCAAAACTGAGGTGGACCTGAAATGTCGCTCGGTACACAGGAAAAGCGTGTGTTGACACAACTACATCCTAGTAGGTCAGAGTTGAGCCAGGAAGTCTGTGTCTTAACTGTGATGGAAAAAAACGGGTTAGTCGAAGTCATAAATTCACAGTTGGTTTGTCTTTAAAATGTAATGTGTGGCAGATTTAAAATTTAAAAGCAGTTCACCCATCTAATCTGTTCTTCTCTCGATGTTTCTCTCTTTGACACATGGCCTCTGGCTGTAGGTCCAAGGCTAATGTTGTAATGCTAATGCTAACACTGCAATCCCTGCTCTCCCTTGTGTCTGTGGCTGGAACATGAATCTATGCTTAAAAGATAAGCGAGCTGTCCTGTTCACACAAAGCCTCCTCTGTTCATTCTCTCTTTGATTTTTGCAGCAGCAGTCCTAATCTCAAACTCGAGAGGTAAAATATCTCGCCTATTTGAGAAAGTGTGCCTGTGTGTAAAGGTGAGGGAGAAAGAAAGCAACACACAGAGTGTTTGAGAGAAAGACTAAGGAGGGGAAAGCAAAACAATGAATGAGGATCACTTTAAAAGCAGGCCCCCTCTGCTCCTCCAAAAAATAATCTTGGCCCCTCCTGGCGAAGCAGACAGGGGCAGACGGAGGCAAGCAGATTAAACACTTTCTTTGAGATTAGAGACATGACGGAGACAGGAGGCCAGGCAAAAGACTGCTTATCTGGCCCTGCTGCTTCACACCGAGCCCTCCTCCACCTCCTTTGCCAAAACTGCCCCTCTCTCCGCCCTAGGGGCAGACTGATGCAAGAGGAGTCATCTGTCTGCTCAATGAGATTCCAGCATGCTGTGTTCTCTAGCAACCCCTGGTCTAAAAATATAGCTGTGCATTATAAATGCACTTCACTCTCCTTCCATGCAAGAAGGTAAAGCAAAAAAGTATCCTTTCAAATCCCACTAATCCAAATTTTCTGAGCACACAATAACTGGAAATATCTTTGTCTTTAAATGACCTTTCTGCTTCAGGTCTGTTATTATGTCCTGTCCTGGTGTGGTGGAAGAAGATGAGCTCATTCAAAAGAGAGAAGCAAGCAGAGGAAACTTTGGACTCCCGAACCCAATGAGGCTGTGTGGTTTCCATGGTAACAGAGCAGGGGGGAGCAACAGCAACTGTGTGTATATATTTTTGTGTGTGTGCTGCGTGGCCCACCTCGATGTCTCGAATAAGGAGCTGTGTTGGTGTTTCCACTGGTGCTTTGGTATCAATGATTTTCTGGATGGCACATGCCCAGTGCACAGCCTCGTTGAAGTGCTTGGTGTACAGCCTGTAGCAGTGCTTCCGTCCATATACTGTGATGCTCCAGTGGCCTGAAAGAAACACACAAAATAAAAATGTATCATGTTAAATGACATTATGGCATTGAAATTCAAACTGCACCTCATCTTAAAGGGCATTTTAAGTAAATGGGGACAAGTGAACAGTGAAATGTTCTCTGCATGGGACACCTTGCATATCTGGCGTGACTCCCTCTCCCTGACTTCCTCTATTGGTTTCATTGAGGATCAAAAGGTCAGCCTGAGAGGAACCTCAGACCACACCAAAACCAAACAACATCAGTTATTCTATACATGAGTTAGAACACAAGTGTTAAACCTCTCAGTGAGTCTCTTTGGATAACCTGCAATAAAAGTGAAAAAAGGTCTGCTTCCTCCTTGTGCAGAGGAAGTATTAGACATACCCCAGGCAGCCTGGCCTGATCTGCAGCCTCACGGCTGTTATCTGCTTTTCCTGCTACGTGACTTGGCACCACATCCTTCTTTGTTTAGGTTCTTGGTAAAGTACAAACCCAAAATTAAGAGGTTTTACAACTGAGATTATGACATGGTGGTTTGCCATTGCCTACATTCAACCTGTGTTGTGCCCTTACATTAACGCTGCTGTAAAGTGTCAATGATGCCAAAGATGGAACCCTTAAAGGGAACTAATGTGTCATGGTGACAACCAGAAAATACACAGAGGAACTAAATATATAATGCAACTTTCTCAGTGGCTTATGAGGAACATAAAGTTATTCAGTAGTGAAACAGCCAATAGAGCTTGTGACAAATTAAAGCCACTGTTGAAAGTGCACTTCTGTCCAGAAAAGTCCCCTGGAATATTGAGTTAGTAAGAACTATGTTTGGATTTATACAATGGTTTGGACATTTTAAGTGGTTTTTGGACATAATCCCCTCCATTGATGGACAGGCAGACAAACGAAGACGACATGGATGACATGTTTGTGTACTACAGAGACTTTAAAAAGGACAAGTCATCCCCTGTGTCTCTTCCCACACAGCAAAGACTTTCCTCTTTATGTCTTTCATTTCTTTCATTCCAGAAAGGGAAGGGTGATGCCCCTGTTGATTACTCAGATGTGAGGTTTCCAGACTAACCTTGAGCCACATTTTGGACCAAACAGAGCTGGGGCTTCCCAAACTTACTCAGAATTACAGCACTCATGGGAAGGGAAAGGGGACCACAAGGCGTCACTTATATTAAAAAAAAACCCTGAACAGCTTACTAAAAATGTCTATGATCACTACACCGCATAGGTAATTAACACAGGTCTTACACTGGACTCTAAAGAGATTACGGGCAAGTATACATAAGCGTGGGTCAGCTATGCATCAGCATGTCTGTGTGCCCCTCACCCGTTTCCTTGTATGTCTGCTTGTCTGGCCAGATGACAGAGCAAAGGTTGGTGAGGACTAGCGTGCCCAGTCTGCGGGCTCCTTTCTCTGGTCCGGTGTAGTAGTCGAGGGAATCCTGGCTCAGCATGAACCAGTACCGACGCTGCTTGATCCAGTTTCCTCGCACCTCCCGCAACAGCCACCCTTTAAATAACATACACACACGTGTCATATGACAAGTCAACTTTAACATAAAATAAGTATGTTACATGCCAGTAGAACGGCCATGATTATTTGATTAATCGATTAGTTGAATAACAGAAAATTAATTAGCAACTTTTTTGATAATAGATTCATGGTGTACGTAATTTATAAAGCAAAAATGTCAAACATTAGATGGTTCCAAATTCATCAAATGTGAGAGCCTGTTGCTTTTTCTTGTCCTATTTTATAGTACAGTAGTATAGTATAGTTCTGGACTGCTATTTGGATAAAACAAGACATTTGTAGATGTCACCTTGGGCTCTAGACATTGGACAATTGTAATGGACATTTTCAATGTTTTCTCATCTTTGATAGACAAAACAATTGAGAAAATAACTTACTGGCAGTTCTACATGGCAGCATACATTACTGGGGCTGGGTATTGTTGACATTTGTTGATACTCATGCTGAGACCCCAGTTTTGATATTGATGACAAAACAAAACTTTTTCCAATACATTACTTAAGTTACTTTATACCCTTATTTCAATTAACATAATAAAGCCAACAATTTTGAATAGATAGCATTTTTTTTAACCTGCTTAGAGTCTTGGGATAATTTTTCCAGCAACAAGTAAGTTGTCAATCATTAAAATGCTTTTTGATTTCACTTAACTCATACTTTCTGGCACACCTTTTACTATGCTATCAGACACACAACAGGACAAGCATTTCCCTTGAAAGGTCTGGGTGGTAGATGGGCAAGTCCTGGAGCTACTAAACCAGTGCTGCTGCAACATGTCTTCACTAAGAATAATCCCCAAGGCATGTACCATAGTAATTGTCCATAACGTGTGTTGCAGTCTGTATGAGACTTCCTTGTTGGGGTAAATACTAGGGGATAAAAATACAGCCACCTAATGGCATAGGCATTAAAGCCTGCATGCAGCCAACATAATTACCACTTTAGAGGTCGACAGAGTGCGAAAGAGAGAGAGAAAGAGAGTAAGGCAGACATGCCTTTAGCCAGCTCATAGGCATGCTCATTGGTCTTGCCAGGCTTGGCTCTACTATGCAAGACTGTTGTGTTCCCAAAGTCCTGAGGGTTTGGAAAGACTGCAACAGCCCAGATCCACTGTTTCACGGCAGTTAACTTCTTCTCCCCCCTCAGCTATGTGTGCAAATTGTTCCTAATAAATATTTAATCTCAGAGTAGATAAATAAACTAGCCTGGCAGAGCTCTGTCCAGATGCCGCCCAGAGAGAAACAGACGGAGGAGGATTGAAGAGTCCTGGTAGGGGGTCATAGTTCATCCAGAGGGCTGATGGAGAGGCTGGCAGAGGGCTGTAGCAGGCCACCTGGACTGCTACTAGGCAGGGTGGGGCTATCTGCGGGGGCAGGGCACTGCAATATACTGGCAGTGTGCCACTTGTGGGGTGGCTGTGCATGTATGTTCATATGGCTTGTACACGCATATTTGAGTGTTTTTTTAAAAGGAACAATCCTTTAGCTTCCTACCCTGTAAAATTGGCAATGACGCCACGCCAGCATCACTGCTTCCTCTGTGGTTAGCAAGCTGTATGCCACCTGTCAGACAGCGCTCATTTCGTCTGCTTCTTTCTTCCCTCTGCTCTCACTTACTTCCTCTTTACTTTCATCTCCCCCAATTCTCTTCTATCCCGGTTTTCGTCCTTGCCTCAAAGTGGTTTTCCCAGGCAGTGCAAAGCCTCCACTGCCTCACTGCTACTCCAAAATAAAAATAAATAGAGAGAGAGGGGAGGGGGGGAGGGGGACAAAGGCTCAGCCTCTCAGGCTAGGTTTCCTGTTTAAGAATGCTTCTATATGATATAAGTGGAAAGTTTGAACCCAGCATAAACTCACCCAATATAGCCAATGCAAAACCCTGGAGGCACTTAACACCACATCAGAGGGGCACAGCATCAAAACCCGATAAATAAAAACCATGAGGTAAGTCGGGCTGAGCTTGCTGACAGACTGGATGTACGACTGGGGAGGCAGACAGGCGGAATGGGTGAGAGACATGGAGAGAAGTGCATGCCTGCTACCTTGACGCCTCTGTCACAGACATGGGACGTCCCACAGATGCTGCTCTTTTGGGAACTTTAAACAGTGTGATGAGGAAAGGCAAAAAAGGAGAGAGACAGAAAGAGGAGTACAGTCCCCTGTATACCCCTCCCATGGTCTCCCATCTGGATACCATCTCTTTGGCCTGCTAATGTCTCCCCTGGGGGCCACGGCTCACCCTTAATTTGTTTCATTTGTGACCTCTGATCCCCAATGCCCTACCTCCTCAAACACAGATTGTGCAAACAATCTCTCTCTGTGCATTTCCATCTCTTTACTGCAAACCTCCCATGACTGAGTACTGAATGTTTGTTCCATGAATGTTTAAATGAAGTGAGACACCTCACCTCAAAGTTCAATTCTAAAAATGTGTGTCATGCACAAAGCCGGATCAAACAGAGCATGAGAAGCTCTGCGTAACGTGAGGAGGAGTTCATTTTAACTGTAAATCAACAAGGGTATCTCAATAAACCACCGACTTAAAATCTCTGTCACCACTCCATGGCCTTTACAATTCATCCTCCCATCATCAGTCTATATCTGCAATGTTTGTGGCCTATTTTAGATTCCCTGCTAAAGAATTAAACATATCCTTGTGCAAAACACGCATAAATGAGAGGGATTATATAACGCCCTGAGGTGTTGTGGTGGCTGTTACAGTGTGGTCGGTCGGAATATGGGGGCGTGGTGCAAAAGCTAAAATCCCAAGCGATAGTGTAATCAATGGCCCAAGGAAAGTAGCTGTCCTCTGTTTTGGAGGGAAACCCTTCTCCTCTAACAGTGAGACAGGGACAGAGAGGGGACAGCAGTAAGGGAGGGGCACTAGCCAAGGGTGCATAGTAACTGCTGTCAGAATTAGGCAATCAGACTGCCGCCATTCCAAACAGGACGTAACTTATCCAAGTGCTGGCATTTTACTGCTGCCTTTCAGTAGCAGGCCAAGAAGAAAAACTAAGAAAGAAATCAAACAGAAATATCCTATGAGATCATTCCTAAAAAGCATCAGACACCAAAGACGGCGCTCATGATGCCAGTAGCTATCCTTACATGAGGACATAGAGAGCGGGGGAGAGAGTGGGGGAGAGAGTGGGAACAGCGGTGCCACATGTGGTCAGAGAGGGGTTAGCTACGGGGCGAAAGTGCAGCATGGAGCTATGACAGTACTAGTAAAGAGATAGAAAATATTACTATATTTAATGAGATGAACAGCATCAACCTAGCCCTGCAAGGACCTCATCTATTAACTGAAGGACAAAGTAGCAGTATTAAATGTTAAGTCTGTAAAATGGCAAAAGAAAGTGAAAATGCCCATCACAATTTCCAAGAGCCCAAGGTGATGCCTTCAAATGATTTGTGTTGTCTAACCAGTCCAAAGATAATCATACATTAACATTAAACAAAAAACAGCAGAAAGCTGAATGTTTAGCAACTAGATGACACCATGCTCACCACGCCATAGCAGGTTTATGCATTCAGGCAAAGGTTATGTGCCTTTGTTTGTGTGTCTTTGTTGTGCGAGTCAGACTCACCCTTGACCAGCACTTCAGGCTCTTCCTCCAGGCCCATCTTACTCTTCTCGATGACCAGGCTCTTCATCTCTTCATTTACCTCTGAGACAGTGTGCCTGTGTAGAGGAGCAGAAGGAGAATGTAAATAACTGCTTCTCTCTCAACTCAAGTCTTCCCCTGACTACTCCCTCCCATTGGATAGCTAATTGGCCCAGAGACACACAGTTGCCCCCCCATGTGACACTGTGCCAACTAGAAGCCTCTCTGATACTCTTAGGTGGGGGTCACATAGGGGGGACTGGAAGAAGTGCCACGAATATCTGTCCTCCTGCGTTCTCCCAGTTTCCCTCCCTAGCAGCACGCAAGCACACAAACACACACTGATACATACCACGCCACTGTGGACAGCTCGTCTCTCTTTTATCACTTTGGCTGCCGCGCCGAGCGAGCCACTGAAAATAAACGTGACAGAGCGACGCCGGCCTGACTCCCAGCCAGCCAGCTCACGCCAGTCAGAGGAAGGCAGTAGGTTCAAGAGGTCACAGCCTTGGATAGTTAAAACTTAAAACATCATCAAAAACATCTGTAAATCTGCTGAGCCGCTGTTCTTATTTTCTCTTTAATGCCTTACGAACACATCTGCAGCTACCTCCACATACAATGATGCTTCAACAATTTGGTCCAGCAATGTTGTGGACAAATTCACACTATCTCAGGCCAAGGCCCATTTCCACTCTATTAGATTGTTTAGAGATTTAATCTCTCCTCGTTTACTCGTTTATTTTCTCTATTTCCTGGGTCTAACTAGCATGTGAAGTACAAGTGACAAACCCCTCCTCCCTTCTTGTTCTCTTCCTTCCGGGATCATTGCTCAGGAAATTAATCGAGCCGTCCCTCCCAGGGATATTCGGCCTCCTGTTACCTACTCCTTCGCCAGCTGATTTACATCCTTATTGATCTGATAATTTCTGAAGTTTCCTCCTCGCGGAAGGCAGCAATAATCAATGAGTCCAAATATAGCCTTATCTGCTTTGACCCAGCTTACATAACTGCAGAAGCCATTTCCTTTTTTTCTGTGTGCGCTGACCTGATGTTATCAATACCATGCTTTATCATGTTGACCTCTGTGATATTATTCTCTGATAGTGCTTATTATGCATAAATGCATACAATTTATGTATTTGCAGTTATAGAGCCTAACCGACTGGCATCTCTAAAGTCTCTAATTCAAGCAGACACAGTGAAACTATATGGTGGGCCAGCTTTTCTGTAAGTGAATGTAAACTGGTTCAGGGCATCACCAGAGAGCAGAAGTGAGAAGAAGAGAGTCAAGAGGATCCTGTCACATTATACTCAGTCAGGCTGTATAACTAAGCCGGCTCGCCTGCTACAGCAGCAGCCTTCATGGACTTCTGAAAGTCACTGCCTCCACAGACTCCACTTATGGGCAATAAAATAAACACAGAACGTCTCTTATTTGAGGTTGTTAATAACCCATGCTACGTAACGGAGACAGGCATGCAGACAGGCAGAGGTAGTCTATATGTAGCCCAAATGAGAGAGGATTTAGATCTATAGAAAAACTATGCCTTGACTGGAGAATATAGCCTGCTGTGTAAGTGTTTAGGATAATTGCTATTGCCTATGATAGGCTTACATCCAAAATGTCAAGAGCAATACAAAATAATCCTTACACTTAGTTTCTAAATCTCAATATCACAACTACTAATACTGAAACAACTGGTATAACCTGCTGCAGGATTTGAACCAGCAGTCTTATAGAAATTAAAGATGTGACTTTTAATTTTACAGTTTATTGAAGAGGTAATGTGGTACACACATGGTCGTACATCTTGGAGGAATATTATTTGAGTAAAAAATGAAACTTGGCTGTAATGTGTGCAGATTCTAAGAAGGGTGGGCATTTTGCCATTTACTGCCAGAACAGACAGAAATCCCTTTTTCTGCCCCAAACTGGTCTGCCCCCATCTTTAACCTGAAATACTTTATAAGTCAACTTCAGTGCTTCTTTTAGGCCATGAAGAGGAGGAGGGGTTAAAACTCAGGTTTTGACCTTTAGCAGCACAAACTATCCTGGCCTTTAGTTTAAATGCAGCCTTAGCAGAGTCAGTTTGATTACTGTGTCCAAAAACCCAGCTTAATGTTGATGTGGGGGCTTTGGATCTCCACAGCTGTCCAGCAGCCCTAAAACACCCCACCTCAACTCAACCCCCGCCAGCCCCCCATGCTACCGCCCCCACATTCCCAGAAGCCCCAGCAAAGGCCGTGACGGTGGGGCCTTTAGCGGGCAACTTCCTGTGGAGTGCAGGAAACAATTTGACATGGGGATTAGACAGCACGGAGAATGGAGCGAATGCACATCGACCAGCACCTCTCTCTCTCTCTCTTGTCCTCGAGGACTAAACATCAGCTACTGCAGAGGCGGAGCATCATTTGAATGTCACACTACTTAACTGTTAAAACTTGAAAAGTGTTGAAAATTTTAAAAAAGCAAGGCCCTCTGATATTGTGTGAAATATGGCTAATGATGAGATGAGCTGTTCAATAGTCATCTATCCATTACTAATTGTCACCACTACTAGTTCATGTGTGCCCTACTTTCTCAATTTTACACATACAATTTCACATCTCTTTTATACCTAAAAAAATATAGAGCTCAGATGTGAGACGGAGTGACTACAAGCAAGTATTTGAGAGAACATGGCAAAAGAAAGTGGAAGAAAAAAAGAAAACAATTGAAAGAGGACACATTAGGGTATCCAGCACAATCAATAAACACCAGGCCGACTGTCGTATACAGTAGCCTTTACTGGACTATTTTGTTCTACTCATCAATTTGGAAACATCCAAACTTCCATTTTTCTCTTTTGCAAAGCCCAATAGCTTGATATTGTCAAGCATGATTCATGTTGACACCATTCCATCCCATTAATAAATCGTTTCTTAATTTTACAAACTATTAAGTGATATTAATCTGCAAAAAGGAAATTTACTGGGTTTTACATGTGGTCACCAAATTCCATGTACTTGAAAGAGTGATAAGGTGTACCGCCCTAACAGGTGCGGCAAAACTAACAGCAGGAGAATTAGCATGATGTCAATCAATTACAGCCTGTACACGCCCACACAGTCCTGAGAAGAGCCACAATAGGGGGAAAGCACCTGTGTGGCTGTGAGGTTAGGTTGTAAGTTTTTTATCAGCAGATTTTTGACGGTACAAAGTGCTGCTTTGTTCCATTACAATCTAACGTTAGCAAACTGCTAACTATTAAGTAGCTGCATGCTAAAGCCAGATAGCTTTAATCTTGGCCACCATTGCGTGAATGCAGCATTGTTAAGCTACATATTGACCCAAATCAACATATGCATAACAACAACATATGGATGGTTCCTACTGCACATACTGAAATAAGGTCATTACAACTGATGAGCATATTGTCTGCAGTCCTTTCATGGTGACAACGATGGTGACACACTTAAATCCACCAAGTATGAGCAGGACAATGAGTTGATTCGTTTGTGAGCGTCTGTCTGGTGGTGGCTGCTGGAGCGATGAGTAATTGATTTCAGTCCAGGGTCTAATCAAAACGCCGAGATGCTAATTAAAGTCAGAAAAGTAGTGTCCTTGCTCTCGGGCTTGAATGACCGCAGTGGAAACAGTGGAGACATGTTCCAGCATACAGAGCGGGTCCTTGTGACAACAAGAACATGCACAGTTGGAAAAATGACCCTTGTGTGGATGTGTCACAGAATCACCTGGAGAATTATAAGTGATGGATGAAATGTCTGGATGGGTCCAAAAAGGCATTCAAACAAATGACCTCAAACCAGCTGCCTTTTTTC
The DNA here is from genome assembly GCF_008315115.2 of Sander lucioperca. Lineage (NCBI taxonomy): Eukaryota > Metazoa > Chordata > Actinopteri > Perciformes > Percidae > Sander > Sander lucioperca. Next base: position 4,481,729 of record NC_050193.1, on the reverse strand, counting down.
TGTGATGTTTAGGCTCACATAACTGTACACAAATGACAGCCATACATCAAGTTACAGTTTTACATCTGCAAAAGCACCAGAATAAACACTATTGGAGACGTCCTTCATTAAAATACAGTGGGTCATACTGTAGCAGAAAATTATCAGTTTCTCTTTGTGGGAAATCCATTCCTCTCTCAAGTCTCTATCCCCTCCCCCACATTGCTTGGGCTTGCTGCATGGGCCTCTGGCTGAAGCTGGGCTGGTGGGAAAATGGGAATGTGGTGATTAAGACTGGGCCTATATGACCTCCCAGCTAAAAATACACTGTTTACTCAAGACCACTGCCAAGAAACTCTGGACTAGGCAGAGGGGAGAGGAAAAAAGTCATGTTTTGAGAAAGGAGGAGGAAGGGGACAGGAAGTCTGAGTTTGCGACTGAAAAAGGGAGTGTTGATCAGCAAGACATTTTATGATTGGGAGTAAGTGATGTCTTAGTTTGAATGAAGTTAGCCTGATGGTGAGACTTTGTGATGTCAATTTAAACTTTCTATATTTGCTGATGTTGTGAACAGGGCTAGTTTGTGTTGGTTGAATGATTGACCCACTTCTAAGCCTTTCACGCAAACACCCACATGTTTCATGCATACACACATGCATTAATTCACACACATGAAACACATTCTGAAAAAAGTAGTCTCTTTCAGCCATTGCAGCCAACACCAAAAAATATCTGTCAAAAGCCTTCAAAGCAGAAGGGGGGCTAATGAGAAAGCAGACAGAACAAATGGTGAGAAAGAGTGATGGAGAAGTCCTCAAGTGTTCCCTTTCTTTTGGTATAGTTTGTACTCTGTTCTCTGTCCCAGCTATGAGAAGAAAATTGAGTCAGGAAAGTGAGGATAAAAAAATAGTGATGATGTAAGACAGATTTGAGTGTGGGCACAGCAGGAGGGAGCAGGCTGCTTGGCACTTTGTGCTGACTGAGAGACAGACAGGGGAGACCTGCGCTGTCCACCTGCAGAGATATGTCCATCACCCACACCCTCAGTAAGCCGCCTGCGACTGCGAGAGGTCAGTGCAAACGCACAACGAATTGTTAGCACTCCTGACATAGGCCAAACTAATATTATCATTTGAAAACTTCCCAGCCTCTCCAGATCAGCCTCTGCAGTTACACATTAGTCAACTAAAAGAGCTTTTCTGTCCTGAGTTCAAACATAATAATCCACTGTGTTGTGGTATGTTTGATATACAGAAAAATACTTCGCACATCTACAACGTGAGACAGGTGCGTAGGAGGTGGACAAGTAGGTCAAGAGTTGCAAAGAAAACCTCCCGCACACTGTCTTACTTCCAAAAAATATAAATTTTTAATAATAGTCAACGTTTTGGTACTGGACCATCTTCAGGCATATAACATTGAATTGTGGTCATTTTAAAGTTGCTGGGTTCACAAATCACAGAATGCATACCTGCAGAACCATGCCAGGTTACTTATCACAGTGATGTCCCGTCTCTTGAAACCGATGCAGTCCAATGTCAGTTATTTAAAAAAATCTATCTTGTAAAATAAATCTCAATAAATGGACATATTAAAAAAAAAACAAAAAAAAAAAAAAACATCTAAAACTTTCCACCTTGTTACTGAAAATGTACACTAGCTTGTTCTGTGTCACATTTTCTGAGTGATAGCAAGATGTTTTGAGCATACTTTGTGTGTAATTTTTACTGTATGAGAAAAACATAGTACTGATAATGACTAAAGTTGACTGTGCATGTGCCCTGCAGCTATTGGCTCAAAATACAACACACAGAAATTATAGTATTTTCCAAATTGAGAGTGACTATGAATGTGCATACAATGTTAGCATACTGTATACAAAATACATTGGTAATACTCCATTATAACCAGGTATTCTGGGAGAACACTTTACGCATTGTAAGACGACCATGGGTGTTCTGAAAGGCGCCCTAAATTTACTATTATGATTAACCCTGAAATGGCCTACACTCAGATGTGTGTACCAACCACTCTGTTTTAACAGAGGCCGGCCTATCTCCATTCTTAACCACATCAGGCCAGCAGCATAATGAATTATCTGAGCATTACCATATTGACCTAAGTCTAGTAGGACAAACATAAACCCCTCCAATTCATCACCATCACATCTGGGCCGTTATTTAAACTAATAGTTTAGATTAATGTCTCCTACTGGACAGTTCAATTCAATAGCTCAATACAAGTTAAAAAAGAAGTAAAAGCTGTCCTGCCTGTTACATTAGACTGAAGATAAAATGATATGGCACCATCTGCTACATCACAATGCCCTCACTTATCAGAGCCTGGTTTGGCTATCCCTCTATACATTTGAACATCTGGGCGTGTCCAGTCATTGGCCAGGTAATGACCAAGCAGTACACTCTCTAATCTCTGCACTCAGTGTGATGATTACAGCCAGGCTTTTATCACACTCCCTTCAAAACCAGTAGTTAATTATGCCATGTGGCCTGGGGCCACCTCCACTACAATCTAGAAGACACACACACACACACACACACACACACAGACACACACACACCTCTGAGCCACACCTCTTCTGGGAGTGCTGCTGAGGTAGGACTGAGTCACCTAGCCTCCCTCCTTACTTCGTGCCTTACTTCTTTCCTTCAAGCCTCAAGAAACAGCAGGTCCTGTATGACTGTAACAAAATGTTACAGCTTCAGCGCCGCTACCCACTTCCTGATGCAGCTCTCTTCTTGTTGAGAATTGTTGCAGACCCTCATCTATTCACATTTGTGGTGTATGATAGTCCGACAAGTCGAGCTTTGTGACTCATTGCCTATGAGTCGGCAGATGTACAGTAGAGATTGTGGATGAGGGAAGAGGGGTGGGGGGATGATAAGGGCATGATGCCAGAGACAGAGTGGAGCAGAGCCTGGCTACATCACTGTCTGAGATCACAGCCCTGCACTAATAGTCTGGATCCAGCCCTCCATGAATCACTCCTTTTCATTGGCACTAGCATTCACTTGTCAACCCCATGACCATTTGAATTTAATTATTTGTAAGACGCATAGTGGTTCCTTGTAATGGGCAGTTTTAGCATACCGCCTTCCAAAGTGATTGGATTTGTCGATCTGGAAGCTGGAGTTAACCTGTGATTGGTCACAATCACCTATAGATTGAATATTGCTATATTATTGGCCAATGCAACCTCAAACAAAAGCAAAGCCAATGTTTAAATGGCAAACATCAAAAAGGTCAAGAGGTTAATGAGCTGTCAGTGGGATTATCCATAAGCAATCAAAGTATCACTGCAGAGCATCAAAGATCATCTGTCAATATACATATGAGTCTGTACCGCTTGTATCTTGTGAGCATGTGCGCGAATTTGAGGTTGGGCACATGAGGAGAGCCCCATGAGAAAACAGATGAAGTGAAAATCAAGTGATTGGCCAGTACTTGCACATGTGCCTGCCAAAGATACAGAATTTCCCAGCAGTAAGAGCAAATATAAGAGTAAAATAAGGAACTATCACTTCCTAAAATTCAAGTTTAAAAAATCTGTTTCTATCTCTCCTTACCCATTTGTTCCATTGGCTGTGCGAGTTGGTTGAGAGACAGTCACTTCAGCTGGACTCTGTCAACAGAAGAGAGAGAATAGGGTAAATAGATGATAATGCAACACAAACAGTAGTCTGTCCTTAGAACTAGCCAACAGGTTGGAGTGATCCCTCAATAGTTTGCGTTCAGTGGCCACGTTACAGTAGAGCATGCAGCCATTCCTGGCAGTCTCAGCACATTGCTGCTCTGTTCCTGTAATGCTTGGCTTTCACTTGCAAGGGGTGAGCTGGTGGGGAGAAAGATGGCATGCAAAACAGGCTCATTTAATATAGGAGCGGGGAACAGAGGAATCATTTGTGTAATAGCTGCGTGCACCCCAACCAGCTAACCCCAAAAGGCTTTTATTCAGATCAGTCATTTCTCTGAGAAGGTTGTTAACCTAAAAATAACCCTAGTCTTTGAGATTGCACTTACAACAGGAACTGTTCATCTTTTCTATCCACATGTTTATAGTGTCACAAGTTGGCTGTTAGCTTGATAAAAACAAGTGGGAAAGACAAAGAGCCTCTGGACAGGGATTGCATAAAATCAGCTCTTGGTGTAGTAAAGTGATGGTGTACTAATGTTGATTATCTAATGAACACAGCCCAAAATCTTACCTTACACAAATTACTAGCTAAATGTTGAAGTTTTCTCGACTGTAATCCAGCTGCTCATATTAAGTCGCATTCCCCCTTTCTTGGATATCAGTTTTGTATGGAAACTGGGGTTAATGCTTCTACCGACTACAAATGGGGCTGCCACTGGCAGACACGTAAAATCAAATTTCATGGGTGGAACAATGAACTTTTCATTCCAGAACTTCCCTGTTAGGCAGGCGATGGGAGAGGATGTTTCCTTTCACGGCACTCAGGCCCCTGGATTCCCAGCTTGACCTTGGAAAACCCCATCAGACATCAGAGCTTGCCTGTATGCAATTTGGACTGATTCCCTGGTGTGCAGGGCAGCACTGTGTGTCCCCGTGGCCTGACTTGTTGTCTCTGTGAGCCACAGCCTTGAGCCAGCTCCTGTGGCTGCCCCGGCCCAACTCGGGGGTGTTGGCCTACCTGAAACTCTATCCAGGTCAGGTCTGGGCCCCTCACAGTTCACACACCACACTTTACTACTGGGCAAACCAGCCTAAGTATAGCCCTTGCCCTGCAAAAAAAGGGCGGCTCTAAAATAACAAAGAAAACATGAACTGTAAATGTATAGGCTAGTATGGAGACAGTGTTAAATTTATAAGGTAGATGGACTCTGGCAAATGAGGGAAATATGAGGGTTTGGATAATAAGATTTGATTAATGTTTAACTCTGTATGTACTGTAAATGTCAAAGCAGACAGGCAAGAATAACTGAACACTGTCAGAAAGTGACTGGTGAATGGAAGAGAGAGTGTATGGTATCTCCCTAACGCTGTCTGTTAAAGCATACATGATTTAACCAAGCCAACAGCCCCAGAGGAGAAAATTCAGACAGACAGCCATGACTGAAAACGACAAATCCATACTAATCACTTCAACGACTGCAAAGCTGTAATTCCATGATATAAACTAATCAGATTATCAATAAACTAATGGTTCAGGTCGATCAAGTTAGAATATTTTGAGTCATCCTCTACAAAACGTGACAATTTACAGAAAAATAGCTTTCCAATAGAGTTAATGGGCTGTGGGATGAGGAACAAGGATAGCGTGCGATGCAGAGCCCTGGCAAAAGCTCTCCCTTTGGACGGGCAGGGGATGAATCACTCCAGACGAAAGCAGAGCATTGAGGGAAAGAGGGAAAGATGCCGTTATGTGTTCGTTCCATGGCTGACTTCCGCTCTTGCTCAACCCAATCTCTCTCTTGCTCAACTCTCTCTCTCTCTCTCTCTCTCTCTCTCTCTCTCTCTCTCTCTCTCTCTCTCTCTCTCTCTCTCTCTCTCTCTCTCTCTCTCTCTCTCTCTCTCTCTCTCTCTCTCTCTCTCTCTCTCTCTCTCTCTCTCTCTCTCTCTCTCTCTCTCTCTCTCTCTCTCTCTCTCTCTCTCTCTCTCCTGGGAGGTTGAGTAACCAGGAGGAAATGCTTGGGCTCAGCCAGTGTCGGCCTGAAGACCAGATGTGTGGCCTGGAGGTGGTGAGGCAGAGACGCAACGGAAACCAAATAGAAACCAGCGTACCAGTAGTGACGGTTAATGGGACCCGCTCTCAGCAAGGCCGGACTGTGCCTATTTGTTCTAAGTAACAGGATGCACTGTGGTACTCCGGCCCATACTTACAACAGTGCAGGCCTAAACACCACTTGTGGTGGTGGTTTATTGGTAAACGTGACTTCACATTGCATAAAAACTGAATAAAGTTTCAGTGGAAACATGGAAAGAAGAGAGAATGACAGATGTCCTGTCCTAAAATTAGTGCCTTGCTGTCCCAACACTAGAGGCATTCAGCTCAGTGTAACTGTTTGGGCAGCTGTTGGAGAGCAGTTTCTTTGAATGAGGACTGTAAACATGCAGGGGAAGGGTTCTGACATGGCCCTGTGCTCTTAAGGGCAAACGTCATCACTGACTGATGATTCCAACCACAGTGAGAATAAGTCCTGGCAAAGAACAGAGTGTCATCTATGGCTTTGGTGCTGTGGATGCTACACATCATGGCATCCTCTAGAAGCGTGTTGGAAAACAACACAACAGATCATGGTGAAGGTTTTAGATGTGTTGAGCCAGGAAGACTCCCCAAGACCTGTGGGTTACTGTGGTCACCCCTGGCAGGAGCTGGACATAGGCCTACTAAATGGAGTATTTTAGTGTTACAAAGCCCAAAAGACACAGACAGACAGACAGACACACACACACACACACACACACACACACACACACACACACAGACAGACAGACAGACAGACAGACAGACAGACAGACAGACAGACAGACAGACAGACAGACAGACAGACAGACACACACACACAGGTCTGACCTGCTCTCTGAAATTGTGGCTTCTCAAGCTCTGGACAAAATTGAGCTCTCTGGGTAAACGATGGAACGTAGCCCTGAGGGGCTAGGACACATTGTAGACCATCTTCAACCCTCCACCACACGCCCTCCATTCACACCATAGAAAGCCAAACAGTATCAGTTAGATCTGTATATTTTGAGGGGAATGGCTGTGGGCTAGTAACAAACTGCATTGCTGAAGAGAGGGTCAGCTGATGATATTGGCTTAGAGTGTTTCAGCTGTGGTTTTAATTATTGGCCCAGTGTGAACTATTGACACAGTTACAATACCCAGCATGAACCAGTGACACAGATCAAGAGGAAACCGGATTTGTGGAAGTGCATTGATTACCTTTGAGCATCAGGAAATCAATAACTTTACAACACCTGGGTGGACTTATAGCAAAAAAGGCATGTTTAGTCCAAAAGAGCAGTTTGCTTTGGTTACTAGATAAAACACTGTCAATTACATCAGTCAATCAAGTTGTTCCTCCTATTACGTAATCTGATAAACTGAACAGACCCCAATTATAGATTAATAAAACGTTATTACAGGGAGACTATTATTTTTATGACTTTTTAAGTCAATTTATATGAATATGTATTAGCAAGAAATGAATAAAACCAAGACTAATCAGTGATGTAACACCACTGTAGGGGAAAGAAACGCTCTAAAGACAGAGAAGCATTATGAGCTTTACATGAGTCAGTTTTGCACTGCCATGTAAACCAAAAATTATGGCAAAGGGAAACTTTTGTTTTAGGAGTTATTCTCCTGTAAAAATTACACCAGTTTCTTCAAATTTGAACTGGCCTCAGGAATAACCATTAAAATGCAGCAGTATCCTATGCGACTTATCTTCTAGTGAGACGAAAGGTAGGCCAGAATGCAATCCCTCAATCAAGGTCATCATCATATAGAGCCACGTTCTTCTCAAACAACACATCAACAATTCAATAAACCAGCGTTGCATCCAAGCCACCCAGAGGACACAATTCTGCAGATGGAGCATAGGTTACATTTTAATGTGGGATCCGGGAAAGTTACAGGAAAAGGAGACCTCTGTGTCTCACTTTAAAAGGCCATCAGGCATCTCCATTGGGACATGTTAATGATCTCGTATTGATCGTGAATATGGAGTACAGTTGGGTCTCTTAGACAGCCAATGCCCAGGCAGATGGTGCATTATGACCAAGACTGGGATGTTTGCCAGGGAGAAGAGTACTACACACCAACACCTCTCTTGATACCCTTGAGCAACAGATGTTGCTCTTATCTGCCGGTTGCTGGTACTGTTGGACTTCTGTTCAGGCACTGTGTAACACTTATCTGTTACCAATGTTTTCATGCAAATCACTGGGGTGTTGCACTGGTTGGTTGCAAACAGACAAAAGAGCCAGTAAATAGATAAGCAGGATATGCAAGTAGGCGGCTCCAGGTGGTATTACTTTCATCTCCAAGACCATGCACGCTGTTAGTGTAAGCCATGTCTCAGCAGCACAGAATACCTAGGCCTATGATACCATATAACACATAATGCAAATTAAGCTTGCAAAGGCAAAACAATGTATGTATGAGAATGTATGACAACATACTGCTTAAAAATAATGAGTCTGGTGTGAGGAAAAGCGCACAGTTCCAATAAATATTTAAGGGTGGATGTTTATAAGAGACTGTACATAAAGAGCTGTGCGTTGGGTCATACAGATAGAGCCTACCTCAATTCAAACAATGCCCCCTCACAAGTGGGTGGACAATGCTGAACTCTCTGTGCCTGATCAGATGACTAACATTACAGAGAAGACAAGGCAGCAGTCTTATTTGCAATTGAGCAGAAGAAGGCCAAACACACAGGATCACTTCAACACACTGGGTTTACAGCGTGTGAGCGTGTGCGTGTGTGTGAGATTGCTCAATGTTGCCCAAGCCTCTTAAGACCATGCAAACCTAAACGTCAAACTGGCCAGCAGCTGCCCATTCTCTATCCTGCATCTATGATATCAGGCTTGCATTTAACAAATTGTTAATTCCCACAGACAATAAAAGAATTCCCACAGACAAAGTTAACAGCCAACATATGAACACTGTAGCTTGCAACTTTAACATATATGCGCAATCTTATGAGCACAGGTTGCATTTCCTATTATACCTTTAGGTTCCAATCCATATGTAGTTTTCAAAAGTAATAATTTTCATGTCAAAAACTGTAACCATATCTGTTTGCACAAAACTGAAATGATGCTCGTGAAGCTGAGCCTGTTTTATGAAATGTTGTTCAAGGTATACTGTGCAAGGTATACTGTGCAAGGTATACTGTGCAAGAAGTTTTTACAGCCACTACTTGAACTTTTAAATGTAGCCTATATAGGCCTATTCAATAAAAGTATTCTATGAACTGTGTATGTGTTATGTGTATATGCACAGGAGTTGTAGTCTAGTGCAGGTGGAGAGTTTTTACCCGTCCATTGGGAGTCAAGTCCTCCTTGTTGCGCAATTCAAAAGACGCTTCCTCCTCTTTCTCCCCATAGTCCCGTCCGAGCAAACTAAAGCCCTGCCTGCAGCACAGAAACCAGCAAACTCCTTGCAAAGGCATTCAAATGAGGTTATTGTGTCGTCTTCTGCTATCCAGGTCGGTGAATTCAACATTCACGGTACTGTCTCGGCCGCAAGTAACTCCAAGAGCTGCGTGAGAGCATACAGGACACCCTCTCCATAGATATCCAGCGAGGAGGATGAAGGGTAGCATAAGCTTACTCTCTCCTTTCTGTCAAAGAAAATGTCTATAGGCTAACTGTACATGACAGCAGTCATACTCCAGCAAAACCAACAGAGAACTGGGTTAAAGGAAAATCCTTCCTTCTACTCCCTCGCCCAGGACACCTTGCTGTCCCCGTTTGAACAACTTGAAACGATCAAAGTAGCCTACAACAAAATCAAATTTAGTTCCCAAAACTGGCACTGTAGGTTAAAAATCAAGTTGAATGCGCTTGACAAGAGCGACACTGTTTTTGTCAGCGTTTTAAAAGCACATTTGGTGAGTAATGTAGAACTCGCACCTCTGTAAAGGACCGACTGTCTGACTGACTTCTGCGTTTGAACAAAAGCGTGCTGCAGCTGGGACAGGATAATGTGGGGTGCGGTCACGCCCACCGATCTCACGGATAAATTGTGATTGGCTGAACACAGACACTCCTCGGAATGACACGCCTGCAACTCACGCCCCTCCATACTGGCAAAGCGTCACATGTAGCAAAGTTCTAAACCGTCTCTGATGATAGTTATTAAATCATCCAGAACACCATGATGTCCCGGCAATACTCGTTTAACTGTCTATAGTGCTCATTAGTAAGGGTATTTTTTTTTAAATCACTGCTGTAGTAGACCTATACATACTGGAATTACTCAACAATGAGTGTAAACAGACTTAAATTATGCTTGGTCTTTTAAATCTTCTGCCTTGTCCTCTGAGTGTTAGGCTATTATGCTATAACAATTTTAAATTTGACCTACAGTTACAGATAGGAAAATTGGACATCTGAATAGCCTACAGTTAATTCAGAAATCTTATAAAATTATAGACTCTAAAAAACGCAAAATCTGTTTACTTCACTGCACTTTATGGTGGAGTAAGTATTCAGATAACACTACACCTCTTTACCAGTTAAAGTCCTGCATTCAAAATTCAATTTCAGTATTATTAAATATGAAGTATTATCAAAAGTAAGGTGTACTTAGTACTGCATTAAAAGTTAAGCAGTAGCTGGTTACTTTACTTGTTGGGTGGTTTATTATGTAAAAATGAATCATATTTTTAAATATTCACATCATATTTGTATGGGTCCTCACTGTCAGTGTAGACTGTAGACTTTTAAAGTGTTACAGCTTACTATACTATGCTTACTACCTTGAAAGCAATCTTCATTAGTAGTGAGTGAACATTACACAGTATTTGGATACAGCTTTTCTATTCAGCTCTTTATTTATTTATTCATTTATTTTGCATATCTTATTCTTTCTTGTACTTTACTCTCTTTCTCTTGCTTTTCTTGCACACACACACACACACACACACACACACACACACACACACACACACACACACACCGCCCCCATTTTCCTCTTCCACTTTACTGAACAGTCTACAAAGATACAGCAGTAGGAGGTAGGAGGACTGGTGCTAAATCCAGACACGTGATATATCAAGCCCCCTCAGCGCTCATGCTTATTTCTCCCTTAATATCCTTTCATTTCCCCTTCTTTGCACTGTGCAAACTCCCCCCACACATCTCAGTCAGCTGGCTTTAACTCGTTCCTCACCAAGATGAGCTCTTAGCTGCTGGTCTTCCTGCTTTAGCTTAATGGCTTGATGGATACGCTTCTTTGACTCAGTTATCCCCACAACAAACACACACACACACACACACACACACACACACACACACACACACACACACACACACACACACACACACACACACACACAAGCAAGAACACTGCCCCTTCTTCAGATACTTTAACCCTTATCCCTACTGGTTCCCTGAGGGCTTTGTAAATCAATAAAAAGGCTCATGGATGCACCTTTTCAGCTGGGGTGTACTCAGCATTATGGGCAGTAATCCTGACCACCCCTCACCCCATCTGAGACACAGTCCAGACACTTTCATGTGACACACACAAACATACTGCCCCACATTTCAACCTCCAATGGTTACAGGAAAGGGGAGAAGGTAACTGAATAGAATTTCAATTTCCTTTCCTTTTGACATGTATAAATTACAAAAAAGCAAGCACATATTTGTATGCAAGACAGGATATTTTCTTAACTCTTTTCTTGAAAGTACAGCAGCCCTGCCCCCTCTACTCTTCCACTGTCTGTATCCACTCTGAAGTATCTTTCTCTAGGCCAGATCCTCCCTGTCCTCCCCCATATCCCAAAACAATACGCTGGGGCCCCCTGCTCCCACAGACCTGGAGGAACATATGTTTTATTTTTAGAGCTCACTCCCTCAGTCCATGCTAGTAAAGGGAAAAAAGAGAAAAGCCTTCCCTCCATATATGGTTTCTGAAAGAGCTGAAGTCAGCACAAAAAGCATATCAGCATAATCTTCAAAAAGCAATACAGGCCATCACCCAAATATTGTCTGTAATTTCCTCTTTGACCATTTCATGAAAAATGAAACAACTAGAAAAACTACAATGGTATTCTTTGTCTTATAAACGCTCCCCCAGTCTTTCCTTCTCTTTTACTGTCTTCCTTTGCCCTCTCCTCTGCCTGTCTCTTCCCCTCTTTCCAGGAGATGACACATGATTCTCCATTAGCACACACACACACACACACACACGCATACACACACATTTGGATACACGCAAGATAACCTGATACAGTGTGTCAGGTTGAGGCACCAGATCAGGAGAAGGGCATATGATTTGGTTGGGCTCCCAGTATGAACACAAGCCAGGCTGGCTAGCCTTAAGTCAGAGGAGAGGGATGTGTGAATCTGGAATAAAGTAGTTATTGAAGGCTTACAGTATAAAATCATGGAATGTTGATGCTGGATGTTATGGAGCTGTGAAATGTGCTTGGATATCTCCAACAACAAGACAAATGTGATTGAGCTTGAAAGCATTACAGTGAATAGGGTTCTATTTCTTGCTAATCAAATTTGGCATTACTTTTTTTGCTTTTGAGATACCCTATCTTAACTGTGGTGGCACAGTAATAAAACTTTGTCCTTCATCTTCTCTTTTTTAAATTTCTGGCTGATCCCACCCACATCCTGCCTGCCACTCCACACAACACCGTTTGTTGAAATTGGCGTGCAGGGTTTCCAACGGAGACGTAGACACAAGTCGCAAATGTCAAGTTGATTGGAGACAGAGCTGAGCGGAGCACTGTTTCCTCCATTCTCTCTCTAACTGTCTCTCTCACTTTGTGCCTCTCGCTATGTCTCTCACTTTTTCCCCTTTGAGCTTCTTCCTGCAGGATCTAGTTTCACTGCAGCCTGCATCACAGCCACACTCTTATGTTGATGAACCAGATTGATTGGGATTGGAAATCTAGTCTGCCAAGGAGCTCCCTGCATTGTTCACATTTGGATGACTGTATGTTATCTTTTTCTTTTGCCTGTTCTCTGGGTGGTGATTTTTTGATATGTTTGAGGAGTACTGTGGGATTTATGCTTTTGAGGTTTTATTTCAAACTGAGCTTCCAATATGGTCTGCAGGCACATATAGAAACGAGTCAATAAGAAGCTGCTTTGCCTTTGGTGATCTACGTATGTTTCTCTTCAGAACATTGGTCCAAGGTCAGAGTTTATCTGACAACCCCGAACTAAGGATTTAGGATAGGAACTGACCTCCAGTGACCCCTAACCCAAGACAGACAGGATTTCCTCCCCATTGTGTCCAGCATTGAACTTAACCCTCATCCTGCTGTGCCACCACCCCCTCTACCACCAGCCCAGTGTGTTTACGTCCAGCAGAGATTCAGGCTATGGGTTAGTGAACAGAGGACTGCTGTTTGACGGCTGTTGGCCCATGTAATGGGATAGGGCTGCTGTGGAGTCCTCTAACTACTGCACCACTTGACCTGAAGTTCCCACTGTGAAATATCCAGCTGTGTGCATGTGGATCGTTTATGACAGACATGGTTTAAATGAGGAAAATGGGATGAAATGATGATGGAAGATTCATTTAATCAAATGAATGATAAAGAAATTGGAAAGATCTGCTTTCAACTGCACACACCCCCCGCCACAGAGTCAGACTCTTGTTACAGGCTTAATAAAAAAAGAGAGACAGTGGGATTGATAGGTACGCAGTTGAGGTCCCATCTATACCATGTCCAGTACCTTCTGTCTTCCCGTCCTGTGCTTCAGGAACAGTGTTTACCAGTATCAGGGACACCACAGGGTGGTGTTTCCAACCCTGGCTGTAGACACATCTGTTCCTGGGGACTGTGTGGCACACATGCTTGTGTCAATGAAAGGCCAGGCTGGAGAAAACATTCCCAGCTTCATCTTCTGACCCTCTTGCCCCAGTTAACCCCTCGCATTCCCCCTTTCCCTCCTCGCCTGGCTTCATTACAGTAACCCTTAACACTCCAGAATCTTTCTTGCACACTGGCTCAGCCTGTCAACACATAAATTGCCTGCAGAACTTGTTCAAGGGGTGAAACTTTGTGTTGCAAGGAGACATCTCAGGTTTTAGGAGACTGAATGATATTTTACACCTGAGGTATCTGTTTTAGAACTATGGATCCATTATTGACTACATATTACGGCGCCTAGCTATTTTTCTACTACAGTGTGATACAAAATTCAAAGAGTGGCATTGCCCTTGCTAGTTATTTTTGAAAGAAAAGTCCCGGTAGTTTGTTTAATACAGCTGTTTGGTGTATTTGGGCAGCAACGTCAACAAAACATATCACATCAGCACTCTTTAAAAATATTTACACCTGCAAGCTTTTAGATATGCCAGGGCCATCATTCATGCTATTCATTAAATCCATGTAGTTACATAATTCAGCTTTTCATAGCTCTGCACCACAATTCACCTAATATTGTAATTTGAAAAGCAGACATTCCTCAGCATGGCAAAAAATACCTCCAGTCCAATACCTGAATCATTGTTATCTGTAACGATCATCAAAAGCCAAGCGAGGAGGAGTTGTACTGGAATCAGAGAGGCAGAGAGAAAGATGAGGAGTTGATAGCGATGGATAGTCAACCACAGCAGATAAAAAGGCAGGAGACCTGAGACTAAAACGTGGAGGAGACACAACAACCACAATGCAAACAACCAGCAGATATGCTCCCATATTGTCTGGTATTTTCACATCAAAGAGGAAATTTAAAAAAAGACATCCCCCTAGACACTAGTGGCTACATCCTCATTTCTAGTTAAGGATTTATAAAAGGTAGTCTACAATCAAGTTAGCTCATCCTTATTCCTGTAAATATTCCTTGATGTTATGGTGTATCGTCACATTCTTGAGCTAGTCCAACTTCGAATAATTTACAATTAACTTGTGGTGCTTGGAATGGTTAATGGTTGTGGTACTGTAGTTAAAGTTGAGTGCGAGTGAGAAGATAACTTATTGACAGTAAGGGAGGCTGGGCAGAGAGCCAAAGTCTTTCAGCTATTTTTAGTATGCTGACTGTGTGAAAGTATGCTGAATACAGAATTGATGACACATTACCAAAATTTGAACCTGTGCCGGATAAGTGTATAAGGTGTATGTGTGCACTTGAATTCATGCATGTGCATTTTTGCACAGAAGCACATGCATGCATATGCATCATGAGCTAAAAATGCAGAACTGAGTGTGTGTATTTTTGTGTGAAAATTAACGGCAGGGCTTGTGGTCACTATGGAGAACTACTGAAAGATGGGCAGGTCAAAAGGATTTGTAGAATCATTGGAAATGGTCTGCTATTTGTGAAGGAGTAGCCTTGCTCGGTCTCGCTCTTGTTTCCTGTGTTTAGATATCAGCCTTGAGAGTGGCTCTTAGCAGTACAAGCAGTATATTTACTGAATATGGAAAAAGTGCCCACTGCTTTACCTCAGTCTAAGCAGCACCCCTTCACAGAGCAACTGAGTAAACTTCTATTCTTTTGGTCTAATTTGCGAGTATGTATCTGGGTGTCTTTACAGGGAAACCCACCCTAAAACATAATTGCGCACTCCTGTGATTTTCCACACTTAAAACATTATTGTATACAGGAACTCTGCAAGAATCAAGAAAACCAAGGCGCCAGTGACAACGAATGGGAAGCTAATCTGGGTAATTACTTATCTTGTTTGAATTTCTTTACAATTCAATTAGTTAAGTTCAAAAGTTCAACAAAGATCCAGCATTTATATCTGCAGGAAATCATCAAACATAATGTGACACTGCACAAAATGGAACTCTGCTATTCATAATTAATAGGTTGGCTTGAGAGACTATTAAGGAGATGGAGTCTTCGATGCATTTTGTAGTTCTTCATAGTTCAAAGTTCAAAGCAGAGTGAGACATGAAAGACAAGGACAGAGAAGGGTAACATGTAACAAAGATTTTAGGCTGGTATTCAACTCTAACCAGGAGGTTAAGTGAATATTGTGCACTTAATGTTTAAATTATTTTGCATTAAGTTTAACATTGCTCTATATTCATTGAACTGTTAATGTGTCACATAAGCCTTCAATCAAATCAGTGATTTGATCTCAGATAACCATGTCAGTCGTGCAGACACATGCACACTAAAAAGTGAAACTGTTTTTCTACACTACTCTGCACTCCAGGTCAACATCATATCAAGCCAACAAAGTCAATTTAGCATAGGTATGATTAGGAAATGTATGCTACCATATAAACTGTGTATGTGTGTGTCTGCCTGTGTGTCGTCTCGTGTTTCCTTTAGGACATGATCCAGGCTGTTGCTAGGTGCCAGGACCTCCAAGAGCAACATTCATGGATGCAGAGGGTGAACCCTGCAAGGAGTAGGGCTGTATTTTAGTTCTGCACCATCCCCCTATAACCCAAACACACCTCCTCACTTGCACGCACGCACGCACGCATGCACGCACGCACGCACGCACGCACGCACGCACGCACGCACGCACGCACGCACGCACACACGCACGCACGCACGCACACACGCACGCAGGCACGCACTGTACACCACAAACTCCCCATGGGCTTGGCTTGTGACTAGGCTTGTTCACCAATGGTTCATCATCAGGCACTATATCCACTTCCACCACAACTAATGATCTCCTTTTCTGTTTTTTAAGCAAAGGAGTTTCTCATTTGACGAGGATATTTCTGTCTTTTTCACCCATGAATAAAGGTTTTAGTATAAAATCATTGCATATTGTTCTTAAACACTTCATACACAACAACTGTTGTAAGAAATAGGCCTCCCCTATATTAGCTACACCGATCACTCCCCTCCAGATGCCCCAACCCCCATCCCACCTGCAGGCTGTGAGTGGAGTGGGGCCCAGCATAAAGGACAAGCCGTTCTGTTGCGTTGCTGCCAAAGGTACTTTACTGGAGCTCAACTGCAAGGAACGGAGCTGGGGAGGGAAAGCACACAGTTTGCATGTCTGTCCAGACATCTGTGTGTGTGTGTGTGTGTGTGTGTGTGTATGTGTGTGTGTGTGTGTGTGTGTGTGTGAGAGTGTGTGTGTGTGTGTGTGCATGACTCACTGTAAAAATGGGCCAGCAGAACTTGGCCAAAAAAGAAAAAGAACAAAAAAGACAGACCTTAAGAATCATCCATTGCATTACTGCTTTAGACCTGCTTGCAAACGTGCTAAAACTCTTGTCGAAGTTAGTTTGGATGACTTCCCAGTATCATCTCTTCACTGAATGTGAAGAGATCCATTCAGTTGTCGCTTTTCTAACACAAACACAGAAATATTTATCCAACCTGACCACCTTCATACTTTGTCACTTGGCGTGACCCTTTTCATCCTCACTCATCATCCTCCCAGCTGCAACTGTCATTTGCTACAGTCAGCAGGTCACATCAAACAAAGCCCAAGGCAGAGTAACAAAAGAGAGAAGACAGTGGGCAAACAAACTGGGAGGCAGACTAAATAACTGCGGCTTGTCTGCTGCGTGAGGGAAACACAACCAAGTGGTGTGTGTGTGTGTCTGTGTGTGTGTGTGTGTGTGTGTGTGTGTGTGTGTGTCACTGGCTTTGGCTCTGCATCTGTGTATGTGCGAACTTGTGTGTATGTGTGTAACAAAAGTGTCTCAGCTCCATGCATCTCCATTAGGCTGCAGCTGTTTTTGGTATTTAAACTTAATGCAGGTGTCAGTGCTGTTGTCTTTGTGGAGCTGTAGTTGTGCATATATTCTATGTATCCTCTGTAAATAAATCAACTTTGAAAATGTATGTGAGCGTGTGTGTGCATAAAGATAGGTCATTCACAGCAATAGGTGTCATGACTTGTACGTCAACACACATGCATCACTTGTTTTAACAGAGTAAAGTGGAATCTGATGAGAGCTTAGATGGCTTACAGACTCTTCCGTTGTATTGACCAGGCAGACACAAAGGAATAACCTTTCAAAATGGATAGAGGACACTGACTAGATCTTTTACTGCTACATCACTTATACTTTCTTGACAGCTTTTGCAGTGGACAAGTGCTTCACAACAGAACAAATATCTAAAACAGAGAGAGACAATAATGCTAAGATAATAACATTACAAGACGGGAAAACACGAAAGTAGAAAACACTAAAATTCAAACAACAAAAACAAGGTACAACAGAGATAAAAACGGCCAAATTTAAATGCTGATATGAGAGTGGTATCAATTTCCTCATCTACCTAGATAGATAGACATTTATCGATCCTTTCGGAAATTCATCTTGCACCATACAGCTCATCAGATAGACAGACAGACAACAGACCACAGACAACAGACAACAACAGGACCACTAAACCCTCCCTCCCCCCGCCGCACAACAACAATACACAACACCAAATATCTCTACATTATAAAATAGTAAAGTGCAGTATCATTAGCACCAGCGGGCTATCAATAATAAGGTGCAACATCATCAGTGACATTTTAATATTATACCAAAGTGCAGTATTATCACACAGAAAGGATCAAGTTATTTCCCCTAACTTATTCAGTAGTGTAATGCTGGTAGGAATAAATGATTTACCTCTACACAAGAAAGCAACTAAGCGTTTTTCCTGAAATGTTGAATTATTCCTTTAAGTTAAGATCCACAGCCGAAGCCACTGTCACTTGGTTTTGTAACATTTCCATCAGTCAGTGTCCTAAACTGAGTTTGTTGGTGTGTCCACTCTGAATAGTGAGTGGTTGAACAGGTTGTAGCAGCTGTCTTGGACACAGCATTTGAGCTAACAATGGGGGGAGATCTTCAGAGGTGGGATCCCAATCTGGGCATCCCCAGCTGGGCTTATTTTCAGCTGGGATTAGCCCTTTACCAGCAGGAGGTCATGCCGGTGCATGGACACCTGAGAGCAGGCTGCTTTAATAGCCCTGTTTACAGCAGCACACCTGCCAGTATGCAGGTTCCCATAGGTGGTGGCCAAAATAAACAAATAAACACCTGTCTTGGAGTCCAACAGGAATACAATCTTGCTGAATTGCCCAGTTTCTGACACACAGTTTCAAACCAACCATTGTCAGCTTTACTTACTACTGTTTTGTGTTTGACATATCAGATACAGAGAAATAAATGTCCATGCTCATCATACAAAGCTTGACAGATTCCTTTATCCATCTTCACGACAAGTAGCAACCAGCCATGATAACAGATCAGCAACACTATCTCTTGGAAACATCTGGGCGTAAGTCATGACTTGACCCATGTTTGTGAGTAGGTGTGTGTGTGTGTGTTTGTGTGCCCCTGTTTGTGGTTTTGGTGGTTTATGTCTATGTGTGAGAATGTCTGCGTGTTTATGTGTGTTTTCATGCTTGTACACTTAGCACATGTTCTATGCAGTGTACAGTGGCACCCCTATGGAAAATAAACATAATGCTTATGGGGGTAGACCAAAGTACAATCTGATTCCAAAGGAAAAAATCCCTGTAAGAAGCAAGGCCATCACAGGTCTCCTCCACCTGTGAGTTTGTTTGTGCATTTGTGTGCAATTTAAAGACTTTAGAAGAAGACACAGACAGCGTGGCGTTTTACAGTGTGTGTGTATTTGTATTTCAATTAGTTTAAAGTGGGATAAAAAAGTGTGAAATTAGATCATATATCTTGATGCATGTGCATATTTTTCAGCTTTCTTTTGGTAACTGCTCGCAAATGATCTGGCATATTTTACTGTCAGACTCATTTTATTACCCAAAGATCATTTGCTCATTCATTTATAATTGATGTAGGCCCTACAGGTTCAAAACATTTTGGCAGCATGAAACATAATATAAAAAAATAAGACGTGCAGAATAATGTTAGGTGAATAGCTCAGTCAAATGGAGCAAGCTGACATGTGAGGAACATAGATCCAAATCTGAGCTTAATCTGACATCTAGTGGTCAGTTGTGATTTGACTCTGAAATTGCTGCTGCAATCACAAAATATAAATTTAGTTCAAAACATATTGTTCCTCTTATGATTCACATTACCGCTTAATTTC
The DNA here is from genome assembly GCF_008315115.2 of Sander lucioperca. Taxonomy (NCBI): domain Eukaryota; kingdom Metazoa; phylum Chordata; class Actinopteri; order Perciformes; family Percidae; genus Sander; species Sander lucioperca. The sequence continues at coordinate 4,462,054 of NC_050193.1, read as the reverse complement.
GTAGCGACTGAATGTATGTTTCCATTAAAATTTAACTTTAGTCTAAACAAGCTATTTAATCCTGCATTAAAATTGCATTCTTAAAAATGTCCACCAGTGAGGTAACATAGCTATTTCAATATTAAGTCATGTATATCACTTGACAGCTAAATATCAAATGACAGCTGAATTTAAATAATTAATTTAGTGTTCTGCCTTATTTTAAGATTTTAAAAACATGTATGTATGTTCTTCCTTCAGCCTTCATTGAAGTCAATGAAGTCAGCCTTCATTGTGAATAGTTGGAATGATGTCACCCCATTGGCAGAACTATTCACATAATGGAAATAAGAGGATTGTAGGACTGATGTTGTATATTTTGTGTATACAGTATTTTGCAGCAAACATGATGCCAAAATGACTTTGTGAGTGAGGTTGAGCGTTGGAAAGCCTGAATTGTATTTGCTGGGAATTCTGCCTCTGGTTGCTCTTGTTAATCAGTTTATCACTTGAGCCTTTGTGTTGTTTTTTTTCCCCAGATGTGTGGTTTAACCCCAACCAGACCTCATTAGGTCTCCTCTGAACCGGTCTCTATGGTTACTATAAGGTCAAATATAAAAGGTCAATGGGGAAACAGATGGCAATCCAGCCTAACCATCAATAAGCTATAGGTGCAATGTGTGCTTGTGTTTGTGTGTACTGCACATGTTATCTGAAGACAACACTTGGTTTTTAACTTGTTTACTAATGTTAAGAGTCTTATAGTCTAGACTTTCTAATAGTCTAACAGAGAAATAAAATAATGCTTTTGCTTGCTGTTTTAACTTTAACACAGTTCAAATTAGTGTATGATAAACCATACATAAAACATAGCAGTGTAGTGTGGGATACTTTAACACTTATGAATGTCATTGCACCTCGTTTGAATATCTGTGAAATAGTATGGCTCACACTTCACTATCAATAAGAAAACCTCTCGTATATCCAGAACTTTTGAGTAATATATTGATTTCCGCTGCGATTGAGATAAATGACCTCACCAAATCATTTTGGTACCCGTCTCTTGTCAGTTAAATACTGTAGATGCCTCTGTAGTTCCTGAGCCACATCTGCAGCCAGTTTCCCCTGCTGATTTGATGCCCTACTTCACTCTCCCCTGTCATTTTCTTTCCTTGGCCATTGTCTTCTCTCTGCAGATATAATTCTATACTCTTATGGTATTTCAGGGGAAAAGCAGCGGCAGGGAGCTTACAAACTGACAATCTGATTTGATTGAAAACACTTTAAATCCCACGCTGGCCCAGGCATTCAATCTCACATCATCACTCACACACTGCCGTCCCATAAACCCACTTCTTAATCCCAAAGCCTTTTTTTTTATTTTGTGGTCAACGTGCCACCCTTTGCCACAAATCCCCCTCTGCCTCAGTCTCACCCTGCCCCCACCCCCTGTGTATGCATTGGGATGAGACTGAGTTCAGGCACAGCTGGCATCATCATCCTGTAACCTGTTCTTCTCTGGACATATTTATGAATGCACTGGCATGGACAGAGTACCTGGACAAGGTCAAACAGACAGCCTGCAAAACTGTGCAGCCTACTGTGATTGTCATTCTATATAGTCCTCCTGCTGACACAGGATATCAAGGACTTCCATCCTGTTTTGGGGTTCAAGTTTAGATGTGCGTTCCTGGAGGGAAAGACTTAACCATCTCCTCACTAGCGCATGCAGTGCACTCTAGTTGGCAGCCACGAAAAGTGTACCAAAGGATGATATGAGATGCCATGAAAAAAGAGAAGAGGAATAAATCGTTGGTGCATTGGTGCATTGGTGATATGACCACATCCTAGATGGAAATTGTTGTTTTTGACCAGTTCCACAAGACTTATTTGGAGATTTAAGCAACATCATATTATTTTTAATTGTGTTGGAAAAATACTTTCATTCTGCGGCGGACTAAAAAAGTTTTTTTTTTCCTTCCTCCCTTCCAGTCTCTTCTGCATCCAGACTCCTGCGGAACGGACAATACAGAACCCCACTCCGAACTGGCCTACAAGCACTCTGCTAGTTTACAAATATGTTGAATTATATCATGCAGGAGCCACACCATTACATGACGGTCATGTGAAAGAAACAATTTAAAGGATATAAAAGAAGAAGTGCGCGCTCTCGGCTAAGCGCAGCATCAGCACCAGCATCCGATGCGCGTCCCCGACCCGGTAGAGGCTGCCCGAAATCCCGGGAAGAGGAGTTGAAGCTGCGCGAGTTAAAGTTGGGCTAAAGGGAGGTTAGAGGATGCTGCAGAACAATCTACGATCTAATTAACATAGCATATGCGGAGAAACGTGTCCTAAGTGAAGGATGACTTGCAAAATACTGAGCATATGCCTCTTATTTTTGGGTTTTCAACATTGCTCATCACGTAAGTCTTGTGAAACAGCAATTGTTCATCTATTATCTGCTGCTAGAATATTATTAAAATATTTCAAAGTATGTATATTATATAGTATCTGCATATTGTTTAGTGTCTGATCATATGCTTTGAAAAAGTTGCATTATAACATTCGTTGATAAGTGGAAAAAAACACTGGAGAGCAAAATGTAGCCTGAGGTGCTGAGATCGTTGAAGGGCAACAACACAGGTTGCGATACAATCAGACAGCCTTAAAACATAGATCATTAAATGTCATAGCTTGTCTTGTGTAATGTAATTTCAGTAAAGCATTGTTTAGTGCGATCACAAAAAAAGTGTATAAGCAAACCGCGTCGGTCCTGCAGAAGGTGCGCATGGTTATCCCCATCGCACTGTCTGCATTGCAGTGCTTTCTCTCAGCCAGCACGCAAGTTTCTGCACCGTGTGGCTTCAACTCTCGACTTCTTTGCAGAGCACGATACTGCTTGGAAGTCTATTTGGTTTCTAATATAATAATCTCCGAATGGCTTTGAACGTGTATGTTGTTGTTGGGTGAAAATCCGCTAAACACCTTTTCAAAGTGGCGGTTGAGAGCGCAGGGCACAGTGTCCTGAGCGGGACCAGCCCACTGCAGTACTTTTTTTTGCGAAGCCCAAAAATAAATCCCTGCATCTTGCACACGACTAGCGTGGATTCACCCGGCAGAGAAATCATTATCAGTCAGATCAGTCGGGCAGTCATGTGGTGGGTTTAGTTGGACCACCGTAAACAGAGGTGGGGCTGTGTTTGGGGCTAAATTGCATTGTGATACCTTTCTATCACAGAGCCTGTATGCATACTAATACGCTTTATGCATGATGTCAGTGTCATGATGACCTCACAGGGTCTTGACTGTTAATTAACCCCAAACAGCCATTGTATGAGTCATTAGTTTTTGATATCAGTGGGAGATCAGGGAGGAGGAATGCTTTGTCATTTGACTTCTTATACAAACAGCAAGTTTATAGTTCTGGGTGTTAATGTGGATCATCTTTACATATGTATTGTGGACTTTTTGGAGCTCTTTCTGTTAAGTTATTGTAGGGAAATAACATTTACTGAAAAATGGTTTGCATAGGACGCCATGCTGCTGCCCTGTCACATGGTAGTCTGGGAGGTAAATGCTGTTGAGAGAATTAAAAGTGAATGAACGGCAAAGTCTGAAATTGAGTGGGAGTTTGTAAACGTCATTGGATCACTGAATGCTAACCAGTAAGTGGGGGCCTGGGCCAAAACCGAGCCCTGCTAGATTAAAATGGAGCCTCAGATCCCAGAGCACAGAGAGCCAGGGTAGGGTGAGGCCAAGGCTCACTTAGTAAGATGTGTGTTTTATTTAGGAGGCTGTGATGCATATGCATCAAACTCAAGTTTATGATTTGTGCATTCTGTCATGGTTTAGCAGCCCGGGCAGCAGGAGACATGTGGTCCATGTGAGGGGAATTGATATCTAGAAGGAAGTAAATAAAGGAGTTTGAGATCTGAATTTAAGTCTGAATGTGATTCTGATGTGCTTCATTGTTTGTGTTTTTATCTCTGGCAGTAGTCAGACACCACCCACTGTGATACCTGCCTGGGTATGAATGATTTATTAAAACCCCTTTAACAGAGCATGCTATACTTTACTACCCCTATGTGCTGTTGTGTTGCAGTTTTCGCAGCAGTTTCTTGATATATTGTTGTGGTTATCTGCATTCAGTTGACATCAGCGCACATACAGGGTGTGCTGTCTGAATCCTCAGCTGTCACGCATCACAGGCTAGAGACAGGCAGAGGAGGCACCTCTTTGCATACTGTATGTAACCAACAGTAATGATGTGTCAGCCCAGACAGACCAGCCTACCCTTACAGCAAACTGATGATTCAGCAAGCATGGTGCTAGAGCTCTACACAGCCACACTGTTCCCCACTCCCTTAGTGATAAATGGAGAAAGAGACTACTCTGTGTGGTGCAGAGAAGGGAGGGAGGGGGAGGGGGAGGGGGGGGGGGAGCAGGATCACAAGGAGAGGGGTGAAAACCTGGTGACTGGAAGCTCTGCACAGGCTTCAGGTACACTTTAGCTACTGCATCACGACAACGCCCACTTGGGGAGAGAGAGGCAGAGAGAGAAGTAAAAAATAGCAAGATGATGAGAGAGAGTATGAGGTAATGGGACGCAGTGAGAGCAAGAAAAAGAGTGGATGATTTTCGGAGTTGGAATGGAGATAAAAAGAGAGAGGACTCAGAGTGAGGGAAATGAAGCAAGACGTTGAATAGGTGGGGGTGTAGAATGCGTAGCAGTCTTGTCATAAGGAGGAGCTGATTGGCCTGGGTTAACCTGCTGTAGGCTGGGATGGAGCTGCTCTCCACATTTAAAGTCATACTCTCCTCCTACTACTACATGAAGAATTAAAACAAATCAATACACCTTAAGCTATTGGTAGCAAGTGAGCTTTGCCTGTGTAACTGCAGCGCCACTCTTTTAAATATTATGAAGTGATGCAGCAGAGATCTGTTATCGATCATCTGCAGCATAGCAGGGAATTCTGTATGATCAGGATGGTGAGAGAGCCTCTTAGAGAGGCACTCAGTAGCAGAAAGTCAAGGTCACATTTCACTTGCTCAGCACATTTACTCCACCTGAATGTGCAGCGTGTCCTTGCATCAAATGTGACAGAACTCGTGCTCATGTGACAAAGTCATTCTTACCAGATGAGGCAGAAAATGCTGTTTCAAAATTTCATGCTGTGTCATCGCTCACGGATGTTTCATGTGTTATTTAAGGTAGTGTCAGGCAGTGGATGAAGCTCTCCACTTCCTAATTTCTGTAGAATTTGCTGTGATCACTCAGCTTTCTGCTCTTTGACAAAGTTATTTAAAATGTGAGTCAATGCTCCTCATCTTGCTCCATCTGCAGCCTGCATACTAATTCTGCTAACGGCATCTGTTTCTAGCCACTTTCTAATGCCTTTTCTCCTGTGCTTCATGACCTTTGTAATTGTAAGAACAGGAATTACAATGCCAGAACTCTTGTTAAGTTAACAACTCCAGAAGTTTAGAGAAGATTATACTTATAAGTAAGGAAGAAGAGGAAGGTCAGATTGAAAACGCTTTCATTTACCTTGTTTTTTTTTAAATTTTACAGTAGTTGGTCCTGTGCACACTGAGATTAAAACTGATTTCTTTGTTTCTGCCTACCTTCATATTGAAATAAAACTCAATTCATCTATAGTTTTTAGCCTATCTGTATTATATCTTTTGGGACTGTTAAATAACATACTTTGGCACTTAAAATAGGCCAGTGTTTCTCTTGCAGCTAGAGGTGAGGGCATCACACATTTATCCTCAGCAGTGACACAAGCAAGATTAGGTAGAATTATGGGCAGTTTTAATAGCTGTGGCCTGGGGAGCGAGTCTGAGCAGATGGGTGATGGTCCTATCAGTCTCATAACCACATGCAGAATAGCAACTCAACATGACAAAGAGACATTCTCAGTTTGCCTTTGACTTTTCTACCCATGACACTGCAAGTACTTTTTTCAGAAATTACACAAAAATGTATACACACATGCAGGCACTGACAGGCACGTACACACAGCCACAATCATGTGACGCAGCAACATTTTTATTCTGCCTCTGCAACACCAATAAGCACAGACCTGACCTCTTTTGAAATTGTAAGGGGGTGTTGTGTAACCTCATGACATTCACAATAGTTTATCTCAGAGATAGCGTGCATAATCAGTAGCTGTCAGTCTCATATTTCACCGCTCCTCCCACCCATCCTGTGAAGAAATGAAGATGCAAAGATGATGCACGCTCAGAGTAGATGTCAGGACAGTTAGATTTGTAGTCTTGGTCCACCACCTTATAAGCAGGCTATTTAGGGACTGTGTTCGACTGTGGAATATGAATCTGTGACCTCACTATCTGTATACCTTTACCAGAAGAAAGACTAAATGTGTTTGTGCTGTGCTTTGAACTTAATTGGATTGATCTGGCCACATTTGTATCTTATGTCTAATGGAGCATGCACTAGCCTCTCATTAATCAGCATTTTTTTCTTATCAAGCTGCACAGATGTGCCAGTATTTGTTGCCCATAACTGTATCATTTTGAAAGTAATGTGTCAAAGCTGCATAATGAGAAGGTTTAATAACTCCTGACCTTGGTGTCTTCCTGATTTTCACTGCAGGAGAATGCGTTGATCCGCTGATCTCTGGGCTCTATGCCTCTTCCTTCCTGGCCTCCTCCAGATACAACTTTCTTTACTCTGCCAATTTTGCCAAATTGTATGGTAAGTAGTGTTGAGTTCATCCATGTTTTCAAAACATTCACTTTACAGACCTTTCTCATGGCAGTTTTAACTTATGACAGCAGGAAAAGCACAAATCTAACTAATATAACAAGTCAGGTGCATTTCGGTGTGCAGGCACATTAATGTTATTAGTTCCACCTGTGTTTTACAGTTCTAATGCCCATCGTAACAAAGGGTTATTCTCACAGTGGCAAAAAACAACAACTTCCAGATACTGCTGTATCAGAATGCCACAGGCGGAGACTCCTTAAACTCCTTGGGGATCCTAAACACTATGTATGTAATCTACTGTCACTTTAGTACAGAAATAAGGACGTCAGATTACAAAATCTAGCAATTGAAGGAACAACCATAGTGACTGTGGGAATTTGCTTGTTAGCCAACAGATAGAGGCCTACAGTATAAGTAATGGGCTACAATCAGCTAAATAGATTAGTGGTATATTGTGTTATCTGCAAAATACTAAAGTCCAATTCCAGACAAAACAGTAGAGTAGCTGAACTTTACCAGCTCATTCAAGTTCTCCACCCCAAATTTGACAGAAGTTTAAAATGGCTGCCATAAATTACAAATTCAGTTGATATCGCAATTGCTTTGGACATGATTTCATCCCAGTCAAACTGTGTCTGTGACCCCTCTAGTCAAACACTCCTCTTTCTCCTTCTCCTCCTTAGGCAGCAGTGGCTGGTCCCCATCCCCCAGGGACAGACAGCCATGGCTGCAGGTAGACCTGGGCAGGAAGTATCGACTGGTGGCCATTGCCACCCAGGGGACCTTTAACTCATATGACTGGATCACCAAGTACACCCTGCTCTATGGAGACCGACCAGACTCCTGGACACCATACATCATGGATGGAGGAAACTCTGTAGGTGTCACTGAGACCGGATGGTTGAGGTGGGATGAGGGCCATAACAGGGATGAGGCGAGGATTATAGTCAAATGTAATCTTTATAGCCGATTCTCCAGTAAATGGGTGTTCTATTAAATTCATTGTCACTGGCACTGAAACAAAGACAGCACAGCGTATTCTCGCTCTCAACACTGACAAAGCTAATCTTATTATCAGTTCATCTCCAGCCCCTTAATAAGGCCTTAACACCATTGCAGTGTCTCAATAACTCTTTTTCCTATTTCCCTCTTTCATCTGTTTGCAGACGCTGCCTGCAAACTGGAATTATTATCAGATAAAGAGGAATGTCTTCCATTACGCCTTTACTGCTAAACACATACGCCTGCTGCCTCTGGCGTGGAACACAGAGAATGGAGGGAAGATCGGTGTGAGGCTGGAGCTGTTTGGCTGCCCTTATGGTAAAAATGACTGATAGACACTAGTCAGGGATTTACTGTCTCTGATTCACATCCAGGGAAATTCTACAATCCCAGTGCTTACTCATTTGATAATATGTCACTAAATCTAAGTGCCAAATATGCTACAATTTGTTCCTAGTTAATAGATGACTAAGCTCAGTATCCCCTGATTCATGCTCAGGAACATCATACATTAGCTAAATGCAAACACATCTGACGAGTGCCAGGAAATGTTGCTACATAAGACTTAAAATGCATGTCACATCCTCTGTAGTGATTTTAGAAATACATTTTGGAATTTTGTCTGCAGATTCTTATGTGCTACAGTACAACGGGGATGACTCAGTGGTCTACATGTACCCAGAGAAGAGGTCTCGTACACTACAAGACCATATCGCCATAAACTTTAAGACTCTGGAGCAGGATGGTCTGCTGTTACACAGTGAGGGGATTCAAGGAGACCTGTTCACCTTGGAGCTGAAGAGAGGTCGTCTTTACCTGCACATCAGCCTAGGTACAGCTATTTTATAGTAGAGTTATTTGTTGGATAAATATAGTTGACATTATTTTTATTATGCCTACAGGGGCGCCCCGTAAAGTTGAAATTTACGGACGAGATCATGTTGTAGAGTTATGGGTGAATAAAATATTGGCATTTGTGACCATGACATCCATCTCATAACGAACTGGGGTTTTCTCAATCCTGACAAAAAGCTGAGTTGTCTGGGGTTAGAGAGCTTAATATTGCTGATTGTTGACTGGAGCCCTGCAGCGCAGCATTTTCTATCAGTGTTACATTACTTAGAGCTGATTTGAGCTGATTTGTTTTCATGTTTAATTCCCCCTGTCCTTGCCCTGTTTTTCAGGAAGCAGTGTAATACACAAAGTTGATGGCCGAACTACACTAACTGCTGGCAGCCTTCTTGATAATCTACACTGGCACTATGTCACCATCAAGCGCTATGGTCGACAGGTGAACTTCACAGTGGACAGTCACACAGTCACAGCCATCTGTAAAGGAGAGTTTACACACCTGGATCTGGATACGCAGGTACCTCATATGTATTTGTATTACAACATAAAATATAAACTGAAAGCTGTGATAATTAAAGGAAAAGATCACTAAACTGTATGCTGAATACATTCCCTGATGCTTCCTATGAGGATACTTCCAAATGCATTTCACTTACAACTTGAAGGCAACTCAAATATTAATTTATGCCTTTATTTTCTGGTTAATAATGATGACTGAGGGCCTTCATACCCTTCTCCTAGTTATATGTAGGAGGTGTCATAGAGCAAAATATGCATCACCTGCCCAGTACACCAAATTTCCGGGGCTGCCTGGAGAACGTCTTCATCAATGGCGTCAACATCATTGACAAGGCTCAGAGAGATGAACCTGACATCCGAATCCCACGAAAGGTAGGGCTTTATACTGCATTCTAGTACACTGTTACTGATGATCACCATCCATTGTAATTAAACAACATGACTTTATCTGTTCCATGCTGACAATACAATAACAATCAGTGGAAATGTTTTCACCGTAACTGAGGTCTGATTTCTCTTTCCTCCCTTCAGAAAAAGATGCATTATGCCTGCAGGGACATTCTGCTCAAACCAATGACTTTTGCTGGGCCCAACAACTACCTGCAGGTGCCGGGCTTCTTTAGGAGGCCACGTATGTTCGTGAAGTTTAAGTTCCGCTCATGGGACTACACTGGGCTGCTAATGTTCACACGATTTGCTGATGACCTGGGTGCCCTTGAGCTGGGCCTAAGCGAGGGACAGATCAACGTCACTATATTCCAGCCTGGGAAGAAGAAACTCCAGTTTGCTGCAGGTGGGCTCATGCAATTGTTTGGCCTTGTCAGACACAACAAGAAAGATAACATTTAAAGATTTTGTAACATACGATGCCTAATGCTTCATGTTATTGACAGTTCGCTAAGCACCTCCCCTTAGTTACTGTTGCTATGCCTGTCAAGCTTTTCCTTCACATGCAGTTATAGTGATAAAGGTGGCAGATTTACTACTTGCAATTCATAATCTTTTGTTAAGCAATGGGTGCATCTGATCTCTATACTGAATCTGATTGTAGAAACATACAGTAGCATGACAGGCATTTCTCCAATCTCTAGGATACCGGCTAAATGATGGTTACTGGCATTCAGTGGATTTGGCAGCCAGAGACAGCCTGCTGACTCTCACAATTGATGAGGAGGAGGGCTCTCCACTAAAGATCACCAACCCTTTCACAATTCGGACGGGAGACCGCTACTTTTTTGGAGGTGAGGGGATGACTTAAAACAATTGTTGACAACTCCTGAATTCAAATTCAAATCTGTACTGTCCAATTCATACATTTACTTTCCTGCGCTCAGGTTGTCCGAAAACCAATAACACAATAAGGAAGTGCGAGACTAAGCTGAACCGCTTTCATGGTTGCATGCAGCATATCTTCATAGACAACGAACAGCTTGATATTGACATTATTCTGCAACGACAATGGGGGCGCTATGCTGAGCTACTGTTGGGCACCTGTGGCATCACTGACAGGTGGGAAATATCACCTAATTTACAATATGTAGCATAAAGTATATCATTTCATAAATAGGAGGGAAATTGCAAAAGGAAACACACAAAACTATCTTATGTTATTTGAGTCGTAAAGTTACACATTATGTACCCTTATCATACTATAAAATACACACGTTCCTATAATGATTCATTATGAGAACTATAGGAATTATTGTCTTGGCTCTTTTATGGTGTTGCCAAAGTAATGTGCTCTCATTCAAGATGTTTGTGAAGCATCTGGCACTGAATTGTTAGTCTTTAGAGTGAGACATCACTTTTTTTTAGATCTGATGGCATCATCTCATGGTAAGGTTCACCTCCTAAACCTGACAATAAACAACTAACAGAGAAAATTGAGAAAGAAAGAAAATGACACACTTGTGTAAGTCTCACTTTTGTAACATCAAATTACTCAGTATAAGCATATATTTTTGTTTATAGATGTAGTCCAAATCCATGTGAACATGAAGGCAGATGCATCCAGTCCTGGGATGACTTTATCTGTCTGTGTGAGAACACAGGCTATAAAGGAGAAGTGTGTCACATGTGTAAGTGCTGGCTGACAATCCTATCACTGTAAAAAGTATTTCTTTAGATTACATTTGACCCGTACCATATTTCGTCCTAATAATAACAAATTGATCATCTCCTTTCTCGAACAGCGGTTTATAAAGAGTCATGCGAGGCCTACAGGCTCAGTGGCAAGTATTGGTCTGGAAACTACACCATTGATCCTGATCTCAGTGGACCGCTGAAACCATTTCAAGTGTACTGCAAAATGAAATGTAAGTAATTATTGTCACTTATAATAAACACAGCTTCATTAGCACTGTGTTCAGTGTTTGCTGGATCCTCTTTGGGTTGTTAATGAAAAGTTGGAGAGTCACGTTATCGTCTTCCTGTTATGAGAAATGTGTACTGAAATTTAATCGGAAATTAAAAGAGTTTAAAAAACAAAATAGGTCTAGCTGTTTCTCTGTGTGCGTGTTAGCAAAATGTGCATTTTCTATTTCTAACCTTTCTGTTCACATTCTTATAAGACAGTCACTTGCTTTTCATTCTTCTTAGATTAATATTCCCTCCTTCATTCTCGTTTAACATTTAATCACTATGACCTATATCTGTCACAGCATATAAAGCTTGGACAGTGATTCTGAATGACCGTGTGGATGGTACCAAAGTGACTGGGAGTTCAATAGACCGGCCGTATATAGGAGATGTCAACTACTGGAACGCCTCCTGGGATGAAGTCACTGCTCTAGCCAACACCTCCGTGTACTGTGAGCAGTGGATCGACTACTCTTGCTACAAGTCCCGTCTCCTCAACACCCCCAGTAAGTGGGATTAGTCAGTTTATTAATTTGGTAGTGTGTTCATGGAAAACAAGAAAGATAGTAAACTAACACACCATTTCTTTATCAAAATAGATGGAAGACCTTTTGGTTACTGGATTGGTCGTAACAATGAGAGTCACTATTACTGGGGTGGAACATTCAGAGAGGTCCAAAAGTGCGGCTGCGCTATCAACCAAACCTGCACCGATCCCAAGTTTCAGTGTAACTGTGATGCTGACTATAGACAATGGTGAGCGAGGGATATTGTACATTGTGCAGGTTTAGCTTTTATCTGTGACACTGACGATGAAGTCTTAACATCTCCACTGTGGCTTTTCAGGTACTCTGATAAGGGCTACTTGGACTTTAGAGACCATCTGCCTGTGAAGAAGGTGGTAGTCGGGGACACCAACAGGACCGGCTCAGAAGCACAATTTACTGTCGGGCCCCTCCGCTGCCATGGCGACAGTAAGCTTAAATATTATTGGTTGTGCTCACACAGTGATGTTCAGCTTTGCTGATGACTTGAGAGTTGTTTTTTTCATATTTCAATGTTTTCCACAGGAAACATCTGGAACACCATAGCCTTCACCAAGCCCACCTACATAACCTTCCCCACCTTCAGGCCAGGCTCCAGCGCTGACATCTCCTTCCACTTCAAAACCTATCGTGACCACGGTGTCTTCTTGGAGAACTCTGATGACCAACTTCGAAACTTCATACGAATAGAGCTGAATAGTGAGTTGACTCATCTGCTAGCAGGGAGCTATTCACCTCATTCAACTGAAAGATGTATCTTATAATTACTGCAATTTTTTATTTTTTATTTCTATGTCTTCTTTTCTCTTCCAGCCACCCATAACCTTGCGTTTATATTTATGGTTGGTGATGGCATCCTTAATGTGACTCTACACTCCCCGGTGCCGCTCAATGACAATGAGTGGCACTTTGTTCAGGCTGAGCTTAACGTGAAGCTGGCCCGCATCAAGGTTGATTATCAGCCTTGGGCTGTCACACGTTTTCCAGGTCAGACCTTCGTCACCATGAAGTTTACGCATCCTGTCCTAGTAGGTAGGTTTCCTGAGGTGAACATGACATACAGTGCACTTAATGTATCCTCTCTAAACATTAAGGAAATATGAAAAACCACTGATAAAAGTATTTTGTGTATTAGGTGCAGCCAACCGCACCCTGAGACCTTTCTTGGGGTGTCTTCGAGGGTTGCGGATGAACGGTGTTCCTCTTGATTTAGAGGGGAAAGTAAATGAAGAACAGGGTATAAGGAGGAACTGTACTGGAGAATGTCTCAATGCTACCATACCATGCCGAAACGGCGGCCAGTGTATTGAAGGCTATGCTTGCTACACTTGTGACTGTAACAACACAGCTTTTGATGGTTTCTACTGCCATAAAGGTGAGTTTCACTGTTATCCCGAATTAGTTGACTTTACTAAAAAATGTGTGTGCAAACCTGTTGCCTTAAACCATCTAAGTTTTTACACAAGGTGAAACTTAACAGGTCAAGTTGTATTGACACAGAGCGTTAAGTTGTTACAGTAGACAAATCAAGTTTACATTAGTTAGTTACATTAGTCATTACTAAAAAATCATAAGTAAACATAAATAATTTGTATTGTAACATGTTGTTCAAAATAAGCATGTTAAGTTAAAGCTTTAGTGCATAACTTTTTTATATTTTAAGAACGTCCGTTACATTCTAGCCATTGCCAAATGAGTTGATACAAAGCTAAATAAGACTATCAGCTCCACAAAACTCTCTCTGTATTTCTCATCGAAATTGAGTGAAGATAATTACCTCTTCTGAAAAGTCCATCATGTTTCTTTAATCCTCTGTGTAAACCTGTTTGAGTTGTGATTCACTCAGATCTTTCACCTATGTCTTTAAATTAACCCATGAGTCGCGAGTCTCTAGTATCATTAACTTGGATCAGTTGAGTCCTACTACAGTTCGATCTAAAATGATAACAGCACCACACACAAACCTCTTGCAACAGATTTAACATTACAATTTCACAACACAATGCACTGCAGAAAGTTTCACTCTGGAGGCAGAGCTATTAATTCCCAATTTATGTATGTTACATCATAACTGCCACGGTCCAGACGCCATCCATCCCCACCTGGGTCTCGGTCATGGTGCAACAATAAATGTAGATAAACATAAACACTGAATCAACCATACAAAACTAAAACCCAGATAACACAAATGCACACCCAAACATTAACAGAACATTATTAAAACACACTTTAACTAGGACAGAAACCATTCAGAACATATTTCTTTTCCCATGCGCCTTTGCATCGCTTCAGCACAGAACAGTTAAAATGACCCCACCCATCCCATACAGAAACTTAACATCCTTAGTTATCTCTGCTTACTAATATGATCTATGCACTGCATACTTAAGATGATTATTACAAACAATTAATGTGATTTAGTAATGAATATGTTTTTTATCAAAACATAAAAAAATAAGTAGTGACCACTAAAAAGTTTAATTACAACTAAATCTGGGTTTACAGTGTACATGTTTCTCTAGAGCCCTGACAAGACCTTCACATATAGCAACTGACATAATCTGCAGCAGTACTTTGCAACAGATATCTAATTCCACAATGATCTTTTCTGAAGACATCGGAGCCCACTTTGAGATTGGCTCGTGGCTGAGATACAACATACGAAAGAAGCCTATATCAGACGAAGCAGCATGGGCCAACTGGATTGACCCGCATTACGACAACTTCAGCCTGGGCTACAATGACACAGCAGATGACATAGAGTTCAGTTTCAGCACCGTTCACACGCCAGCTGTGTTGCTCTACATCAGCTCCTTTGTCCAAGACTACATTGCTATCATCCTCAAGACTGATGGTAGGAAAAGCTCAGAATAATCTGAGAATCGTTGTCTGAAAGTTGTCTGAGAATGTAAAAGCTGGAATATTTTTAAGTAGAATTACATATGTAGAGCAGCAGATTGATTTCATTCACAGATTAAAGACTCGCACAAAACTACCCCAGGAGTTGATGTAATGCAGCTATTTATCAAAAGAGTAGATGCTATTAATGTCTTTTGTTTCCTTTCTTGCTATAGGTAGTGTAGATCTGAGGTATAAGCTGGGACTCATAACACACAAGTACCAGTTGACTCATCGAAACCTGGCAGATGGATACCCCCACTATGTCAACATAACCAGACACAACAGAACCATCAAAACACAGGTTCATGCTGCTACTGCTGTCACTGTGTCAATCCTGATCTGTGGTTTATGGTTCTAAGAAATTATGTGTTATTCCTGGAAAAATCATAGACTGTTGTGCACCCACCTTAGCTAAGCATAAAGACTGGAAATGGGGAAACAGCTAGCGTTGCTCTAAAGGTAACAAAACCCTTTATTTTGCCCACAGGTGGATTACATGGAGCCCATAGTAGAAAAGATAACCTTAGTGGAGGACGCCAGATTTGACTCTCCAAAGTCCATGTTCCTGGGCAGAGTAATGGGTAAATATCTAATTTACCACTTGTTGATGAGAACATGTCAGGTTTTCATCTTGCTGCCAGTATAATTCATAATTCATTAGTTTAAGTGGAACTGTATTGATGTTTAATTGTTTCCATCTGCTCTTTCAGAGGTTGGCGACATTGACTATGAGATCCAGAGGCATAATGCTCCCGGCTTCATAGGCTGCATATCTGGGGTAAGATACAACATCTACGCCCCTTTAAAGGCCTTATTCCGTCCAAATGAAACAGACCCTCCAGTAACGACACAAGGCTACGTGTCTGAGTCCAACTGTGGCGCCTTCCCTCCTATCCTGGGCTATGTACCATGGGAAGTAGACCCCTGGTTTACCACCATAGGTGAGTTTATATGTCCCATAATGCCTCCGTACAAATAAAGAATATTATTTGGTGTTCATCCACTTATTTGTGTACCTCTCTCTTTCAGAATATTTTTATATCCATGATGACCTAGGCCTGTTTTGGATAACAGGTACGATTATTTATTTTTCTATTCTTTAAAACTCTCTGATGAGACTTTGCCCTGTCTACACAAATACAGCATATCTGCCTCGTTACTGAATTGCTGCAATTAAAAAATAAGATCGGTGATGTGAAATTTAGCACCGCTTCCATCCCTCATTTCTGTTTTACTCACTGTTTCCCTCCTCTTCCAGATGACACAAATCAGCGGTTAGAAATTTCTTTTTTCCTAAAATCCTCTAATCCGTAATTAGAGCAGGGTTGTCAGCGTGGGCTTTTTAGTGTTTATTCAAGCGTCTGACTTCAGTCTCAAATGTATTACATGTGGGACAAAAAAACATACAAAAGGCAGACATTATTATAATGCATTATTATCATACTGGAGACTATATTTGATTGTATTCAGTTGAGTTCTGATTATCTTTTTAATCTAAATGAGTGTGTGAATGAAATGAATTTAAGTAAAATAGACCTTTGTCTTTGCAAGAGATTTCTAAACAAATATTAGAAATTATCAGTCACTTTTAAATATCTATTACACACTTAGACTTATACTGTATACAATAATTATCCAGATCATTTACAATGAGTACAATAACTTTAACAGTACATTAAGCCTCTATTCCCTTATCACCATAATAGACATTTCCTAAATGCAAGACAATGGAACAATCATGTAAAAGCAACAGGCAATGGAAAAGATAAATATGATGACCTAAGGAGAGACAGACAGGAATTTTAATAGGTAAAGTGTAGTTAAAATAGAGTAAAACATAAATATATTTGACAGTCTACAAATATTTTGATATGGTTACATTTAAGAATGCTATGAGACAGTTAATAATGGTAGTACATGTTTCATAATAGATATTATGTTAATTCATTCTGCTGTAATTCATCATTTTGATATCAAACAATAGAGTGAATATATAAAAAAATAACACAATTTATATCTGTCAACACAGAAATGAGTACATTAAAACAAAAGCGTGAAACTGAGCCTGGTTTCTGGAAAACACAACAATATTTAATGTACTTTTTTTTTTACCTATTTAATCCCCCATAATTCTGCACCATGTTACAAGAGAAGTGGTGAGACCAGATGAGAGGTTTTCAGGACACAATTATGGATGACGGACAAAATTAGAGCAGGTCTCCCTGATGAGCAGGAGAGGCTGGAGTCTCAGGATTAAACTCCATCCCTGTCTGAGACCTTCACCGGATCAGCTATATTTAGTCTGCATGGGCCTAGCTTACTATTCATCATTGATAGATGCTTCAGTTCCATAGATCATTCAGATTTAGAGGTATTATGCTAATGCAGTACATCAGCATGTCATTAAAGATTGGTGCTCCTTTCAATCATCCCAACAATGGTCCCCCCCGGTTATCAGACATCATCCCTGTCTGATATACTGCTCAGGATAAAATGGTTATGACTGAGAAATTACACCACTTGTTTTAAATGTACTTGATAAAACAAAACTGCTGGTGAACAAAGTAATTCGAAATGATATTGAAGACATATATTTCCTTCATTCGTCCTGATGCAACATCACTTTAAATACAATTCTTGCTTTTTTTGCTTCTCTAAGCTCTGTGTTGGGTGCAGTACATATTTTCAACAGTACTGAGCCATTCTCTATATCCATTTATTGAGGGTATGACCATGAGGGACTGAGGCCTTTCCCAGCATACATTGGCAGAAAGGCTGGGAGACGCTGTCGACATTTGGCCAGTCCATTACAAACAAACACACACCTACAGGCTATTTAGTGTCTCCAGTTCAGCTGACCTGCATATCTTTGGACTGTGACATGAAACCCAAGCAAACGCAGGGGGAACATTAAAACTACACAAAGGCTGAAGTCTGAAACTTTAGTTGTGAATCGAAAGCTAGATCTACTAAACAATAATTCTGGTCGTAGGTGCCAAGGCTTACAAACAACTGTTTGAGAATACTCAGAGTCACAGTCTTATAAAACAAGTGACCACATTATAAATCTAAGTCATTTTGGAAGCTGACTTCACCTTTAACAATCATTTAAGTAGCATTTGGGAAATATCTCCATCCTCCTCCTGGTGTAAAAGGCCTGGCTCCACAGCATATATCAGATAATGTTCTTAATTTACAAACCCAGCAGACCTCTCAGGTCACAAAGCCACCAAGCTCCTCCATGTCCCGAGAGCTAAAGGGAGATTGCATGTAAAACCAAAAATATGGAATAGCTAATCTGGTATTCTGAGACACAGAATTAATTTATAATCAAACTCAGGATATGTTTATTCAGTTTAGCATTCTCATTAAATGTTTTTCTGTCTTTTATCATTACTGTTATGTATACATTTTTCCAAATACATCTCTTTATTTTCTTTCTGTTCACTTATATATGCTGTGCTTTCTTTCCCTGTGGAAAACACTTTAAACTGCATTTGTACAGTATGATAAGGTGCTATACAAATAAACTTGAACAAAAAGAATGATAATGAATGAAACAAAAATAACAAAGGAAGTACTAGTACTGGTCAATTTGTGTCAATAAGAGGTGGATTTTGGGATGTGAGGTGCATAAACAAACTAAATACAAAGCACCAAAGATTGCTGTGTTTGCAGTTTGGACTGACTACCTTATTAGAAACCTGACTCGGATGGTTCTAGCATTGGCATCTTATTGTCATTGTAAATAATATCAGACCTACATTCACACAACAGGCTGATACAATGTAATAATATAGCAACAAAACAGTGCCTGCTCCTCATCAGTATTCTTAGAAGCACCTCTTTCCTCAATGTGTTGCAGATTAACTCTGACTGCGCTATTTTTATCCTTTAGTCATTGTCATCCTGGCACTGCTGCTGCTCTTTGGAGGCCTGTACAGCATCTATGTCTATGCGTATCAGCAGAAAGGCAGCTACCGCACCAATGAACCCAAGAACCTGGAGTCCCCCAGCAGCTCCAGGCCGCTGACTGAGACCTTGAGGAGAGAAAAAAAGCACCTCCCGGAAATTGAAGAGGAGTTCAGGAGTGACTAGCATCACAGGACCTTTAGGACAGTGGGTGGGGTTTGACTGGGGGTTGGGGAGAGGGAAATAGCACTTACAACAACCACAGATACCTGCATTAGGTTTTCTAATTCTTTCATTCTCTTTTTTTATATTTTGGTTTGTGTTCCTTTTCCCGGGTAAAGTGGAATTAGACCCCTGGTGCTCTACGTAGTACGTATTTTGGTAAGGGTTAAAAGTTCACATCAAGCCCAATGTTGCGTGAGTAGCCAACAAGTCTCACACTGTATTGCAGGGTGAAATACTGAAGTGCCTCATCTGAGCAAGCTTGATCTGAAGTAACATTATAGCTTA
Source organism: Sander lucioperca (assembly GCF_008315115.2). Classification (NCBI taxonomy): domain Eukaryota; kingdom Metazoa; phylum Chordata; class Actinopteri; order Perciformes; family Percidae; genus Sander; species Sander lucioperca. Next base: position 4,442,737 of record NC_050193.1, on the reverse strand, counting down.
TTCAGATAGGGTTTAGATTAGACACTGTGGGATCAGGATTTAAAGTATGTTAAGTTACAGTTGGACCATCAGTTTAATGTATTCTAACCCTTTTATTGATTGATTTTTCTTTCTTGATCAATTTTTGAGACCGATAAAAGCTACCAATATCCTACTGTATAGATGTATTGCCATCTAAGATATACCTTTTGGTGACAATCTCTCATCTTCATCTTGGGTTTGAGCATTAAACACATCTGAGAACTAGTGAACTTAACTAGTGCAACAAAAATCCAGATCACCGAAACAAAACTGGTGTTTATGAATAAAAACAACCAACCGAAGAGAGAACACACTGGACAAGCATGGAGCTTTGAGATGTTAAGCTTTGAGATGATACATTTAAAGATTGTAAAAGGTATATATGCTTATATTTGTTGTATGGCAGCCTATAACAGTGCATTACCTATACAGAATGGCACACATAAGTGGTTCAGAATTGCCATAGTGTCAGTAGATAGCAGCTTTGCCGATCACAGTATGCTCAGATTCCTAAACACATTCTTAACTATGGGGCTTCAGAAATGAGAGTGTGATGATATGAAGATACTCCTCTAGGTGTGAAAGCTAACAGGCTGTTGGTGTACTGCAGAATCAAAACAAAAGTTGAGGTGATGAAGCTCAGCAGAGACAGGGTGACCTAAATATCCAAGTCCTCATTCCTTCTGTCTTACTTCTGGTTGCTTATATTATGGTCAAGCTGCCAACAGCTCGGTGCTACAGAGAGTTTGACTCGGCAGACATTTCTAAGAACAATATTACATAAGAATCTCACAATCCTCCCGTCTCCAATAATAATCATCTTTCAGGAAACCGCTGCTCCATGTGGCCGTGTGGAGAAGCATACATATGAACAAACATGCACACACACAATAACATATGTACAGTGGACCACAAGAGTGTAAATGCTAATCTTTTACTTCTAACTCATACTGCTCAAATACTTTTGCATAACGCTGTAGGACAGTAGCCGACCACGCTGACATCACTGCTGTTGCTCATTTAGCTGCTTCCAGTGGGAAGTTGAAAATTCTACCTATATAGTCCAATGAAATGTTCTTCTGTGGCAAGATGAAATTTCGTTTGATGTGTGGTGCAACCAAAGCTTCAGGCTGTCATTATCACCGCAGCTCTCCTTGATACTGAAGCACTATTGTGTATGTGAAAAAAATAGGAAAAAAACATTTGTAACATATCAGCTAGAGCATGACCGCACTTTGCAGTAACATGCAATAATATGAGCTTCTTTCAGCCACCAATGATATTAATGTTTAATTTGCAGATGCACAATAGCAAGTAGGATGTAATGAGTGTATACGTGAATATATGAATAATGTGTTAAGCGACTTTTATATTCCTATGGTTTACATAAAACAAGTTAAAAACAGTTAAATGGAGTGCTTTGAATGTAAATCCTCTGACTCTGTAATGTATGAGCAGACACTACAGTGAAGACCAGCTCAAATGTTTTCACTGTAGGCTGCTTAGCACTGAAAGTAAACTAATCCATGGTAGCTGCTTAGAATGCTCAGGATGAAGAAAGTAAAGTACTTGCTCTCTGTAGCACAAATAGCCTACACCTCAACATTGTTGGCTTCTTCCGTTGCAGATGGGCAGGACTGTGCGAAATTGACATGTGACAAATAAAAAAATAAAATTGTAAAAAGAATGAAAGGATGTAAAAACTGCAATTACTGTAAAGGCACGACTTGTTAACAATGTATGAAAATGTATAGTTTTGGCCAAAACTGGCATTTACAGGCTATATTTTTAAGAATGCTGTAATGAGATAAATGATTCCGAAAAGTAAGCAGATGAAACTGTTGATTTGTGATCGACACATAGGATGGTTTGTGTTTTTGTTAAATGGACAATCACCACTCAAAGTTCATATTAGGCACAAGCCAACAAACTTGGGTCAAATATGCTTTGTTGCCTATTAGGAAAGAGTCGACTTATGTATTATATAAATGTATACACCTCACTGTATTCATTGGTAGGTTGACTATAAACATTCAGCCTAGCAATGTCACTTCATTTCCACTCACTAGTTAATCATGCGTGGTCCCTGGAGCATGTGTATGTGTGACTGACTGGATGTTTGAGATATATTGTGTATTCATAGTTTGCCCACCAAGATACAATCACCGATGTTAAATAATGATTCTCATTAAAAAAAAAAAAAAACGTGCACTGATGCCAACTCACTTATTGTAGTGCACCAACAATAGTACAGTGAGACAGAAACAAGGCCTGGGTGTTGTTTAGAGTGGCTCCCCTATGTTCAGGTATCAGGTGTTTGTAAATTACAAGCACAATGACTCTGTGCTGAATTGACCCTGAAGTGTTCCACCTTGCATCCTTATGATGGAGACAAGGGTGTGAATAAAAGGGATTTTAAGATAAAATGGCCAATAGAGGGAGTATATGACAGAAGGATGTTGTTAGCAAAAACAAATCAAAAACAAAACATATATTTAAGGGGGCATAAAGTTAAATGCGGGGTTGCAAAAAATCATGATTTGCATGTAATTCTATTCTGAGTTCTATGAACATTTATTAGATATTTTAATACTTATAAAGGCCTTAAGACCTTTTCATACTTTATATGAATCTGCAGATACCCTGTCAACAGTGATATCATTTATGAAATTTGACGATAAAGCAACAGAGTGAGTTGAAGGCAGGTTAGACCACTTACCTGCACCATCAAACTGAATCCTTCTGCAACAGGTACCAGAAATGATCATTACATTGTGTCCGTGATCACACTGAAATTTAGGATTTTCTTCTGTTCTTCAGTCCGCTCGATTTTGTTTTGTAATACTTTCACTGTAAATGACCATTACTGTGTAAATCAAGGCAAAGCCAAACTGTCACCTCAATAAAAGAAGCTTAAAGGAAGTTGTCAATGTGTTATTACACTCCAACTGCTATAATTATTATGAATCATATTTCTATATATCTGTATATCTGTATTAGTGTCTGTGTCCAAACCGGCAGAGACAGATGCCGCCCACAAAGAGCCTGGGTCTGTCCGAGGTTTCTGCCTAAAAGGAAGTTTTTCCTCACCACTGTTGCACCAAATGCTTGCTCGTGGGAAATTGTTGGGTCTGTGTAAATTATAGCGTGTGGTCTACTACTACCTACTCTATCTGTAAAATGACTTGAGATAACTCTTATGATTTGAAACCATAATACAAACTGAATTGAATTGAAGTTATTTTAGGTGAGATGCTTTTTGCACAGAGAAAGTTAACACACTCAAGGACTAGGACAACATATTTTATTGTATAAAGTTAAACTTTTATTTTTATAGGCATACACTGTACAAAGCAGTAAACTCCATGTTGTTCATCCCTATTGAGAAAGATCTCATTTCAAATTGGGTGTTAATGTTTTATAAATGAAACACAGGGTGAATAACAAATCTGGACATATAAAAAAAATGAAGAAAAGATGATAAAAGATATTTTACATTCACATGTGGGGGACTTTAATATTTGGTCAAACACGGATAATTTTGCTTTTCCCATGGTCAAAACCCTGCAAACACACCTCTGTTAATTATGCAACACATCCACACTTCAGCCGTTTTCTGTGTGAAATCATTTGGCACTTATACGATTTGTAAAGGAAGACATTTTACTGTGTGACTTGTTAATTTATTAATTATTTCCTTCACAAGGTGTGAAGGCCTCAAGATCATGTAAACATGATGATAAATGTTTGATGTGCATGTACGTTGCTCAGAGTACCAGTACAATGGGTTAAAAATGAAAAGAGGGATGAGATCTCTTCACCATCATCTACAGGTTACATTCAGTCAGTCGGTTTCTAGTCTGGCTGCCTATATTTTTGCCGAACAATGATATAAATGCACAATAACTAATTTTACCATAAAGATGTGGTGGTGATGCTAGCTGCTGAAAAGGTTCATAAAAGAACATACAACACTGTCAAACCTAGTCAAGTTATTCTGAAGAACAGGCAGTAACATCACACTACAATACTGAAAGACTGCACAGAGCAGCATCTGACTGAAGCTAATGCTGTGGCTAACATGTTTAATGGTTTGTTTATCCAAGAGACAGCACATGCATTTCACTGATCATCATTAGGTACGATGTAAAAGCTTGCACTACGTATTGAGATGTCAAACAAAAGCCGGTCTATAAGTACAGTAATAAAACTGCTGAGAGAGTAACACACTGTATGATGAGTAATCGCGACTTCATTGCTTTGACAAGATGAAACAAAAACAAACAAATGTGATCATCTTGGTGCAGTAAGCGATACGGTTTAATAGTATTTCCACTTTAAATAGTTTAATTTCATAAGCTTGGCATATATACTCTTGCAGTTAGGTGGGTGGGGTGATGATGAGAGGGAGAGCTGACTGCTGTCACTGAAGGAGGTGGTATGGTATCTGCATACAGCAGGGAGGGACTCTCTATTTTTAGAAGTGCAGCAGAGAAGGCAGAGACAGCGACTGCTCATAGAAACTCATCAGCTACGTGACGCTACAGGGAGGGACAGAAGCATTAGTGGCTGGCTGAGGAGTTAGGGACAGGTTATGGAGGTAGGCAGCAGGTGTAGCTAAGTCATATCTACCTCCCTCTCTATCCCCACATATTTGAGGGCATCCGCTTGGCTGTATCTGTGGAGGGAAGATGAAGAGAAGAGTTCAAGTTATTATACAGGATCTGCGGAGACAAGTAATTCAGTCATAATGTACAGCAGCCTTGTTTTTTTATTTTACTTTGAAGCAGATGGAGAGTCACTAAAAGGACCGTGACTCTACCTGTAGTCAAAGAAGAGCTCCTCTCCTTGCAGGATAGCTCGTTTGGCAAAAATACCGATGCGGTGGTCTCCATTCACCATTACCACTGCAATGGCAGCAAAAGTATTAGCCAACAAAAGACTGCTTTGATCCCACAACATCTTCTAAATTCACATGTGACTCCATAGCAAAACAGATTCCATCTTACCTTTAGCGTAGCAGTTGGGATTAACTGAATGATTTGCAAAGCGGATTTTATTCCCCTTTCGTGTGGCATCCACAACAAAGTCTACTGGGAGACATGGAGTGGATTAAGGACTACTTAAAATACAGCTGTATGGTTTTGAGCAGAGGAGAAATGGGGAACACTTGCCTTTGTTCAAGTTGAAAAGGAAGCTAGACATGTATTTGTCATAGATCCTTCCACGTCGGTCTGCCTCATCTTGGGAGATCAGCTGCTCATGCACACACACAGGAATAATAAACACACTATATTACTCTATACTCTACTCTATATTCTTTTATCTGACTTAACTGCCTTGACTTGCCTCTCCACAGTATTCAGAGATGAACTCATTCTTCTGAACGGACTCTTTGATGAAGGTGCCCCATCCAGCGACATCTGATGGAGCTAAAAGCAGGTGCTGAGAGAAGTCAGATGTATGTTAGGACACCACAAGTCATATGAGTGATCTAAACACCACTAACGTGTCTCCAGAATAACAGAATATAACGCAATTAATTGGGAGACAGTCTGGGACATTTTCCATTGTTCCAAGAACCAAAATCACCAACAGATTCACTTCAACATATGCCATAGGACATATTGGACTCCTCAGAAGAGTCAAGTCAAGAAAGTCATTCCCACTCCCTACTGCACGTTCTGTCAACCTGAACAAACTGGAACCTTCATGCACATGGTCCTGGAGTGTGAACAGGTGCATGAGTTCTGGAATAAAACAACATCAATAATATCTGATGTGATAGGATGTTGAATTCCTTCTGACCCGATTGTTTTGTTGCTTAATGATGACTCTAAATGACATGTGCTTGGGAGACAGAAGAAAATTTGGCTAGCCGGCTCGACCGCAACCAAGAAAAGGATAGCTCAACGCTGGCTCCCCCCCCCCCCCCCCCCACTCTCTTTGTATAAAACAGTGGTTGGCGTATTCTTTGTTCTGTATGTTAAAAAAAAGAAAAAAAAAAAACAATAAAAAATGTATCATTAAAAAAAAGAATAACAGAATATCAGGTTTGATATATTTAACCCATTTAGACCTTCAAGTGTCCTCGTCTACCTTTTTTAGGCCTCTCTGGATGCTGCAGTTCTTGCAGGAGATCGCTTTGTTGTCCCAGTGGTCTGCAGTGCCACAGGTCATGCACAGATCTGGGTCACATTCCCTCACGGCCAGGTAGCAGGGACACTGTTTAGTGTTACACTGTGTCTTGCACCTGCAGCCTGGGAAGCGGTTCTGGCCTGAAAAATATTTAGACACACAGCTGCTGTGAAAGGGGACGTGCTTAGAAGGTTTATGAGCAAACTGCATGCAGCAATACAGAAAGATAATACATTATATGACGTGGCAGAACACATATGATTATGATAAATAATTCCATCTAAAAATGCAGTTGCAGCACAGAACCTCAATGGGTGGATAATGCTGAGAAGGCCATCACTCAGAGACCTCTGCTGGCAGATATGCTGAAATACAATTTTGCAGAGTGAAACACAACAACCTCCGGGCAGATAAACGGAAGGATTAGGATAACTGGAACGTCTTCTAAGCAGCCTCTGCTTGGGGAAAACTGTCCATAACAAGAGCTCCAGGCAGCATTTGTCTTCTCTGTTGTGCTGTTTTTAAGCTCCCAGTCCCAGCCTGTGTGGGTTTTTGTGCGTCTGTATCATCAAGCATTGTTTAGCTGGAGCTATCTGACTCATACGGATGTTGGATATGAGGTTGTATATCAGACACAAAGCCTGTCATATGCCTTTGATTTCTCTCCGAGTCTTTAGAGCACACACATGTGCAACCGGGGGCTGCTTCCTGTTTGGCCCGGGCTCTCCTCTACTACGGGAAAAGGCGAGGTCATTTTCGGGTAGGGAGAAGGGGGGGAGAAAAGGTGACCGAACCACAACGGATGAACAAATGAGGCAAAGCTATCTTTTTCAAACCACAGCAACATATTTCATTTGTTTAATCCCATTTCTCTGTTGTACACTTTCCAGAGGACAACATACGAAATGCATTCCTCCACCATGTGGTCATTTCAGAAAACACAGTTCTGGGTCATTGCTGCTGCAGCGAATGCTTCATTGTGAACGCAGCTCTGTATTAAACAGACACCCACCTATCTCCGCCAAAGGACAGTTTCTCCTCTGACCGCTGCCAGAATACTGCAGAATCGTTTTACATTCTGCTGCCCTGCTCTATTGTTGCCTGGAAAAAAGGCTTTAAAGCTACAGAGAGCTTTCAGTGGAAAATGTGGTATGACAAACAATTTCCTTTTAGCTTTACAAGGCAGAGCAAGCTACTTATGGTATGTCTTTTTGTCTGTGTAAGAAAGAAAGAAGCATACAGTACATGAAAGTATGGTCACAGTTGAAAAAGAAATGTGACACTCACACTCATGCGCACACTGGCAGAACTTCTCACAGAAATTCTGGGTCATCACACACGGGCAGGAGCTGTCGCATGGATGGTCGGGGTGATCACATGGCTGATAGTTGTACACCTGATTGGACAAATTATCTGGAGCAACAGAGGACAAAGCCCTCAGACAGGCACAGTAAGCTGTGTTGTATTTCAGAAGACATAGGGTAGTTATAGTTGTGCTGTGACGTTTTATTTTCAGGTGAACATACCTTTCTTTAGCTGAATCTTTGCCCATAACCTGCCCCAATAAACAAACACAATGACAGGGTCAAAAACTCTTCTAACTTGTTCCACATCTATTCAGTTAATTCACTTTTCATGACTTTTAAGTGACAAATATTGAAATGTGACAGGAAGACCTAATGCAACAGTGTAGAGTACATTTATCTCTGCATGACTTTATTCATTTTAACCTTTATCTATTCTTTATCTAGGGAAGTTACACTGAGGGCCAAGCTCCCTTTTGCAAGAGATCATGTTATGATTATGATTCCGTCATTCAGCAAAGGGTGGACAAGAGAGGGAGAATAACTAATGACATCATGCCTGTGTTTCCGTTTCTTCTTTTGGGGCTCGATGCCTCCATCAACCAAAGGAACACGATGGATCAGGACCTCCTTTACTGCAAACTCATACACCTGTGGGAAACGAAAATTACATTAATCTAATGAAATGTTTTTTCTCTTTATTGTAATTCAATTTTGTAATGTTGTGCCCGCTCAAGCTGAAAAGCACATTGTCGTAATTCAGCACAGAACATCCTGCCCCCTCCATCCTCTGTTTTCAAAACTCCACCACAGAGGCCAAACACACACACACACACACACACACACACCAACTTCTGGCTGCCAAACCCAGATTTGGCCTCTTCCCTAGGACACAGACATACATAATGATGCAGCTGGTTTCAGCATTTCCTCTCAGTTAAGCAGTGGGCGGGGCCCTCTGGATACCAGCAGGGCCATGACAGACAGTCCAATACAGACACTGAACTGGTCTAGCCATGTGACAAGAGGCTCTCCAAGGGTGGATGTAAACGGGCAAGGCTGCATCAACATATTTGTTTCACCTGTTCTTTAATGCGTGTATTGTGTGTGTAAGTAAAAAGGTTTGAAATCTAATTTAGTTGTAAGTTGTAATATGTTCTTACCACAAGCCTTGTTATGCACAGCCCACATGACACTCAATTGACATAAGTCTTGGAATGTCTAAGGCTGAAAGACTGCATCATGAGAAAATAAAAGACGTAACATCTGGTAAGCATTCGTGTTTATGGTGTCACATGCCATTCTCTCTGTAGTCAGTCCAATTATCCACACCATAAAACCACAGGCACAGGATGCATGTGTTATTACACTTGCACTGACTCAAATGCAACAGAAATTAGCAACGCAAGTATGTTGTCTACTTCATTTCAAAACAACTACTTCAGAAAGTAGTTGTTTGTTCATTATTTAAGATTTAAAACTACATGTAATGGCTATTTTATCTGGTTAGTAACAGATGAGACAGCTAAACACTCATAATTGCTGTACACTAGTGCTGTCGCTAAAATTAAGACCTCAATTCTCATAAATCCTCTTGCTTCTATTTCCTATTTGTCACCATATCCTTTCTATGGGTTTGTTTCATGTGTGGCTCCACTGAAGTCTTTAGAACTGTGACATCTATCTCCAGCCTTTATCTATGAAGCATTTTGTGGCTCCAGAGGCAACATAGTTTTGGTCTGAAGACTTCAAATTTTAAAATTAAAAATATCTGGGGGTGTGGAGTTAGTAAGAAATGAGCCTACCAGACCTCTGTATGGCCCCTACTCATCTTTGCTTAAATGGTTTGTAGCTACATTAGCCACTACTAGCATAACACACTCAGACTGAAGTGTCTGAGGTTTAGTTGCATTGCAGGTAATGTAGGCGGCAGAGTAAAATAGACGATATCTCTGGTTCTGCATTGTCGTGAGTCTGAAAATGTTAGGTAGGAGTGCAATGCTAAATCAGTAGAGTATTCTTTAAAGAAAATTTCAAATTTTGATCCTATATGTAAAATAATTTGTTCTGAGACATAATTTATGTGCTAATATTAGTATATTAAATTTTTTGGGGGAAAACTGTGTTAAGTGAGTAAACATTTTACCTCCTTGCAGTTCTTTGAACCGATGAGACGAGCGATGGAGCAGAAGTTGTTGAAGTAAGTGCCGTGTAGCACCCGAAAGAGTGACTCCTCCGCCCCGCTCCACTGAACCACACAGCCCGCCTGCTGCTCTCCTTCATCATCCCTTAGACGCATCTTTGTGGGAGTCTGGCATCGCGAATTCCCCTCTGTTACACACATACAGACACACACAGAAAAACATGTTAGTATCACTGACCAACTATTCTTGGCAGAGCATGCAGCTGCGCACACACACTTTTCTTTTACTTTGTCTTGGCAAAAGGTTTTTTGACAGCTTTTTATCTGCCCACACACACATCAGTCATGGTAATTTAACCCTACACTGACACACATACAGCTATTTCTGGGTGTCAAGCAGGCACAAACGCACGTACCCACGCATGCATGCACACATGCAGGTGACCATGACTTTGATTTAGCTTTTTGGATATTCAAGACTGATGCTCGTACACCCACAGCTTGAGGCAGAGAGCCGAATGTTGCTTGGCAACTGGCTGAATGCAGCATTGCTGTGGCCACATGCTCCAGCACTGAGTATCTTTATTAATCTGCTCAACAATCTGTTTTTTTCTAAATTATCTCAACACGTGCAAGAGAGTCTGCTGTTGTGTTTCCAGAACTAACAGAGACTTATAGTGAGGCACTGATGGCAATGAACAACAACCATAAGGAGGGGTGAGCCAGAGGAGATTGCTCCTATTTCCTTCCTGCCACTCTCCACATGAAGATGTCAACAGAAATGAAGAAACAAAAAGCTAAAAAACTACAGTAGGAGGAGGGGGAGAGGGAACAAAGTGTTTATGTTGGGCTGAAGCATGCAAAACTAATGGCTGGTTTATTTTACTTGGCAAAAGAGAGCTGATATTGAGAAGAGATGGAAGGAGGGAGACAGAGGAGAGAGTAGAATATGACTTGTAAGCTATCATCTTCGGCCAAATTTCACTTTTCTGAAGGGCTGCAGTCAGTCGGGGCAGACAAGCTTCCAGAAAAGGAGGGATTTGGGGGGAAGTTATGGTAAATGATGCATCCACTCAGTCATACAGTGACTCAGAAACACATTCAAATAACTGTGTCTATGCTGTATAAGGCCTCAAAGCAGACAGTCATTACCAGAGTTTACCAGATGTGTACATTTATGTTAGAGTAGCTGAGAAAATGGAAACCACAAAACAATAGGCAATATATAGCAATAAGCCAAAGTTAAAATTATAAATCTAAAAATTGGTTTTAAAAGCAGCTTCAAAACCCAGTTCCTGTAAGATCAGAGTCCTACCTGAAGAGGAGGTGGTTTCATGGTCACTGTAGCCCTCCTTTCCTTCCTCAGCAGATGCAGACGGTCCAGGAAAGCTGGAGCAGGTGGGACGCTGCTGCCTTCGGCGCCTCCGAGACCTCTGTGACCGTAACATATTCTGATCCACAAATTCTTTAGCCCCTTTCTTCAGAAGAGGACAGGGGATGGGAAAAACCGTAATCAACAAGATAGAGCAAGTACTACTTAATGCATGAATAGGTTAAATAATTGTGAGCTTGGCAAACCTGTAACAGGAAGCAGTCTACACCACATGGTTCAGTCTCAATGCGGATCTCCTTGCTCTTCCTCTTATAAACATTGGGTGTAGCATGGAAAGCTTTGTGAAAAGAAACAAACATATTTTTACTCTCTATTGTACATCAGGTAGTTAGTAGTTAGCAACTGTAAGCAAATAAGTAAATAGAACATGTGTTATTTATTTATCTATCACAATCTCACTGGGAGTCAACAAACCTAAACTAAAATTAACCTACAGGAGAAATAATAATAATAATAATAATAATAATAATAATAATAATAAGAAGAAGAAGAAGAAGAAGAAGAAGAAGAAGAAGAAGAAGAAGAAATCAAGCCATTACGGTGGAGGAAACAGTCGTATTTGAAGCAACGTCTGCAGAAGAGCGTGTGGAAGGAGTGTAACGACTGCTCCCGCTGTACAGATTTAGCAAAGGGTCCGTCCAGGTTGGGGGTGCAGAGTGGAGGCAGCTTCACCGGACTGGGGGGCTCTAGGAGGTCCTTGTACCTGTTGAAGTGACAGGGAGAGTTTTGGTAGTAATATATCACCTGTTTTTAGTTCTTTTATTTATTAGCATGCTCATTTGAAGTTGGTGCTGGGTGAAGTTGTGGGTGTTTCTTTCTAAGTAAAGCTCTTTCAGATGCTGATGCAACTGCTCCTTTGAGTCAGAGAGCCTAAGAGGGAGACACCATTATTACTTTTCGTCCTGACAGCTTGCGTCTCCATGGTGAACACTAAGCAACGGCATGTTCAGCATTGTGCACATAGATTCCAAGTTTCACTGCACTTCTCTTACTTTTCCTTCAGTTCCTCCGTGGTGCCCTTGTAAGGGAACATTGAGGCGATGGCTGTAAATATGTTATCGTTGGGGACCTTCTTGCTGCTGGACAAGTCTCTCACTTTGGGAGACAGAAAGAGAGTTTGTTATACAAATATCCCAGTTTCCCCGCATCAGGTTTTGATACAGATTCACAAATAAAGCTTATGCAATATGTTCTTTTAATCATTTTGCAATGGTACAGACGTTTTCCCAATGCTCAAGGCCAGTTAGCAATAACATGTTCTGAAAACAGTTTTCAGAGAAAATCACGATCTAAAACAGATCATGTAATTTTCATTTTTCAGTATCTTTACTCATGGACCCCTTATTCATTGATGTGTTTGTGTACCAGTATCTGAAAGACTGTGTGGCCAGGTGTGCTTCCATTTCACTATCACTAATTGTGTATACAGCCTAGTTTCCCATAACGCTTGGTGCAAAAGGTCATTAAGTTCTGTAATTAGAGCCAGGCCATATCAGTGTCATTGACAAACAGGTTCCCTCACACAGTACCCATGCAGGGGACACAGGGGGCAGCTTTAAAGTAAACAATGCCTGTGCACAGGCTGCTGTCGCAGGGCGCCCTTGTGGCAGCTGTACAGTGTAATGAGAGGAACAGTACCAGCCTTGTTCATGCTGCAGCCCTCTTGTTCTCTCACAGGACAAAGTCTGAACGAGCAAATGCACAGCTGAAGACTTGCTCACCCTCCGTAGTGCTCCTCCTCTTCCTCCTGATGGATGCCACAGTACCAGGTTTGGTCTCTTCTGAACCCTCCACTGAGCTCCTCATCACTCTCTCGTCCTCCTTCTTTCCCGTCACCTCAGCCGTTGCCGCTGTCGCCGCTGTCACCGCTGTCACCGCTGTCACCGCTGTCACCGCTGCTTCCTCCTCTTCCTCCTCCTCGTGGTCAGAGTACTGGCTCAGGGCCTCCACTAGCTCTTTAAAGACCTCGTCACTGATAAACCCCCCCTCTGGGACACAATTAACATGTCAGAATATCAAACAATGACATCAGCTGCATCATCAGCATATAATACACCAAAGTCCCAAGTGAATTTTGCAGTGATATAAAGTATGAAAGGCGTAGATTATGGGATCTGTGCAGACATCTTAATGGGACAGAGCATTCAACACACACCTCTGTCACCATGGACACCATCATAGTTGTCGATGAGTTCCTCCAGGAAGGCCTCGTCCTGTTCCAGCACCTCGTCGCCCATGTATGGGATGTTGTGAAGGAACGTCTCGTCCTCCACCTGAGAAACAAAAACTCCCTTCAAGACAGGTATGCGACCAGCTGATGGTGCATGTCAACCCACCACCTGTGATGCTTTTGAGGAACTAAAACCAAAAACGTCAAAATAACAAACAAGCAATAGTTCACAAAATGTCCACATGGTCCTGCCTCTGGGCATTTCACAGTGGAACAAAGGTACACACATGAACTGGAAATATAAGAAATGTAAACCAAGTTAGGTTGCAAGAGAGCTTTTGCCAATAAAAACTATGTATTTTCAAAATAAAACTTTTTTTGGAACACAGAGTGCTTTCATTTTGATGATGTGTTCTTGAGTTTCTCCAACATGTTCTATCCATTTAATCAACTCAGAATCATGCTATTTCCATTGAACACATGAACATCTTTAAAATTGGAATCAGGTGAATGAGTAATATGATATATAATGTGCTCTGCACCTGTAATAACACTGTAATTGCATCACCCACAACAAAATGTGGTTTATGTCATACCATGAAGTTGTTCTGCAGAGGCGACCAGGAGTACATGAAGGGGATTCCTGCCACCGTTGACAAGGGTCTCATGGCAATGGCTTGAGCTTTGAATTCTGGGAAGCCAAACTCCACTGTACACATCTGCAAGAGAACCAGCGGTGGGTTGGGGTTGACAAGACAATAGAACAGTCCTAAGCATTACTGGACAATTTCATATAATCGAATAAACATGCTGCTCGACCCCCAACAGGGAATATAAACCAAGTAAACACAATAAAGCGGACCCTGACAGCACGTGGGAAGAGAAAAATGCAGTCATGCCCTCAAGGTGTGCTCCCACAGGGCCAGAGACCGCTTTTAGGCTTTGTCCAGCTTTGTCCTCAGATACTTTAGGAACACCTGACAACCAGGTGGGAATCAGAGCAGAACCTTGGTGATGGTGACGAGGATGCAACATTATGGAGAGATGAGTTTTCTCACAAAACATTCACACTATAGTAATAGATTGGATTTCAAGTTAAGCCAGAGCAGCCTGGGCAGGAATAGGAACACAGGACAGTGCAGGCTGGGGTAGTATGTGAAGTTATGTGTTACAATGGCTATTATTTCACACACACACACACACACACACACACACACACACACACACACACACACACACACACACAGAAAATTACCCTGATGGTGAGACTTCGTGATGTGAATTAAAACTTTCTATATTTGCTCATGTTGTAAACAGGGCTAGTTTGTGATGGTTGGATGGTTGACAGACAGGCCGACAGACACTCAGACAGGCAATTACCAGGGGCCCACTTCTAAGCTTTTCACGCAAAAAACCCACGTTTCATGCATACACATGCTCACAACACACAGACACACACACACACACACACACCTTTTTGTTGGCCTGAGCTCCACCAGACGTTGACAGAGGGATGGACTGTATCCTGAGCCTGGACCACTCTGCATTCAGGAGATCTGTCTGCTGTTCAATCTTTTGCCTGTTGGACATGAACAGGGTCTGGAATCAAACAGAACAAAGAGCATGTCACACATACTGTAAGACACACACAGTGAGTGCTGCATGTAGAACACACACCTACTGCAAGTCCCCCACACCATGCATACAGTACATAGGCATAAAGTGATTTTTTTAAGCAGAACTATCAATAATTTTGTTGACCCACCTTGACCTCCTCTACTTTTTTAAGGCGTTTTAATTGGCGAAGGCGCATATACTCAGACTTGACCCTCCGTCTCCACTCTAGCAGGCTGCGGGAGGGCACAAAGGAGGGAAGCTGAGGTCTTGGGGTTGGTGGGGCAGCACCGGTGCCAAGGGCTGGAGCTGCAGCAACTGTTTCCTCCATGACTCTTTAAAAAGACAGAGATATTATGTGGCACAGAACAGCCTTTAGATCCCAAAAGGTGTTTAAAAGGTAAAAGGAATATTGCATTTTGGACAAAGATTTTTTTTTGCAATGAAATTCCAATAATATTCCTTCAAGGCTTTACAAAGTGTCTGTGGGACTCACTCAATAGTAAGTGTATTCACAATAATTCTCAATAATACACCTAATAGGTATTGGTATGCTCATAATTGCTAGTATTGGTGTAATAAGCTATACATCGCTTTCTGTAATTTATGTTAAATTACTAACTATTTATTACTACAGTAAGTACAACATACTCTCTCCCTCTGCCCCTCACAGACATTAAACTTCCCCATTCACTCACCCTCACTGGAAGTCTATCTGAAAGAGTGCCCTCTTCTGTTGGCAAAACAAAACTGACATTTAATGTAAAGAAATGCCTTCCACACTGGTGCTTTAAACTGCTTAGTGCAAGACTGCCGTTGCTTCTTTTTTAATCATGGATGGCAACTGACCAAATAATAAACAAACAGACTCGTTTGCACGCAAATAAGTCTCTAATCATTTAACAGCACGGGGCACACATTGCTCAGGAGTGGGCGTGCCTCTTCAGAAAAACAATATGAAGCGGAGCAGAAAAGTGCGTAGTACAGTTTTTCTGTGTTTCATAAGCACCTGAGTGAACATCAACTTCCCTATCTGAGATAAAACAGAATCAAAAATAAGTACAAAGACAAAACTGAGCTCGGGAAACTGCTACAGTGCATTTTTTTCTGGTTTATGAGTCGTGCACATTTCAGCCACAGCTATGAAGTGCGCAACGTCCTGTAGCTGCAACCCCGATGAGACAGAGCCACACAGTTTCCATTTAAATGTTTAACACTTTAAAGACGTGCGCACCGCGAGCACCACAATGACAGCACGTTATTCCAGCGGACGCGTGTGCACGTCTACCTCTATATCCAGTGTCGCAGTTATTAAATACCTTCAAATCCACGGCTTGCGTCCTATTTGTGGCGAAGAGAATGCAACGCGAAGTCCCTTTCTGTTTTTGTTTTTTGTTTTTGTTTTTTACAGTTGAGCGATCCGGAGCAATTAAAGACTGTCTTTCCTATGGATCTGACGCAGATATCGTCTCCGCACGGCGAGGGAATCTCAGAGAAATCCCTACGTTATCCATGGGCATGGTGCTGGTGGTTGTTGTTGTTGTCGTAGCTTACAAATATCTTACAAATAATGCGCACTTGGCTTTGTCGAACCAACCCGAGCAGGAATATGACGTCTTATAATGATCACTGCCTTTCCTAGCAGAGGAGGATGTATTACTATTCTGCGTCCTGGAAATAAATAGTAGCGTGGAGCAGCAGCCACAGCACAGCCATTTACACGCACACACAGGAACTGATGCAACTGTCCAGTCAAGAATGCTAGATCGCCATCTAAATGCGTGAGGGCACGACGCTCTATGGGTTTGATCGGCGTAATAATGCAACGTTTTAAATAAAGAAACGAATCTCACAGGCATATTTTTAGTGATTTTTGAAATAGCAAAACAAATACACAGGAACACCGGGATATAAATTCACATAATAGGACTAATTACCCCGATTGCGCTGATTGTGTTGATGAAATAAACTGTCCAAAAATATTAGGAATGAAAAATGATCGATAGTTGAAAACTCCTACAGTGGAATTCTATCAGATGGAAAATAGTTGAGTTGTTGTTCTGCACTCCACCTCCAGGGAGAGCTCGACGCATTTTATCCTCCGTTTTTAGAGAGAGGACTGAATGACTGTCCTCGGGCCACTGGTGACATCACGTAGCCTACTCCACGGAAAATCCTAATTTAGCCAACTTCAGTTGAAAAACTGATAAAAGCACGTTTTTGGTTTGTATTCAATTTATAGAAATGATCGACCTGATGGGAAGAAGGAGCAGCATCATTTGAAGCCATCATAACAATATACAAATATTTAAAGTGACAGTGTGAAAACAGGACATAGCCTAGTTATTTTTTTTAAGTTCAGGAAGCAACATACATCACTATAGCTATTTCCATATAACTAAAATTATGCATGTTATATACAAAAAATGTCCATGACTACTGAAGACTGAATAGGTATTGCTGCCTCTTCTGAACTTCTCACACGTTTTGGCTGTTTGAGAAGACTTGACAATATGTTTGGGCATATATCAAGACTGTTTCCATGACTATAAAGAAAAGGGGTGAATGCATGTATCTACTTCTTTAATGGGTCTCTGGTATGAAGATAGATCTAAAAACAGGGAACCTGATTCAATATTCTGTTTAATTTTCTATCATTATATTCTATATTAAACTTAATCTTTAATCTAAGCCTTTGGTGCCCTTGTGGAAAAGGACATAGCCCTTCAATTATTCAGTAAAAAAACATGGCTCTATTTATTTACATATTTATAATAGGTTGTTTCGTTGTTGTGGATGTACAGTACAAGGGCAACGTGTCATATATCAATTTAGGGATTTAAAATGTAACCCTGCATCCTATCCCACTGGCTGTAAAAATATAGATGTTTATTATTCTGTTAATATTCACAACAGTTTAGTTTATTTGTAGTTTATTTTTTCAAACTCTTAATGGATAAAAGGAAACCACATGAATGCTACTCCTCTGGCACACAAGATGGCACTGTTCAGCTAATTTTCACCCCATAACACAACATGTGCCCATACACATATGTCTAATTTGGATGAAGAAATCTGGCTTGACATGGTTTGGTCTGATATCATGCTATACCAGCATGACTGCCTCAGTATGTTTCTCTCTGATCAGCATGCTGTTGTTGATCTTTTCTGTTCTCTGGTGCTGTTTATGCCGTGCAATAAAAAAAAAACTGGTTAGTAATTATGCATTCAGTGAGCAAAAGTATCTCAGATGATATAGCATGTTTGGCGTGTCTACAGTGGTATTTAAAGTAGCCTAACTCATGCCATGTTGATACCGACCTGTCAAACAAAAGCAAGCACACACAGGAAGATAAGCTTGTGGAGCTGTTATCAGCAGGAAGTTTTTAATTCTGTATAATGTAAGCAGTGTGTGTTTGTCTTTGCATCATTGAGGGGATTCATGTCTCCTTTTATGATGTGTGACAATGGCTTAAAGATGAAAAGATTCACAAAGCAGCTGATAAAATACTTACTTCAAGCAATTTCAAATATTATATGTAAAGTATGTAGTATTTATTTTATTATATTTATTATTCATAGAAGATTGATGGTGCTCAAGGTGCTCTTGAGCAAGGCACCGAACCCCCAACTGCTCGGGGCGCCTTACCATGGGCAGCCCCCTCACTCTGACATCTCTCCATTAGTGCATGTATAGGTACTGAGCATGTGTGTGTAATTCAGGCCTGTGTGTAATGTGTGTAATAACAACAGAGTGAAAACGTTGTAATTTCCCCTTGCAGGATTAATAAAGTATAAATTATTATTATTATTATTATTATTATTATTATTATTATTATTATTATTATTATTATTATTATTATTATTATGTGCCAACTTAACGTTTCACTTATCCTGTCCTTAACAGAACATTTGAAACATGTCAAGCTCTTCCTTGCAGGTAAATTTATTCAGCTATTTAACTCACTCATACTGAAAGTTTGATGCATATGTATTAGTTTGTGTGATTTTTTAAAATGCAGTCAGTTATATATAAAAACTGGCCTCCTTTTTCTGAAATGAAATGTGGAAGCAATTTTGGCCCCAAGCTAGTTGGCTCTCTCCCAAGTCCAGCAGCTGAGATAGAGCACTCATCCTTCAAGTGACGTGAATGAGTGAATCATTCTCATACTGGAGATCCCTGCCGCCTCTCTTTACCACAGAGGCTCCGTGTGACGTCAGACCAAGAGTTTGTGGGAAGGGGGTGCTTGTAATCAGCACTGATGGTGTAACACAGCACAGCACTCACCAGCAGTGATATACTATAGTCTCATGCTCTACAGCAACAAAAACAGAACGTCATAAAAGTCTGTTTATATGTCTTGGGGAGTACTACTGCATATGTGAATGAAGTTGTATAAAGCCTTTTGTGGCTCCAGGGAGCCGTGCGAAATGTGTTGCCTTAAGTGATGTCATTTGAGTCAGCGATTGTTGGGACTAAAGCCTGCAAGTTTAAAAATGTGGCGGTGAGAAGTTAAAAAGAAGTGAATTTACCAGATCTCTTTCCAGCTCCTTCAACATTTGCAGCTATTAAGCTGCTAACACCCACATCTTCAACCAAACTCTCTGTGGTTGAGTTGCATTGTGGGTAATGTAGGCGCCAGGTATTGACAAGGAATTAAATGTGTGGAATAAAAAAAGACAATATCTCTGGTTCTGCTGGATCAATTTTGATTGAGTACTCTTTTAAAATGTCATACAAAGCCGCACAACTTTTTGTTTGTACGTTTTGTCATTAACTGCTATTTTTGAGTAAAAAACCCCAAATATCTCATATTTGCAGTAATGGTAAGTAACTGTAATTAACAACCATGCATTTATCTTATGCTGTAAGTTGGCTTCATGGCTCCTGGTGATAAAATTCACTCAACACAAAATTACTGTTCCAAGTTACATTTCAAGCGAAGCATGCAAAACATAAAAAAGAAGTTGTCAGATATTCAAATAGCAGCATGAATCCTTTTGGTCCAATACGGCTCACACGCTGTTAGTCCACTTAGTGTGTGAACCCATTATTGACATCTAAATATTGCCTGTATTGATTAAAGTATAAATCAAAGGTAGAGACAGAGAGAGTAAGAGAGAAAGACAAAAAGAGAGGGTGGGGCTCTCCCCAACTTCTCTCTTTCTGTTTGAAAACAGAGGGTGGGATGAGAGAAAGAAATAGATAAAGAGAGAGAGAGCGAGAGAGAGAGAGAGAGAGAGAGAGAGAGAGAGAGAGAGAGAGAGAGAGAGAGAGAATGAGTGATGGTGGTGCACCAGTGGACCACAGTAGTTCTAACCTGATCAGAGGCTCTCTGTCCCATTGTGTGAATCCGCCCATCCTAGGAAATGAGGGCTTCCTGTTGTTTTATAGAGCCTTCCTGCAAAAAGGTTGAGATATGTAATCCCTACCCACCAGGGAAGACAGACAGAGCATTGTCAGGCAAAATGACAGCCACTAGCTTCTCACTTATGTTTTCTTGGTCTTTTGTGACTCTATTCATCTGGGGTAAGTAGAGGATTTATACAGTTCATTTCTTCACTCTTATTATATAACTTCTTTATTTGCCCTCTATCTCACCTCTCAAGAATAATGCTTAGGGGCTTTCAGTGATTGAGTGGCTTTTAGAAAGGAGCTTAGCGGGTCTTATGGTTGAGTTTTACACTTAAACAGTTTGGTTTAAGGGTCATAGAGTGACCAAGCAGCAACACGTTTGTTTAAAAAAAAAGATTATGCTGTAGAATAGATGTTGAGATATTTGTAGTTTATTTTGTGATTCATGCTGTACTAATGATTTGCTCCTATTTATTAAATATGATCTTTGGTCTTTGTGGAAGGGGAATGTAACGTAAGTTTAAATGTCCTTGAGTTGAAAGATTTCCTCAAAGGACTGGCAGACAAAGGGAGGATGCATTGACCTGTTCACTCCCTACTCATTGTTATTTTCTTTAGCTCCTCTACTTTCACAAGTTCTGAAATTGGTATACACAGGATTATGTATCATAATTCAATTATATAATTTCTTTATTTAATTTCACTTACAGCAGGATCCACAACAGTGGTTTGTCTGGTTGATGTAAAGTTAGCGAAACAACCGGCCACAACAATAGGTAGGCTATGTGTATTTTGAATTAAAAAGATAAAACAAAAATAATACATGACCACAATTACTTGGACTAACATGACCTCCTTTCTCTACAGGGTATCACTCAACAGAGATGATGGTTGCCAGTAAGTTTACAACTTTTTTTCTATACACTTATAACTGATAATATAGTGTCTCCCTAACAAATTAAATTTGCAAATGATCAGGTTCTGATTTAATCTCTTTTCAGATATACATGAATCCTATTTACATGTTCTATATTTTACAGTTACGAATAGTGATTATATATTTGTGTCCATTGGGGGATTGTTTTGGATCCGTTCCTTAAACTCATTTGTTTGGCCTGGAACTGACAAACAGAAAGCAGAGCACAGAGATCCTGGTTGCTGCCAAGATCTCCTTGCGTGTACTATCATGAGAATCCAAGACAAACTCCTGGGGAGGTCTCTACCAGTGAGGAGTCAACAGCAGTAGACACGAGGCCCATAGTGGTTTGGGTTAAAGGTTAACTCAAACCTCATTATGAGCAGACCCCACCTGGCTCAACTTCCTGAATTTGTTCGTCATTCACCCCATGCAACGTCTGTGATCAACGCATGAACTTCGGGTTGTGAAACAACTGGAACTTTGGAGCAGCGCCCCTTTCACTGTTCCTCCTCCTGTGCCTTCCTTTTTTTTTCTTTTCCCTCACTGTCCCCCCCTCCTTCCCCTGCCAACTCCCCCCAACTCTGAGCTCCTCCTCTGCTGAAAAGACACATTTCCTGATGTCATTACTAAATCAAAATTCTGCTCGGCAAACAGATGTTGTGAGAGGCCCAACATGTGGATTCAGTGACATAAATTAACAAGTTGGTCGTGAGAAAACATAAACCATTCCATTTTTCATTCAATCAATGAAACCACCTCTCTCACACTGCTCTTTAAAGTGGTGAGGGGAGACAGTGAGAAACTACCTTACATATGTAGCACACTCATGAGCTGCTCATGACATAAAACACCTAAAACTTTCCCACACTTGTGGTGGAAATATCAGTTAGCTGGCCTTTTAAACAGCTGGTCAGCTCTGACTAATAACTTCTTCCAGGTTTGGTCAAATTAACCTAAATATGAAATCATGGCTGTCTGCACAGAACACCCTGCAGAGTCATGATTACATCCACCCCAAAACGCTAAGCCCTAAATGTTTACTTATGTTTCCTATTTGGCAGAGGCAGCCCAAAAGGCAAATAAATGACATGCTGTGAGCTGGCCAGGCCTTCGACTGTGAGAAACTGAGACTAAAAAGCAGAACAAGAGTTAAAGAGTAAAGGGTTTTCAGATGTGAGTCCAGCCCAGCTTGGGTGTGCTCCCTTTTATTTGGGAGAATGGAGAGGACAATCTTTGTTGCCTCCACCCCTTTAAAAAAGGAAGAAAATCCTAAAGAAACGTGTGTTGGAGAGGGGAAGAGCTGCTGCCAAGGCACAGGGCCGTCAGACAGATCTTCGAAGAACATCTGGTAACCGCGGGTAACACTGTTTGGACATCTGGTAACCGAAGGTTACACTGCGTCTCTTCCATCCTGTCGAGTTTCCTGTTATGCCTCGCTGTACACAGTCTAAGAAGTTTAGGGTTATTATATATGGTCACCGGTTGGGGAAAACGTACCTTTATTCATTTTTTCTGACATGAAGGGAGCACTTGGTTTCATTGGGGTATTCCTCTCCTTTCTCTGCGGTGAGTGTGTGGTCTCCCTTCTACAGCTGTAAATGCCTGCCTCAGTACTAGGCATGTGAAGGAACTCATGAGCTACAATAGACAAAAATACTCTTGCATTGAAATTTGTTAGGATGTATGTCTTTGATGAACTTATTTAATGAACTAAATCCGAAGGGCTTTACATGGCAGATTTGAAGAGTGTTTTGTCAAGTTTTGTAATCCAAAAATCTTATTTTACTCTGTTTTAGATGCCACTTATGGAAAGTCTACCTTGAGTCGACCATTTGGTATGTGACATAACTTCATAGTCGTACAACCTTATATCATTCTGTGAACAAATAAGTTAATGGAGATCTTTTAAAAATGTCCAACACATCTTTGTTGTCATTTTCTAATCTGTCTCAATGTGTTTCCTTTTCTTTTTCTCACTCTTTAACTCATGCAGCTTGTGGGAATAATTCTCACCATTGTCAGACGTATTGCGGCATCTGTTCTGACTTTTATGGTGCACCAACAATGGAGTGCCTTTCCTTTATGCTTGAGGAACTATGTCTCCTCAAATTTGATGAAGCAATGGCATCACTAAACAACACTGACTGGTGCACTTGGGGCAATGTGAGCATGTAAGTAATGTGTGTTCTTATTTGCAATTCAGTTGTTCTAAACGTTAAAAATATTTGCTGATGTGTGATTCATCTTCTGCACCCTCCCTGTCTCCACACTGCAGTTTATATAGTAACCTAAGCCTTTGCACAGAGGAGATATCTGACTGTCTAGTGATCCCATGGCCCAACCCACTGGTGGAACAGACCTTTGTGAACATTCACTCCAGGTTTTTCAAGGATTGTCCCACAGAGCAGCTAAGCGACCCACCCCCAGTCATCGTCTTTGCCTTGGTGATAACTCCCATCTGTCTGATCCCTGTCATGGTTAGCCTCGTGGTGCTTAAGACCAAAAATGCGGATGGTAGCTCCTGAAAATCCTGAATCTTGGCCTTGCTCACAATTCCCAAGAATATCATGTTTTTGACCTGCGCTCTCCCGCCTTTCCAAACCTAAGGACTGCTGCGCTTTCATCCCACCAGTGACCTTGAAGAGGACTGAATATTTCTGAGGAATTCTAAAATATTTGCCACAGAGGAACCCTTTTGAGAAGATGGCACTGATCTATGTAATTATAAATTCCTGTACCATACTGTGACAAAAGTTTGGTTTTCAACCAACCCACTCGAGATCTGAACATTTATCTAGTGGTTACATCCAATTAGCAGATGTTATTCAGAAAACAAAGTTTGGTTTTCTACTTGAGAACCCAGTATTCAGGGTTATGATGACAAAAGCTCTGGAGCTTGCAAAAGTAAAGTCAAATGTATTTGTGTTGACGCTCCTCTACATGTTGGACAGCAGTTGTGTTGATAAAAGACAAGGTCATTTTTTATTACTGAACTCCTGAACTCTTCTAATGCAATTTTATTTTGCTGCCAATCAAACTTAACTCTGCATTGAGCCACCGATTCAACAATGTACAATATGTATGCGGAGTACATGTGCAACCTAAACTGATTTTAAGTCTGGATTAGATAATAAAAACGTTTGATCTAGAAAAAGTTATCTATATGTGTAAAGAAAGGACAGGAAAATGAGTATGGTGTGATGCATGGATCTGGTTATGTGTGTCATAGTGTGTGTAAAGTTTGAGGTCAGAGGTTACAGATGGGACACAATGAGAATGAGAAAGGGAGATTTCTTTCCTGGTATTGTCTATTTTTGGACAGTAAGAAACCCTTTAGCACTTTCTCCTGTCCAAACAACGGCAATCCTCATGATCACACAATAAGCTAATTGAAGTAAAGTTTATCTAACATCTCCATCCAGATCAGACAAAACACCACAGACAGACAGACAGACAAACAATTGTCTGTGCAGCATAGCGATAAACACTGAGCAACGACACAAAGATAAAATGTTATCTTTCACCTGATTCATGATAATGTAGTTATGTATTGTTTAGTCTTGGATGACGATAAAGCCATTGTAAGTGCTTTCAGATTTGGAAAAAAATGTGTATTTATATACTGTGTTATATTTCTGCCATTGTCAGGGCTTAGTGGACTTACTGTATCATCTGAGTGATAACACATTCTGCCTGCTCTGACACCATTTACTGTATGTATTTTGATATACTTTTTAAATATTTTATACAATTAAATCTACAGTTGGATTGTTGGCTGTTGCTTATTTTTTACTCAAAAACCCATCAAAACCGGTTCTTTTCTAGCTAATCATAACATGAAAGAAGCAGACTGTATTCAGTTCAGCTCATGTTCACAAAGATACATTAACAGAGTTGCGGCATCATTCTGGCAAAGGTACTCTTTAACCTTTGTCAGTATTTGATTAAACACCTGTTTCCCTTGAGTGCAGTGCAGATGGCATTGCTTTGTGCCTCAGGTAGTGTTTCACTGTATCTTCAGTGAGCATATTGTGGTGCAGTTGCTATGCTGCACAAGTGCTAATGTACTGTAGTAAAGGAAGCAGTGACAGCAGTCATGTATCACACCCTCATCTGGCAAACACAACACTGCAGGGTGGGCCTGTGTTTGCGTGTGTATGTGTGCGTCTGGCTGGGCTGGGCTGGGTGGGAAAGTGTGTTTGGTGACCTTCTTCCTCTCTAGATGTCGGGTCATCCTCGTCCCCACCCCCTTCTGATCTCATTCAATTTGGTGTTACTCCTTATTGTACTCCTTATCCTACAGCAAGCCAGAAACAATTTGTGATTGTGAAAACAGTATTAATCATATTTTTTAGTCACGTTACAGCAATTGTTTCAGCAAACAATATGTTTGTGTTTTCAGTACTCAAGTCAAATACCCATCGTCAAGTTACAGTAATTAGAGTGCCCTCTAGTGGTTTTAGGTTTTATGTGATACAGTGACATTTCATACCAGCACTTACCAACATGACTGTCATCTCTAAAAGAGTTAAATGTTAAAAAAGGTTAACTCAAAATTTCCTTTTTTTATGAGCAACAGTGGTGTCACCAAAACCCCAAGCTGTTAATCTTTGTGTACAGACAAAATGCTTATCTGTATATGTGTACATGTGTAGTCTAGAGATAGAAATCAGGAACAACTAGTGAACAAAGACTCTGTATGTTCTGTAGTGTGTCAAGTCATTCTTGGCCCATTGCATCTTCATCATTGAAATATGGACCAGGGGTTTTCATTGTCTGAGACTGTGCCCTCCCCCCAGAGACTAATGCCTTATTCCCACTGCATGGTTTGCATCGACGCAACTCACTTTTCACTCACTAAAAAAAGTATTGTCGCGATGGAGAGAGTGAGTTAGCTGGGCTGCAAAGTTTTTTTTCTCCAAATTTGTTTACATTTTGTCAAACTGGCACCATTCAGAGTATGCCGAATTTCCAATAGCAGTTCCTGTTTGCAATGTAGGCATGTACAGACAGCTATCACTGGATTACTATGATTCTGAAGAAAACCTAAAAACATGATGATTCTCATCATTTGTCATATGAAAAATGAATGACAAAAAAATAATGTCAGCTACTGTAAAAGCTTACAATGCAAAATGAGTGTTTTTGGGTAGATCTAGGCATCTTCTTGCAACAATACTTTGAGGTATGCTATCACTAGGGATCCTTCAGGGAGTACATGAGGCCATAAGGTTATTCTCCAGTCCCTCAGCTATGCCACATCACAATTACATAACATTTTGAGATGCCTTAACTCGTATATAAATCAGCTGATCCAAACACAATGATCTGAGCTGACACTGAAGTGAGATGACTTGATGCTGTGGGGTTGGAATTGCTCTCTGAACTGGAGCATGCCTGCAGTCCTCCAGCTATATTGTACTAATATTATGTAAAATCTGACAGTAGTTAGTTAGTAGATAGTTTTGATTGACAAGTTAGATAGATTGGGTAAAGGAACCAGGACTACTTTTGAACTTTAGTCTTTCATTGACACCAAATTAATTGACAAGATTTTAAATATTAAAAACGGAATGTGTAATCGGTAAAGGTAATTATTGTAAAACATATTAAAAAAGAAACACAACATGAAAAATGAAAATACATTTTGTTCTATTGTACAAAGTTTGTTGTACATTGCAAAATCACAAGTCATACACCGATTTTATTATAGTTTGATGATATCATGATGATCAAAACAAATGTAAAAGTAGAACTGAGCACTTTTTTCAGTTTTACTTAACTCATTACTCGTGTTGGTCCAAAATAAAACAAAAACTAACAATTCAATTTCAATTCAATTTTATTTATAATGTCAAATCATAACAGATGTTATCTCTAGGACACTTTACAGAGTAGGTCTAGACCAGAGCTAGACCACACTATAATTTACAGAGACCCAACAAACTACCAATGCCACAATGGATATGCTACGTTAGATATAGTTAGCTTAGATGTAAGAAAATATATATATGGCACATCCATGGATACATGAATATATAGTTCTAGAACTGAGACAAAGACTGTTTTCAGACAAGACCAGAGACCTTCCTCTCTCTGCAATAGTGATCACACCCAAGAGCTGCAGCTGCGTCTCCAGTTGCAGGTTTTGGCTCTGGAGCCTCTATCAGGGCCTCTGGGTCTTCTCACCGTGGGAGCCGATGACTGTTATGTCCCAGAGATCTGGCAGAGTGGTTGGAAGGACAGCGGGTAAGGGCATCTGTACATCAGCTGCTGGTTCCTTTGGCAGACTTAATAGTGTGGCTGGGAACTTTGGCAGTGGAAACAACAGAGGTAGCTGACAGTGTCAGCTCCACTGCTTCATATGAAGGAGCATTCAGCAGCATCAATGACAGCTGGTGAAATGGTCAGCGTCCTGGAGTCTATGCCAAGTTATTGATGAGTTATTGATATCTCAGTGGATTTATAGATGCCAATTTTCATAAAAAGCTGTTTGCATTACACATTTTCTAGTTTATTTGAGCACTTGCAGACTGTAGTTTTGCCAGACTTGATGAAAATTAAAAGATTGCACCCACTGGTGCGTGTCATTCAGTGTGACATGAGTAATTACTTTGTTGTGCGAAATCCAGGCAGCTGGCACGGCTGTGTCAGAGCTGACCCTACATCTGGATGACACCAAGCTGGCAGCGGATTCAAGTAGGTTTGACATCAAAACTGCTGCTCGATCAGTCAGAATGAACAACCGTTTTCCACTGCCAGCTGAAAATATGAGTGACAGGAGGCAGCAAAATTCTTCAGTTCTTCGACGATGATGGAAAAGGAGCAGGGCCTGCACCAACCTGTAAAGGTCAATCCCTGAAAAAACAAGACATAGAGCTGCAGCTGAATAACGTAAAGGAATAGCTACTGTACCTGAGAAACAACCAGAGGGACTTGGGATAATTAGAATCAGGAAATTAAAACAATTGCAAGGTATTGCCGGCTATGAGAGTTTACCTAAAAACTGTGATTCATGGCAACAGAGAACAAAATTAACAGCAAAAAAGCATGTACTGTACAAATATGCAATAGTGGCAATGGTAGTAAGAGTTAAATTGCAGTGTTTTACCAGCATTCACATCACCATTGCAGATTTGAACCTGGGTTTGTAGACACTCAGCATTATGGAAAGTCTCTAGAAAGTAATTTACTTATGGATAACTTATGGATAACTTAGTATATATTAAATATTATAATATATCTTCAATAACTAATTTTGTTGCCAGTTGGGGGCAGCGGAAACGAGCTGTGAACACAAAACTGACACATTATCACTTTGGCATACTTGGTTGCAAAAAGTTTCCTATTGTATTGACACATCAAGCAAACTATAGACCAACATTAGCATTCAGTTAGAGTTGTGTTTCTGCCACCTGATGAATGCACTGTAAATCCATTATTCCCTTTTAGATGTTTTTGTCTCTGTCTCAAACTCTTTAGGGAAATGCAAGACTCTTTAGCTGCTGGATGCTACACTATATTCACCAGCTAGTCCCTAACTTCTGCTGTTTGTAAATGTATCATGTAGCATACAGCAGGATTTTAGTGCTTCTTTTTGCTGAAAAAAAAAGCTGAAAACGACACTATAAGAGCATGAGAGTGAACCAAAAACAGTAAAGTTGGAATACTGAAACAATGAGCTGAAAGTTGCTATAAAGCTCTGAGGGGAACAGCAGAGTCAGGTCATAATTTTCTGCAAGTTTGTAACTGTGAGCGTATTGTGATTCATAACTAACATCAAATATTGATTATAGATGCTTTGAGTACTGTAGTAACATTGTGTGGGTGTTTGCATTATCTTAAAATAAAACAACAGCTCAATTTCCATGACATATACAGTAGGTGACAATCACTGCTCATGATAACATACTTAAACTTGTTTGTGTGTGTGTGTGTGTGTGTGTGTGTGTGTGTGTGTGTGTGTGTGTGTGTGTGTGTGTGTGTGTGTGTCTGGTCAAATTAAGTACAGTCTCAAAGTATCACAAAATGTGGGGTTATAGTATAGGGATGATAACATAACTGCCAACATTTTTTGATTGATTAATACAGGCTAGGAAATGGAATTGAATTAGGTTTGTGTCATGTAACAAACTGACATTTTAAAACAATATTGATTACAAGCTTCACCAACTTTACAACCTTAGACACATTAAGAAAGAAGCATCATGGCAGTTCAGTTTTTTTTATAATAATGTAAGAGTACTGTGTGTCCTCCCTCAGGTTCTCTGTATTGTTACATTATAACACATCTGCATGATAAGAAGTTCCAAACTAACAAACTAACATGAGACAATTTTCAAAGCCTGCCACAAATAACGTGACCTTAGACCCTCATATCTTATCCAAAGGAATTATGAACTGAAAAATTTTGCAGAAAAATGTCTGTGAAATATGATCCAAAGAATTTTTGAAAAACAAAACAAACATGCAGAACAATGCAACTCCAGCTTAGTTTAAAAATATTTGACTTTATTGTCTTACCCTTGTAGACGCACTAGAGGGGAACCTGACTGAGATTGAGGCCTGTGATCGAGATCCGATGATTGGGCTGCAGGCGCCTATTGCCAGCCTGACACACATCAGCTAACACAGAGTAAACTATTCAAGTGCCAGGCCCTGCTGGATGTCAAGACCTGTTTGGAGCCAGGATTAGCAGGAGAAGCGGGTGAGACATAATAAAGCCCTGTCTGCTACTAATGATAAGGTTTCTAGGAACACAGACAACTTTTCTGCTTATCAACCAATCATTGAACATTCTTTGTCACTATAGTATCCATGTATAGTGTTTTAAAAAGACTTGCCTAGAGTGTTTAGAGCATTTAAGGTGGAAATTGTGTGAGTACACTCGATATCAGAGGGGGCCTCTAGATGGCAGTCTTTGAGAGCATATTTAGTAGTTGAAGGCACTCAGAAATGGCACCTTTTAAGTACACTTCTATTCTTTTTGACGAGAAAAGAACCCTGTTGTATATTGCTGATTGTATCTTTGTTTTAGGCTGTGAAAAAGGGCTGCTGCTTATGCCCATACCCTCAGGTCACTGGAATTCAATAATTGTATGATTTGTTTGGACACTCCCAGTTTGAGTCAATACACAAGTTAGTTCTCATGTTTGTAGGCTTAGTTTTAAAGCAAATAGAATCACTGAAATTCAAACTAACTTGCAAGCTGAAACTTTGATGCAGATAGATTATGATGGGACTCACCCAGTTAATGCACTCTGAGCTTTGTGTTGATCAGCCCAGCTTTGTTGAGAGTCTGACAAATTCAAATATTCTTTTATACATTTGTTCATGCTCTGAGGAGACACACTGTACACTCTTGATAACAGGTGGGGATGATAACAGGGGAAGTAAATAGAGACGTCAAGTACAATGAGAGAGGATATGTTTACTCTTTCAGCCTTTTCCTTTTCATAGCATGAAAACTACAAATCAGTTCAACAGTGTGTTGTCAAAATATAGAAAATACCATGGGAAAATGCTTGCACTGTTTAAAAAGGCTGTAACAGGCAGTAAGAGTTTTTTTTTTTTTTTTTTTTTGCCATGGTAACATTTTCAGGCTTTGTTTTTTTTTTCTCTCACCTCTGCTCATCTTCTTGCAGTGGCTTTAGCTGGAACCTTTGTTGTTTTAGTGTGATCAGCTGATTTTTGTCTTATGAAGAGACAACATTTCGATGGTGTGCCTGCACTCATCCACTTCCCTTTCCTCTGAACATCCTGGTAGGATTTTGACAGAAGCGTTTACCATGAGAAACTAGATTCACTCCTGTTTAGTGGCAAATAGCATCAGATTCAATCCACCACTGCTGAGCTTCTTATCTACACAGGAAAATACATGTATTGTTTCCCGTTTAAGAAGCCTAATCCCACTCTGTTCTTGAAAGATCTTTTCAGACTTGCTTAATACAAATTACATAATGCACAAAATATTGCATTTGATAGAAAACATCCTTCTCTGCATGTGCAGATGCACGTGTACCTACACTCAGAGATGCTCAGAGATCACTCACTCACAAATACACACAGTGAACAATATAATACAAAACCTAAAAGAAGACTTACGTGCAGGTATAGTAAACATAGAGGAGATATTGAAAGGAAAAATATGAAAGGAATGTGTGGGAATTTATCCCCATTTTAAAGCTGTGACAAACAAAAGTTTCTGCTTAGTGTCCCTCATCTGTTTATAGGCCCCATGTGACATTTCTCTAGTACACTACTCAACAATGCTTCAGGGATTGAGCCTAAACAGGCCTAGTATATGGCTCTATATTATTTATGGCTTTTATACAAATGCAACAGTGACAGTGAGCAAAAACCTTTGATCTGGGCTTCTTTGTTGCTTCTACAGTTAATGCAACAAAAGCATCATGAATCCAACGGGAAAACAGATTCAGGAATGCAGTGATGAGATTCTAAACAGAATCAAGGGAACCTGATAACTTTGCCTACAATGTAAATGAAGAGCTGATACTGCCTCCTGCTTTAGAAACACATATTTATCCTAAGGTTAATGACTGTATCTGGTCAGAATTGGCTGTGCCATTACCACAAAACACATTGTTAGATGATAAGATAACACGTCAAGATTGTCATTTATTACCAATTAAAGAATTATAAAGCTTTTAGTAAGTGTGATGAGTTACTGAGCAGTCACAATAATAGGGGGTCTTCATCTAAATCCATTCCTGTCTCATTTACCACTCATAGTCTCTGCCAAGATCATAATTGCAAAAAAAAGCAAATGTATCTCTTCATTTTCTCATTGAGTTTACCGGTTCATAAAAATGAACCAGTGAATGTGTTTTGAATGATAACCACATAACTGAAGACATTTTAATGTTCCCTCTAGTTCTGCCAGGACGGCAAAGCAGGCAATTAAAAGCCTCTTTATCTCAAAATTCTGGGTACAATTACTGTTCTACTGAGTCTCCTAAAAACAGATTTTAAAGACACAAGGTTATATTTAGTCAAGAATTTAATTTGTTTTCATGCAGGTGTTTGTTGAGACATTATTTAGGATATATTTATAATGATAATAGTAATTATTAAAACTAATTTGTAGAGATCAGTCTGTTCAGTCTTTACTGCTATGCTATGCTATGCTATGCTATTAGCTGCTCTGATCTTTCACAAAATTGTAATTTTTAGCTGTAGGTTTATTAAGAAAATGAGAGGAATCAATGGAATATCTTAATAGAAATCCACATAAAAAAGGTGCAACATATTTTGTGATCATATGCTCTGAAAAATCATACAGAATGTGTCAATTTTGAACAAAATGCCAACCATGTTATTAACTTTTTGCATTAGATAAACAATTTGAATATGATGCATGTTAAACCAACCTGTTTAAAATGTGTTAGATTTTCACCTGATGTTTGGTGTACTGTGAATACAGTATAAGCAATGATTGATATGCTTTGATGTTGGGCAACATCAGACAGGGTGTGTCCCTATGCTGCTCTCATACAGCCCCTGCGGAAAAAAAAACTGCTCACTTTTGTCTCTGTTCAAATCTTAATTTTGCTTCAAAATGATCCTCCTGAATCCATTGCAAACAGAGCATGCCTTGGATTGTACACATGCACAAAAAACATAATTTTGTATTAAAAACAACACTTTTCTAAACTCAATCAGCACACACACACACACACACACACACACACACACACACACACATACATACACAAATAGCTTCATCAAAAAGGTTTATTTTTATTCCTCAGAATACAGTGTCAAGGTAAACACAGACGTGTGTGTTTTATTAAGCTTGTGTGCCCTCGTCCTCCGGGTGAGTCATGCTTTGATTTTCATTTCTAAAGATGCCATTTTAAAACCGTATGCTGTAGAAACAGACAGAGGCGTCGGCTATAAAGGGGGGTTATTGCCACATGGATTTATAAACAAACTAAGCAGATTTACTGAGGGGTAATACCCAGGTATACAGACACATGTCAGCAACAACAAAACTGTTAATTCATGTGTGTTGACTGTATTTAAAACAGTAAACGCTTGAGGTGGAGGGATGAATTCTGCTGCTGGGACACATGACAGAAATACTGGTTAGGAGGGGTCTCTAGTGAGCCTGCTGGCCCAGGGGTGTGAAGAGCTTATCCCACACCTCTACCTTCATGATGGCATTGCCCAGTGGACTCATTGTGGCCTTGATATCTAGATAGTTTCCCACATAATTGATTCCTGATCCAATGGCTTCCTCCCTGACAAACCCATGTTCCTGCTGGTTCTTCTCGTAGTACATTTCTTTGTACAAATCCTTATCACAGTTACGGCCCTTTTTATAGATACCCACTGAAAACCAGTTCTTGTACAGGTTGTAGTCCCATGGAACTGAGAACATGATGGCCAGAGTCTCAATGTGGTCGTTCTGAGTTCTCTCGAAAAGGTCGTAGGTCAGCACACCAATGCTGCCGGTTGCTTTTCCGCCGGACTTGGTGAAAGTGCAGACCTCTGTCTTTAGTGGGCGCACTGTGGGTTGAGGTGGATTGTATGTCTCCCCATTCTCAAGGTACACCCTACACAAACAGACACATATATTACACATTTTCTTTTGCATCTATGTAATACATTTCTAACAAGCCTGAAAAATAAAGGACAAAACAGTCAGGGCTTACCTGGGGTTGATGAGGCAGTAGTTGGTAGTGACATTTACAATTTCAATGGTAACGCTTCTCTTGCTGTTCACATCGGCTGCTACAGCTTCAGCTGACTCCGTCATGTTGGAATGGGTGTGAGATCGGCTTGTAAAACAAAGGTAATTTAGGTGTTAGGTGTAACCATCTGAACCGAACGACATAGCAGCTGTGACAAGCACTTCCCTCCACTCCTAAACACACTGGGAATCATGACAATCCCCTCTGCTCTGCTGACTTGCTGTATTGGCATTACACTCACCTTCAAAAGTACACATGAACAGGCACTGGGTATGAATGATGCATTTCAAAAAGGCTATTGAGATTTCAAAAACATTTGTGAACAATCAGAGAATAACCTTAGACTCCCGTTGCCTCATTAGTTATTACAGCACTAAGGAGCATGTGATAATGCAGTTAGAGTAAAAACTCTAGAGAAAATGATCACCCTTTTTATCAACAGATATACGATACACATCAAACAAATGCCCCATCAGGCTTCTGTATGTCTCTACAAATATCTTTTTTAATTTACATATTTATTTTGTCTCAAGTCTTTTTTCCCAAATGTTCTAAGTGACCTACCTGCTGAGAACTTCTGTTGATGCTACCAAGTCCCAAAATGGGAAAAGTTACCTAGAAGGGAGGCGCCTGTATGTTTTTTTTTTTATAAACAAGGATGTATGCCATCACCCAGGAAACCCTCCCACTTGTAACACAACCCCAGTTGGACAGCACACACCCTCTTTTAACACAGAAGAACAAATTTTCTTGTGTTTTCTCCTGTGGGATAAAACTGCCACACCCTAGCCCGTGGCAGAGTTGAACAGTTTGCAGCGGTTTCTTATTGGATACTGACCTCTTAGGTAAGCCAGGATGATTCGCTCAGCACACTTATTTTCTCCTACAAGATTGTGGCTACATGGACTGAGGTGGTTTTGAATATCTCATTCCTGTGGTATTGTGCAACAGAGACAAAAGCAAACTGAACAAGTTGAGACAGACATCGGTACTGGTTCTTTACTTTTATTCTTTCTTTGGTTGAAACTCTTGCATTTCAAATACCACACAAGATCTGCACACATTAGAGCAAGATGGAGAGTGTGACAGTCAGTGAAGAACAATATTATCATGCCAATTAAAAAAACATCTATGCACATATTCCATCTGTTGCTACTCATTAGAATTGGATGGATCCAGCTAAGAGATTAAAACATGATTACTGTTCATCAGTAATAATGAAAGCATACTGAGTGAAAACATAACACACACAACACAAACATTGGGTTTGAATGTTTTATTACCATTATCAATGACAAAGGGAGTGTACAATATACATTAGCCCAAGAAATAGCTAATGGGAAATCCATGAGCTTGCTGTCAGATATTGATATCTTTCAGTGGACACAAAATACAGATGACAGCAAAATCAGTCTTCCTCTCCTCTGGATGGCAACATGCAGCAGTAGTCAAATCAAATGAAGTATATTTGTTGGGTACAAAAGTAAAACAAAACATAAAGGCAGAACACCAGCAGACTCTTAGCGACCCATTTTATCATACAGCTCCACTTTAACAATGGCTTTGCCAATAGAAGACATTGTGGCTCTCAAATCGACATATGTAGCTTTATATTCCAGCCCACAGCCGTGTGTCTCAGAGCGGGTGAAGCTACTGAGATCTTTCCCATCATACAGCTGGTTGTACAGATGTTTGTCACAGGCACGGGAATGCTCAACCACACCCACAGCCAGCTTGTTCTTGTACAGGTTGTGGTCATAGGGCACAGAGAACATGATGACCAAGCGCTCGGAGCAAACTCGGCTCTGCATATGGAACAGGTCGTAGGTCAGCAGGCCAACAGAGCCCGTGGCAGTGTTGTCATCCTTAGTAAAGGAGCACACTTCGGTCTTGGTGGTGCGAACCGTAGGCTGGGGCGGGTGGTGACAGAAGCCGCTTGACATGTATACCCTATACAAGAGAGCAGGAGACAAATCCTTACCACTACTTCCCAGACTTTTGATGAAAAAAACAGAGTTTTGCAAGTTTTGTTGGAGATTGTCAGTGTACTTCTCGAGTGTTGGGCTTTCCAGGGTACCTGAACTACCTCATACTGATGGATGGAGTGTGACTGTGCAAGTACTGCTGTGGACTTCTAAGCAACAGTGAGTGTACCTGCATGTAATGTGCAATGAGGCAGTGTGTGTCACCACATGATGGATAGGTGGATGTTTTTAGCAAAGTGATGTCACATGTGAAAACCACCCATCCAAGATATGGTCTGTCCTGTCACAGCTAGATAAATGTAGAAGTGTGGTAGAAATTCCAATAGACGTGGGTCTTTTAAATTTATTTTATTGTTTTGTTTTATTAATTTTCCCTTTTTTATCAGAAGTGAATGAAACTGACAGATTTTATTGTTGAGGAATAGGCAGCGACCAAATCTAATAATGTATGATGCATGTTAAATAGATAGTATACTGACATTTCACTTGCAATATCATTGAGCTTTACTTTGAATGAAGTACAGTATAACCATAAACAGACGTCTTATGCTTATGCGATCTGTGCTTTTTCTATGACTTTTAGAGAGAAAAAAGTAGTGGATACTTCAATTATTTGAAATGACTGCATACTAATGCTGTAAACAGGCATTGCAATCTCAAAGCACTTCAAAGCAGTGCATTAAGCCTTTTGAAAATGAATACTTCTCCCTGGAACCAATCGAACTTGAGTACACACAGGCCGATAGCAGAAGCTTATCTTTAAGTGCAGAAAACAATGTTCATGCAGGTGACAAAAGACTAAGCTAACCTGCACTGAACTCTAATTTAGAGTGTTTTTTAAAAGTGTTTTATCTAAAAGAAAAAAGTTACATAAAAATTACATTTTTTTTAGTTTTTCATAAATTATCTTTGCATGAGGTCATTCAATAATTTGTACTTCGTCTTTATCCAATCCACTTTGCTCTAAGATGTTATGTTTATTTAATCACTTTTGCATGTATTAAATTGGTAAATACAGTTACAGACTTACTTGGGGTTGATGAGGCAGAAGCTACCGCTGACATTGGTTATTTCTATGGTGCAGTTTCTGTTGGTGGTAAGAGTGGCTGACACAGCTTCTGCTGTTTCTGGCATCTTGGCTCCAGGACTGAAAGCTTAGAGCAGTATATTTGCAAACAGGTCACCATTCAGCAGGTATTGTGCAGTATGGAAATGGATACTTTCCTTTTTTATAAAAGACATAAAAACAAGTTTTTAGTTCTTAAATCATGGAAGATCAAAAGAAATATATAAATCTTTTATTCTTGTAAAAACAAATTACCCTTTTATAACCAAACTAAGCTAATTTTCTTTACTCTGGATTACAAAACTACTGAATTTATGTAAAATGTGAATATAGCTTATATGAGAACTGTTATTAACTGAGAGTACAGGATAACCAATACACAGATTACATGTACTGTAAATTATAATCTTGCTATAAATAGAAGAAATTATATTCACCTTTTGGAGGTAAATGCACTAGTTGTGTTAGGTAGCAGAGTCAAGTTTCCTTTTTCCCAGATCCTGCAGAGAGGTGGAGAGCCTCCCCTGTGTGATTACATCTCCACAGAGCTTGTTCCAACACAAACACAGGCGTGTCCACAGTGAAGTGAGCAGCATACACCATCCCTTATGGAAAATTATATCTCAAAAAGAGGCACTTGGGCCACCTGTGATCCAGTGATCACAATATAAAGTAATGTGTTTTAATAATGCTAATTAGGTGAATCATTAAACTAATTCATATATTAACTAGACATGTGTGTCAGCATTTGCCTTCACATCAGACATGGGTGGTACTGATATCACTCTGTATGTTGAACGTGAATGTATTGTACTGTATTGTATTGAATGTATTTTACTTTACAAAAGTGTAACTTAATGCAGCCCATTGTTGTGAAATCGTATCAGATTGTTTAAACCTTATTCCAATTGTTATTCTTTAGTTATTTTATTAGTTTAACTGATTTCATTAAATTTTTCAATGAACTCCCCTCTTTGCTCTTATTGGACCCTTTGGAGCTCAGTTCAGTATATTTCATAAAGTTCCTTAAGGACCATTTCATATTCTGACTTGCTTAGAATGTAACCTCAATCCCTCAGGCATTGTTCAACTGATTACTTGTTGTTGCAGGTGATGGCTAGCGACAGATTCCTGCGGGAACCTCCCAGCATCAGCCACAAATTTCAACACACACATATTTTACTGCCGACTCTGCTCCTACTGGAGTGTAGAGTAGAGGAGATACTCCCTTCTTCCATGCAGGAGCAACTTCCAAAAGCAATGCATTATGTAACACATCATGGTATACTACAGTGTTATATTTATCCATACAATTATAGGGCCTTTCCAATTAAGTATGCTTTGCAAACTTAATGTGTTTTGAGATGTGTTCATTATTCCACCAACCAACCATTATGGCAACTGTGCTATATCACACATCAGGTGCCTGGAACTTGATTTAAATCCTTTAACTCCAAGGATTGAAGTCACCAGATGGCACCAAACATGCACTTACATGTTATTACACAGACATTGTCAGTTAATGTTTGCTTTCTCAGCCAGTGTCTGTGGAAGGAAATCTCTGACAAACATTACATATTCAGCATGCCCTTCATTATGTCTTGTGAAAAGGGCATGGCTGCATTTAAATAGTTGTAGGTGCCAATACTATATATCAAGAGCTTTATAAGTCTACTGGAAAAGAATGAAATAGAACTGATTTAAACAGACTCAAATTTCCATTTTTTGCATCATTAGCAGTAAAAATTCAGAAATCTTGACAGATTTTCACATCACAGCCTCACAGGCCCCTAGAACCACAGAACCACGGTCTTGGGTTGTATTTTTTTAACTACACTTTAATGTATTTGAAATGCAAAAAAAACAACCATAAAAAAAAACTTTCTACTTACTACAAGAAGTGGGCATCCTCTATTCTGTAACACAAAATCACCTATTCAGTCTCACATTCAACCATCATCAATTGATTTATGTTAGAATGGAATTAAATTCCCTCCTCATTTTTATTAAGCAAGTGTGTAGAGGTAGTGTTATCTTTGCAGTTTGTGAGAACAGTTGGTAAGAGGCAATTAAAAGTGACACAAAGACAGAATGTCAGTAATCTCTATACATAGGTTATTGTGGCTTTTAAAGTGTTATGGTGACAAAGATAAATGTATGCTAAAGATGAAACCGTATTTAATTATAGAGGCTTGCGGTACAGTATCTCAACCTCATGTCACTCAGGTCGCTTTTCTAGTCTGTTAGACGCCTTTACTTACACCCTGTTTTATATGAGAAAAGTAACTATCAGGTTAATGGTTTGCTGAAACTGACATCATACATTCCTTCTGTCAGAATCATGTGGATTATTGTAGATAGGTTGTAGCAGCTACCATTAACCCCACACTGGAGATAAAGCTGAACAAATACAATATTTAATATCACTGAACACTCTGTTTCCATTAGATTGATTGTTTACACTTTTTTTTTTTATCTATTCAGCCTTGAATAAACTGTAAAGTAAAATGTTACATCAGCATGATGTCACCTGTGAAGGCTTTAGTGCACTGAAAATAGCTGTGCCATGGACTACAAGTTAATCAACCTATAGTTGATTGACTTGATAAACAGTGAGTATGCCTGATCTTAAAAGCAAGAGTTGAGAAGAATTAGTTTTATGCACACAGTAGATAATTCTTAATGCCCTTCTCTGAAGACGAAACACAGGGACAAGATTAGTTGGATGAGTACTTCCCCATACAGTAGTAAATGTAAGGATAAACCATAGAATAATATAAATATTAGGTATAGAGAACAAATGGCAGTGAATAGGTCATCAGCACGAGTAAAGCAACTGTCACAACACAAAGTGACAATCGCTCATCCACAAGAAATAGGTGGGGCTGGACGTTTGGTTAGTACTGACTACTTGCAGGGCTAGCCAGTAGGTGAAGTGCTTACATGCTAACCGTCAATTTGCTAGCTGGTCCGGATGGGCTATGTTCTAACGTTTCTAACGGTCAGTGAGCAAACTCATGGTAACTGGATAATCTGGATAATCTTTATAATCGGATATCTGCATATTAATTATATGAATTGCCTTATTGCACGATTCAAATATTCATAAAAACTTGCCATTTTTTTGCGTGTAACGTTAGCTTGCTAGCTCGGAGGTTGTTCTTGTTGTTTCCCATAGCGAAAGGATTTTCCCACAGAGATAGCAGCAGGAACGGGTCTGGCAATGTGCTCCGTTGATCCAGACTAATTGACACTCATAGGCAATGAGAAGCAGGTGTGACGGCAGGTGATTTATCAGGTGACCGACTGGGGACACCTAGTGGGCATGTGTGGAATAGCATTGAAACAGCAGGCGATGTTAGTAAACAGCTAAATGAATCAGATGAAGAGTAGCAGGGATGAGGAGGATGGAGCAGCTGTTGCTATGACAATGTCAGTAAATCATGCACAAATGATTATGATAGCATGTAATAATATGTGTAGAAATGTGAGACTGTCACAGGCTTTCTAATCTGGTTTATGTTTATTTGTCCTCAGATCAGGTGCAATTTTCATGACTGATTCACAGCACAAAGAAGTAGCCTCAACAAAAACATGAGGACAGTCTCCTTCACTCATTTGTATCAGGGACGTCAAATATGTGTACCTAATATACCACTTAAAAAATTATGGATTTTAGAGAATCTGTATTTTAATACCCAAAGGTGATAATTTGCAACCACACTGATTCGTAGTGGGAGATTATATCAGTTTCACTAAATTATTTTATCGTTCTCAATTTTCAATTTACATGTTTAGAACTTGACCGTGTGGCATTTATTAGAGCATTCATTTTTTACAGCCTATCAAAACAATAAAACACACAAACACAAATACCACCAATCTGCAGGAATGCCCTGCTTGTTCTAGATAGGAGGCAGTATAATAAGGAAGTCTGGTGCCTCCCAGCTCCTCTGTCCATTATCAGATACACAGTAAAGCCTTGTCATCCAGTGCTTGATGTCTGATTTCTTTTTTCCCTTTTCCCAAAAACACTCTTTTACTAACAAATGTAATATCGACATTATGTAGCTCTGAGATATAGAATGGGCCACTTAGGACGTTTGAAAACAACCATGATCGTAAATTGCTCCTGTGGCGCTAGCTTAGGCAGACCGATTTTAGATTGATATGACTTTGTACTACAGCATGCATTGGTCATTGCATTTGTGCTGCTCTATGATTGTGTGGAGACATTGCACAAGGTTTACACAGCGGACATTCATAACCTTACAGATTTAAATGTTTTTTTCTTTTTAAATCAAGTATGAAAAGTGAGTTTTGCTTTTGTTAAACACTAATGCCACATCTTTCACAGACATGTTCATGTTCCATTAAACCTTTTTTCTGCACTGCATATATAGTCAACAACTTTGCAGCTCCAATGATGTGTAACATTAGTGACATCTCTCTCTCTTAAAAAGCACACTTCCTGTCCTTAATCTCTTTATTTCTGCTGTAACACCTGGTAATTGTTTGTTATCCTGATGCAGTGCTTTTATAGTTTCCACTCTTTAGACCAATCATTTTATAAAACAGTGCCATCCCAAGCTTCATATATGGGTCATTTGTATTGTTAATGTGTTAACAATTAACTTGTCAAACGTATTAAAAATGTTCTCCTCTTTAAGAAACACTCTCCAGCACATGAGCTATCCACTGTTTTTCCACATTTTGTATGTTTGCTTAACAAATTAAGTTGTGTCCAATATACAACATGGAAAACACAGCATGATGTATGTAACAACACAGTTGTGGTCTTGATCACAATACTGTTTACTGCTTTGGAATTATTTTCATACCATTTTCATAATGGTATGGCATTTATGAAAAGAACATATACTGTAATACCTGATGAAAAGGTCAAATCACTGTGGTTTGTTTGCCGCAGGAATGCTGTATTTCATTATATTTTAATTTCAAAGGTCTGAGGGAGTCATTATTAGAATGAACAATATTGTGTAATGTTTTTGATAATAATAATAACCTTGCCAGGTTAATCAGTATAAAATTGAGATATGGTTACCCCATTAACTGTCTGAAAATGTAAAAGGTAGAAGATGATACATGAAGATGATGAAGATGATTTACTTTGATTCCCCCTATTTAGCAATGTAGGGGAGTATGTACACATTTAATAAATTGTTTTGAATGCAGTTGTATGTAGATATAATAATATTCCAAATGTTTATTAATGTACAGTATTTGTCAACAATTATAACTTCTTCTATGAAGACATTTTATTTTATTACAACTATGTTTTGCTATTGTCATTCATTATTTGTTCATACACCAGCCTCCACAGGTGCCTACAGAAGGAGTTCTCCTGCTGCTTAGACCTACATTATAGTGTGTTGTACACCCGTGTTAAATAGGGAGACTTAAAGTTGTTCATTGGGATGGCCAATGTTGTTCAGGTGCTGTGAAAATGGAGGCCTGAATGTTTTCAATATGTTTTATTTGTTTATTAAGTACTTTAGCTAAGGCCAGATTCAATTAGTAAGTGGGAGCAGCAGTTATTTTAAGTTAAGTTTAAGTTATGTTAATACTCATTTGGCAAATGAATGACTCATATATGTGAACGTATGTTCTCTGTTGCACATCAAGAATAGAAATGTCATTTATAGGTTACCTATACACAATAAACAGCATCGCACTTCATTTATGGTTCAATAAAATGGTTCAATACTGTTGATGTGATCTGTTATCTATCGTACTGTATTTGCATTTGTGAGAGACAAATCTTTATTTCATTTCAATAAAGTCCATTATATTTTATATTATTTATTTCATTGCATTTTATTCGTGTTATTCATCTAGTAAGTTATTTAGACGTCATTTGAGCACCACACTGTTCTTATAGCAATGCCTGCTGTTTGCATGCCTCTCTTCATGTGGCGGCAGAATAAGATTTTACAAGGTTATATTTATTGTGATTTACTGGAGCCTTGCATTTATATAGTTATTTATAGTAGCTTTATGAGAAAGGCATGTAAACGTTTTAATGTAAACTATGAAGTAGAAAAGTCTTTATCAGTGGATCACATATTTTTGTTGGGGGGCAGGATTTGGCCCACAAGGCCCTATTTGCCTAACACTGCAATTTTAAATTTTAACCAATAACCTCGTTTTCATGCTTTTAACTATGTCTGGAACAAACAAGCACGCAAACAAAAAGATCAAATGATTTGTGTAGTTGGCATTGCATATTTAACAGCTGCACATTTTCCATGTGAACATTTCGTGTTAGCAGGTTTGTTTGAACATGCATACAATAATCAGAAGAAGAGAAATTAATTTTATTCAATTGAATACTTTTATTTATTTCCTACATACACAACATGACCACTTCAGATTGTCTCGTGAAACCCTGCATGCTTAGACTCTAGAAATGTCATGGTTCAAGGCAGCATTGCTCTGGATTTTATGAACCATTTACAGTTTCTCAAAAGTAGAAATGTAAAATGCCAGACAATCAGATACTGCAAGCTAGATCCAATCACTGAATATAAATACCTCTTTTTTTTTTATACATCATATTACCGCAGCATAAACTCTTACAATTTCATCAGCCTTGAGAATGGAAGATTCTGATTAATTCCTTCAGTCATCAAATGGTCTTCAAAGGTAAAGGTTCTCAAATGTGGGGTAATGGGTGGGGGGAAGCGGAGGGGGATTATGCAAACTTCACAGTGATTAATTTTGGCCTGAGACGTATCTCCACTGATGGTAGCCGGGAGAGGAGCATATTGATTGATTGCTGCAGGAGGCGTGAGGTTCTGCACATTTACTTTTTGATGAATAGGCTGTCAGGGACACGAACAACCAAATATGGCTCCGTAAATGAATGTTTAAGCGATTATGCTATAAGTGTAAATATTACACATCCATTAAGGAGGATTACATTTGGTGCCACTTTGAAGAGGGGAGGAAATAAAAGGAACAAGCCCGCAGAATATCCCACAGCAGAGTAGGTGCATGGAGAAATGTGGTTTTAATCTGCATGTTTAATGTTTTAGAATTCTAAATAGGAAAGTCCTTGACATTAATCTGTGTGTCCGCGAGTGTCTGTGCATGCATGCGTCCAAGTGTGTATGTTTATGTAGGCTGG
This sequence comes from Sander lucioperca, assembly GCF_008315115.2. NCBI lineage: Eukaryota > Metazoa > Chordata > Actinopteri > Perciformes > Percidae > Sander > Sander lucioperca. The sequence goes on along the minus strand of NC_050193.1, from coordinate 4,398,762 downwards.
TGTGTGTTTCCAAGAGGGCAAGGACTGAAGATAGGGGCTTTAAGTTGACAGAGCATGCCAGTGCATTCACCCGCTCAAATTACCACGCGCAATGAAATGCATCCGGTGTTGCACTGGAAGTGAGAGTGGGAATAAACGCCTGCTTCAAAGATGATTTGTGCTCACTGCGGATTAATTCTCCCTCCTAAGAAAAATCAATAGCACCGTGTGCAATAGGAATACATTTGTGTCACCTCATGGGGACAGGGAAGTGAAAACAGCTCAGAAGGTTTAGACAATACACATCAAAATGACAAAAAACCAGCTAACAACTAAACTGGCTAGAAGGCTCATTCTGGAGAGCCGCCAGTAATTAAGGACTCTCTCTCTCTTTCTCTCTCAGTATCCCTCTCCATCACAGCTCAACAGGAATTAAATACATTTCTCCAAAATAGCACTTGTGTAATCTTTAACTTTTGAAGCTTCAGCATTTGATAACTCAAAATATGCAAATATATTCATCATTCATGGTTCAAGTAAGCACTTTCCATCTCATTTTTGTCATGCAATCCCTTACAGTCGATCATTGTATCAGTAATCTATTTAAAACATAGACGGGCTATTTTGCTTGATTTATAATCATTTGTGGAGCGCATTTTATGACATGCGGATGCCTGTAAACACAACCCGCTGTTGGTCCACTGGGAGAAACCCAGTGTGTGTTGTTTTTATTTTCTCAACAGCATGTCAAAAGACTGAAATGAAAATAAATCTGTTAGGCTCATTGTGGGCTCATTCTGCCACAATTCTGCTAAATGTGAATATTTAATGCTTTTTCTGTCCTTCAACAGCTTGCTATGTTTTCTGAAAAACATCTTGACTTTTGCCCACATTTGGGACAATATCTGCATCATGCAAACATGCTGTATCACAGAGTTTGCCATACATTTCCATAACCCCAGACAGAACGTCCTCATCCTCGCATTGACTAAATGATCAACACCAGGGCCTCTGTTTGCCACTGATCTTTTGAAGAGAAGACGGACAAGAGATCAATAAACTCCCACCCTCCATCCCATCTGTAGGCATTGGCTTTTCTTCGGTTCACCCCCCACTCTCCCCCTCTCTTTCCCCAAATCGTCACTCTGTCATCACATCCTCCAACAGCCCTCATGCAGCCTCTCTGACGGCTCGATCCTCTGACTTTCACTCGCACACCCACAACCTGCTTTTTAAGAAATATAATCCCATTGATCCAAAACCCGATGGGAAGCGTTGATCTGTAAACAGACGAGTGCTCAATAAGAGCTGCCCAGTCCTCTAGAGAGGAGATGGAGGGATGGTGGGTATTAGGTATTGGGGGGGGGGTTCAAGCTGCAGCTGGTACTGGAGAGGTGTGCTTGTGAGAAGGGCTGCGCTGCTGTGAGAGGAGAGAAAGTGGTGGTGGCGGCAGCATCAATTATCAGTTTTATTGCTTTCTTGTCTTGTTGCTGGCTGCCATCGCCCCTCACCTGGCCCTCCTTTTCACGGTAAACCTCGCTCACATCCTCGCCGCAGCCTCACTTCTATGTTCTAGCCTACCCATGCAATTAAAAGTCTGCAGCTCAGGTTGTGAACAGATGAAAGGTGTGACATTTTGCTTTTGACTGACGATGAATTCAGAGTGACGGGCCGGACAGAAGCATCCAAGCACGGATATGGATTTATTTTTTCCCCCTTATGTTTCCACTCTCCCGCCACAACCCCTCCTCTACGCCCTCCTCCTGCCTTCCATGCTGTCTTATTTTGCCTCTTTCTGAGGTAATGGGGCCGAGCTGTAAGGGAGTGTGCCTCACACCCCACATGACAGTTTAAAAGGGCACAAAAGCAATGGATGACTTTTTACTCTGTTTCCATGGTTATTTTCTTTCTTTTAACCCTTTCTCTTTTTTACCTTTGATTAAGTGAGTGGGTCAAGGTCATTTGTCACTGAGAGAGTGAGGCACAGACTCTCTAGCCAGATGGAGGGTTTTTCGCTTGGTGATGTGTGAATAGTACAAAATTAGGATTGTTTTCGGCCGTTACATTTTTAGTACAGTCAGAGGTGTCATTTCTACAGTGGGCGAGACGGTTCAACACAAATACAAAAGCTACAACACAAACACAAAACTGTAAACCTTTGATGTAAATTTACAGCTAAAATCTCACAGTATCTTACTGTTTTAATGTTATACAGGATCTGTAAGTGGCAATGCATTTTGGGAGGAAATAATGATATTACAGCACTATCTGCAGAATGTTGCAGATTACAGATATTTACTGTTAATCGCAGTGCATCTCGGAAAAAATAAAGAAAAAAGCGGGAATTAGCTACTTGAAATATTTATTTTTCTCACCAGTCTATTTTAAGACATGCAGCACATTTCGCTGTTGCTACTCTTTCCAAATTATGCTTTAAGGGAAAAAAATGCGTGATTAGCAGCTAATAATTAGTGAGATCATATTTATAACAGGATATAACTTATGGCAGAGTGTGTCTATTCTTTGTGTGTGTGTATGTGTGTGTGTGTGTGTGTGTGTGTGTGTGTGTGCGCGTTCGGGGTTATATAAGGTATTTATTGCATTTTTGTTATGTTTTTTCTTTGTAGATGTCTGCCACTCCAGCCATGATACAGACTGTCCCGCTGCCTGAAATCCCAAGTTTAATATGTCTTGGTAGGTAGTTTGTGTGGCAGTCTAGTACCACAAATGAGACAAAGGGTTAACACACAGCTCATAAGCATACATTGCCAAATTCATTATTATATCATATTTTTAATATTACAGTCAATATTACAGAGCATTAACAAAAATATGTTAATCATTTAAGTTTTATTTAGATAGCCACATTATAGTTAAGGCTGGGGGAAAATACACTGATGTAAAGTCATCAGGCTTTGTATTTGTTGGGTAAAGCCCCAATGCCATAGATAAAACTAATATTATTTTTATATCTTTAGTCACCAAAGTATAATTCTACCATAGTCAATACGTATGAAGACATACAATCAAATTCAAACATATTCAAATTCAAACACAACAAAGAGTACATACATATGAAAATACAAAGATTTTTGAACAACATTGCTTATTTGTGACAATCACATAGCGACAGTAATCATTACTAGCAAGGAACAATATTTCACTTACTCTACTTGCTCCGTTTGTCAACAACATGCTCACTTCCGTTGTCACTCAGTTCTGTTGTCACTCCTTCCATTGTCGCTTATATATTTGTGTTGTGGCTTTTGTATTAGTGTTGTAGCTTTTGCGTTTGTGTTGTGGCTTTTGCGTTTATGTTGTAGCTTTTGTGTTTGTGTTGTGGCTTTTGTGTTTGTGTTGTGGCTTTTGCGTTTGTGTTGTAGCTTTTGCGTTTGTGTTGTAGCTTTTGCGTTTGTGTTGTAGCTTTTGTGTTTGTGTTGTAGCTTTTGTGTTTGTGTTGCGGCTTTTGTATTTGTGTTGAACCGTCTCGGCCACCGTATGTTTCAGTCGCTTTACCTCTTCCATCTAAACTGTACTTGGGTTAACCCAGACCACCTCTAGCCACATGTGTGGTACTCCTATGCAGTAATGGCTTTTTTGTGGACAGGTTATTGATCTTGAGTATACCTAGCTTTAGAGCGTCACTTCCAAATGGAAACATTCAAGAATGACCATAAAATACTGCAGAATAAGGCGGACATCCAAGTTAGTCCCAACTTGAAAATTCCCAGAACTAACACGATTATTTGCATACTAATTGTGCATTAACACTAAATGTATTCAAAGTCAAAAACTGCTGTCATATCAGATTTTTTTTCCGACTGCAAATTCACAAATGCACAAATTCAATGCAATTTTTTTCCTCACTAAAGAGCCATCAGACAAACACCTTGTTAACCTTGATAACATTTTCTACTGATCAATCAAGACTGAGATGTTACGGCCATGGATAAAAATAAATATTTACAATTATAGTAGTGGTATAGGTACAGTAGTGGTGTAGCAATTCTAATGTAAACATACTATTTTGACAAACAATCTGGAAAGTTTATTTTTATTAATTTATTAAAACAACAACAAATCTGCAGGAAAAAAGTGCAGGCTGATCTATGCGCTGATCTATACTCAGATGTCGGGACATTAACGGACAGCCCACAGTATTGATTGGAAAAATCCACAGAACCAACAGTGGCCTTAAGGTCAAAGGCATTTTCTTGCTAATGACCTGTAAAACAAACTGTACAGTTTAAAGGTGGCGTCAATACTGACACCTTGAACTCTTCTAACACAGGTCCCTAACAAAGTGTGCGCCCACATAAAAACTCTCCATCTCTGGATTCTTTAATCCAAAACCAATCAGACCATGTGCAGTAACCACGTGAATCATGTGTGTGCAGAATGCAAAGTGCTGCTTGCAAACATCATTACAATGAAACTCAGGCAGCTACAAGAGGACAAGGTACACGAGAGAAGCTCTGTTCCTATCTGCATACCTCTCTCAACATCTGCTGGACTGGTATTTAAAGAGTGAGCGTGTACAGTGTGCATTCTTGCTTTAAGTATGCCTTCAACACCAACAGCCAATCCACACATTCAGCCAAACCCTTCCTACCAGTCCTACTTTGGCTCACTGCTTCTCGAAATGTCACAAATAAGCCACATATAATGCATACACAGAGATCAGCTGGTCTTATTTTGCTCTAAAATGGGGTTAGATATGCAAGGTGCATGCTGTGCACACATGGACAGTTATTGTTTTCAGTTTGATCCATGACCTGACACACAATGGGCAATAATAAGCTTTTTAATTCATAATTAAGCAGAGACAAAAACAATCTCCCTTGGTATACACATGCCATACACAGAATGCAAGTTGTATGCAAAAATAGTTTCTGTCAATTGAATTAATGGACAAATCACAAGTGGCAAGCCATCCATCAGACACTAACATGACCAGTCAAGTCCATCGATTGACCAATGTTCCCAGTCAGCAATAATCAGGTGACTCTCAAGCTACAAGCATATCAAGCTTCAGATCCAAACACAGTGTCCCACTTTCTGAGGGTAACAGAAAATAATTTCCATATGGGCAAGGAATAGCAGAAAAATATCTTTTAACAGAAGTAAAGGTTGAAAATATAGTAGACCGATCCAAGAAGTGCTGGCAAAAAGCAAACCTGACTCATCAAACAAATGTGCAGTACTATTATCACATAATTAGAACAACAACAAATTATCATTTAATGTGAGAGGTTTATCAAACATGTGTTTTGTTTGTTTGGAAAATGACTAGAGTTTAGCTAAACATGTAAGTTATCCAGAAAAGATTATTTCACATAAGAGCAGAAGCCAAAAAAAACAGATTTTCTCCCAAATCTGAGCTCAATTTGGATATTTCATTATTGTGGGTGTTGAGCCAGCTGTAACCCGCCTTTATTGCTGTTTATTGTTCTGTCTTGAAAAATATTGTTGTTCTGCTCTTACTAGTATGACGTATAGGTGTCTGGCTGTCCTGCATTTGATGTGTGGAAATCAGTCCATTTGATTACTTTTATTTGTCTTTGAGTCTTTTTCTTTTTAGTTTATTTTGGGAGCCAGCATAGTCCCTTTTCTACTTTTTTCATGTACTTAACTCAAATCAACACAATGGGTATCAGTCCAAAAATGCAAGCATGGGAATGGAGCAGCCTTTTAGTGCCATTATCATTTAAATCTGGCCATTTTGCTGGTAGGATTTGGTGGTGCAGATTTGGGTCATTTGAGCTGAGAATCAGCTGAAGTAAGCAGCACTAAGGCATGCTTTGGCCAAGTGTTGGTCCTGGGATTGATCTCAAGAGTAATCAATATACTGTACCTAAACTTTTATTTCCCATGGTGATGTCAAGTGTAATTAATCTGGCCAATTCCACTCAATTGAAATGAGTTTTGTCAACAACAAAATACTTTCTTGATATTGCACCAAAAATGCTTCTACACCAAAACCATGTGGAGTACAACTAAACTGAGGGATCATTCCTGCATGCTTGATCTCTGTGATAGTGTAATCACCTACTTAGGGCGTTTTCACACCTACCTCATTTGGTCCGTACTTTCTGACTTTTCAGTTTGATCCGAACCAAAATTAGAGGTGTGAAACCTCCCCCGGACCACGGTCCGGATCAAAAGACCAAATTTTGGTCCGATAAAAAGAGGTGGTCTCGGGCCGGACCAAACTAAACCATGGTCCGGTTTGTTTATAGTGTGAAAGCATTTTTTGGCTGGTTTGGACTTTCGGACCAAATACAAGAAGCTCTGGCAGGCTCTCCTTGTGTTACAAGACCGGGGAAGCTCCTTTAAGGAATAGCTTGGTGCTTTGTGTGTAGGCTACATGAGAGAGTGAGTGATGGTGAATGCGCTCAGAGCAGACAGTTGTCGGCTATCAGAGCAGAGAATACATCAGCAGTTTATTTATTAAGTGGTAGTAAATGTACAGTGTAGGTTTCCATTTGTCTCTGAATAAATGCTCCAGAAATAAAGTTCCCGTGTCTTGCTTCTCAACATCACAACAAAACAAAAAGAGCCGCGGCAGTAGGGGAGAGCAGCAGTCAGCTGAAAAAGCCCACCAACTATAAGTATCTGGAGACGCAGCTCACGTATGTAATGACGGCAGGACGTAGTTTTGTCACGTATAGATCTTTAGTGCGCTTGCATAACTGCAGTGTGAAACCAAACATGAACCTTCGTCTGGACCTTGGTTCGGACTTTCAGGTGTGAAAACGTCCTTAGTCATCAACAAATTACTTAAACTGCCAGGCAGACCCAAAAGTCAACTTAGCGAGGAGACAGATGGCTGGGCCAGAAAAATCATGGTCGTGCAATATTCATACATTTTAAAGTGCTCATATTGTGCTTTTTGGCTTTTCCCCTTTCCTTTATTGTGTTATATATCTTTTTATGCACATTATAGGTTTACAAAGTGAAAAAGCCCAAAGTCCCCCCCAAAGGGACTTACCATCTACCAGAGAAAACACTGTTCACAAACTGCTCCAAACAGCTCAATTGTAGTCCAGCCTTTACTTCCGTGATGAACATGCGTCACTTTGTAACACACGTTATAATGCTCGCCTAGCTGCTAACATGGCACTCCCTCATACTCTGCAACTGACAAGCTAGCAGTACTTACTGCGTATGTGCGACTCCCAACAAAGATGGTACAGAAGTGAGATGTCTCACTCTGTAGCTAAAACAGGGTGAAAAGAGGAGCTGTAAATATTAAGTCTATGTTTGAGATATGTTTTCTCTCGTTTGGTGGGTGTGTCTCGGCTCAGGTCACAGGTGATACTCAATCAGCAGAGACGTCTGTAAACTCGTGGTAATAAAACATTTAAAACTGCATCAGCGTTTAATGTTGACGTTTGTTTAAGCCATATTACATGAGAGGGTTTAATTTTGAGGTCCGAAAGGCGCATTACTGAAGTATGGGCCTCCTCAAGTGTGATATTGTGATTATACAACCAACAAAATAAGTGATCAATCTGTATTCATATTGTGGAGCAATTCGCTCTTGAAATACAAAAAACAGACAGGATTTATAGTCCCTCCCTGTTTAGTAAACCAGCCAATTTACCGTGGGATTTATCAAACTGAAGAAATCCCGCCCGCACATAAACACAAAACTGCTTTGCTAACTCCATCGTGTTGTAACTAAGACATCTGCTGAAAAAGTTATTGTATTCATTAGCATGATTGCCGTACTGTTGAGTTCACAAACATCCAAAACACCAAAGTACGAAGACATAGCGGAACAGACGCCAGCTTTTATTTTGAAAAGCCGAAGCTCGGGGACAGCACCAGCCGGGAGGGTATGAGACGGGAGAATAGACTGTATATTATTAATATGTTATGTAATTAATAATAGTAATATGAATTTAATATACAGTCTATGGAGTTCTCCAGGCTGCAGCCATACCTGACTCTAATAAAAAGGCAGAGTGCTCTCTCCCCGTGGGGTCGAAAATCCAGCTGTTCCACTTAGCTGCTCCCTCTAAAGTCTGGAGAACTTCCGTTGTGTAATCTGGATGCAGCGTTTTTTTGTTGCATTTGTTTTCTGGGTTTGTGTGCTTTTCTTTTTGCATCGTTTCATATTTGCAGCGCATTTATGTATTTGGTTGTGTTGTGTGTATTTGCAGTGCGTTTATGTATTTGGTTGTGTTGTGGTATTTGCAGCACGTTTGCTGAATGCTGTAGCCTGGGTAAACCCTGACGAACTTCCGGCAAATTTGAGATTCGCTCTGCAAGTCAGTCTGGCAAAGAGCCCATTCAAACCCATTTCCAATGTCCCCAAAATCGAGGCACCAATCACAACCGCTGAGGCGGGCTTTACACCAATCACAACCGTTGAGGCGGGCTTTACGTGACGACGATAGCACACGTAAAAAAAAACATCTCTTTCATTGCTGATTGATATTGAGAGGTTTCACCGCTCTTTAGCCACTATCCACAGCTTGTGCTGGAGAACAAAGGTGTTCAACAAAGAACGTGAGGAGATCCCTCAGAGGTAACCTCTACTCAAATGCCTGAGGCTAGAGAATAAATAAACAATGCCTTTTTACTCACTTGCCTTTTGATTTCTTTGATTGTCTTCAGTCTCCACTACACCTCCCTACAGGCTTCTGAGCTCTAACTGAAGGACTTTGATGCTGCAGGCTTTACTTAATTGTTTTGTTCACTTCAGAAAAATCATTAAGTGTGTGTGTGTGTGTGTGTGTGTGTGTGTGTGTGTGTGTGTGTGTGTGTGTGTGTGTGTGTGTGAGAGAGAGAGAGAGAGTGGACTGGCCAGGAACCTGGGGAATAATCTCAGATTGATCCAGTAGAACTCCCAGGCTGTTTTGGCACCTGTGCAGATGGCAGACCTTAAAATATCAGTATCGTCACTGAGGTGAGAGCTCGAGAGAGTGAAGCACCAGGCTCTATAATAAAAGTCACACAAACACATTGTCAAAGAAAAGCGAGAACAATGTGCAATGTGGTGCTGAGGTACTGCAGGCATGACGTTGTTGGAGATCTTTGATTGTGCGGACAAAGTATAAACAGAATCATCATATACGTAATTGGAAAATAGAGATAATTATACATCCTAAATACATACTGTGAGTTCATTACTGTTACATATTTTCATCATTGACAATACTTGCCAATGCATGCTAACATTTTTCTGCTGGTACTGTAAGATACTTCACTCTGTATCTTTTATTGTTTCTTTCATACATCATACATACATCTACTGTACACATGCTTCATTATGTTCAAGCTACCATAAAGAGAAATCTTCAAAGCAGTTCTGTTGCAATATTTATATTAAGCGAGACACAAAGGTGTTTCACGGCAGAGTCATAATAAAAAGATTGCGTTTAATGGAAACTCAGTCTTCATCCCATTTACCAAATATTTTCTTGTGGAGCATTAGGAGTAAATATACATGCTAGTGAAGTCTCTGCTCTTTACTCAGCCGTGTGGTAGTATTGGAGGATGGGACGGTGCTGCAGACCCTGGCCTGTGTTTGACATCAGAGATACATTGCTGTGAATTGTCCTCTGCCATCAGCCTCAGACACCTTACTTGGCTCGCACTCCATCTTTCCTATTCAGGTCTAATAGGCAATACGTCTGTCCCTACTTTCTTCACCTCTGTGATGGGCAGCTAATTAATCACAATTGTGCAGTGCTATTTTTTTTCAAATTCTTCCACCTTCCACCCCTTTGTCTATGTGTTGTGTTTTTAGCCAGGAAGCACGAGGCAGCTCTGGGGACGGCAATGTTGCTCAGTTAGTCGGTCCAACACTTTGGTACAGAGTGAAATATCGCGATAACTATTTGATCGATTAATAATTGTAATTTGTTGCAGTCATTCGGTTCTCAGAGTAAAGAATCCTACTCATTTTTGTGATCTTCTGATTTCTCATCTAGGGCCACCAACAAGTCAACATTTATACTTGTCCAACACTTAATTTCAGGACAGGATACCTCACATCTCATACTCAATTTGGGCATTTCTTTGAAAACATACTACTTCCTATTTTAATGTCACATTACACATTATTTTGTGTATATGTGAGTGTGAATATATCAACAAGTTATTATTTAGTACTCTTGTACTCATGTGTGCATAGCTGTATGTGGGATTTAGGTCTGCAGAGGTAATGCTGCTTGGATTATTAAGGTCATTTTTGTCTGATAGTATTTTCTTAAAAAGCCTGAACTGAGCATCAGCAGCATGACGGTTGCGATTTAAATGAAAGTGACACAGGACAGACAGCCAGACAGCCTGTGTGAAAGAAAAAAAAGAGAGGTAGAGGATGCCAAATACAGAAAGTGAGAAAGAAAGCGGGAGGCAGGTGAGGCAGGGAAGAAAAAGATGGGCAGATGAAATTACACCTGCAGGTCTGTTAGCTTTAGCAGCCAGAGTCTAGCATTATGCTGTCCCATAACATACCCCAAGGGTCTGTAAGGAATAAAGAGTAAGTAAACCTCACATATCAAAGTTTCTTTTCTTTCACACTCCTGTTATTGCTCCTGTGCCTCTCCTTGACAGCCTTGTGATTCATTTCCTTCTGCCTGAAAGACGGGAAATGAATAGAAAGCTTGGATATTGTCAGTCGCTAAATCGGAAAGCAGTTGCTCTGGAGACACAATGCAGGTGCAGGTAGGAATGGTGAGTTCAGTTTAAAATGCCACTCAGTCCCACTACACTGCACATAGCAGCACCTGTCTCACATGGCAGAGGAAAAAAGGAAGGACGGTTGATTGGGTGTATAACAATCACACACCAGCACGGTTTATGTGTGAGTGGGATATTCATCTCTTTGCTGTCAGGCTGCAGGATCCTGACACTTTGTTAAACACCTGCACTTTGGAATGAGAGGGGCTTTTTCACATTTTGAAATTTTGCATACAACAAAAAAAGAATCAAACTGACCTCAAAGTTTAACCTCTTTTGATAAAAAACAAACTGGCAACTTGTCAAGTGCTTTGCCCGCAAGCTGAATCTGTTGAGATCTTCAGGGGTGTGGGTTGAGCATACCCACAACAACTTTGATGTTTCCTGAGAACCTGCTTAGATGTGCTCAGTGCTGCTGCACACACACAGTGTTTGCTCACATGCTGACATGCTCACGCAGCAATTTCTTACAGTGCATGGGGAATGAATATCACATGATGTGGTACAAAACTGAAATGAGCATAATAGCGTCAGATTACTTATTTTGGGGGTCCAGGTTTCTGAACCATTCATTTTCTGCATGGATCACTGTTGGATGAAACTCCAAGGCCTGGAGTGGCTTGAAAATTCTCAGATGAATCATCAAAAGATGAAAAAGAATTCTGTGATAAAAAAGCATCAGCAAAAGAGGAAGTAAGGTGATGTTAATATAGAGGCCGTGGTGGAGGTTTTGAGCCATCTGCCATACCTTTTTATGTGAGAGACGTTAAGGATATTATTTAAGGAGAACTCTGAAATGGTAATTTACAGTGAGGAAAATTACAGAAAACAGACTGTCCCATTGAGTTCAAGGTTTCAATGTGGCTCAAAGCTGTAATGACTCTATGTCAACAGCTCAAGGCTTCTATACTTGAGCATACTGAGCCATACTTGAAGTCATTGAGCCTTGTGATGTGTCTGAGTAGGGTTGTAATCCAAACATCTTCCCTGAAGTACATCTGAGATAATCAGGATTAACATATCAGATTCAGGGAAAGCACTGCTGATAAGTATGGACAAGATATGGACGCATGCTCTCAAGGCTTGTTAGAATAATAGATTTCATGTGACTTAAATGTCTTCATACATTTTCATTAAAGTGAGCGTAAGGCCACACAGTGCTAGGATGACTGTAATATACCCAGACAGGCACGGAGCAACCAGGGGATGTCCAAAATCTGAACCAGGGGCAGGTCTACAAGATGTGGTCTCAGACAGGGTGGATGATGCTGTTTGTGTGCAGCTGGTTCAGCGCAGTCCGTGACCTTCTCTCCACATGTGTGCTCCATAGGCCCTCACTCTTTGTTGGTGATGGTTATTGGTCTTGCTGGGGTGTGCTGCTCAGCGCGTCTTTGCCTGAGGTGGCTACCCGCTGGGATTTGAACTCTTTCAGATGTGAGAGAGTGAAATGAATGTTCATTAAGCTAAACACAACTCATTTTCTTTTCTTTTTCATTTTCCACCATTGGTTGAGCACTGAAAGATGAGATCTATGCACTGTTTCGTTCCTTTGCATGTCTAGTCGCATTTGCGTTATGCTGTTGAATTTAAATTCTGATCTAGCTATGTGGATGAATGCATGTTTGCATGGAGTGGTTATAAATAGGGTTGGGCTCATGACTATATTTAAAAAAAATGGGGAATGGGAATAGATCAGAGATACAAGCCACATTTCATGTACAAAACACAATCCAGTGGACAAACCTATTTCTTTCTAGGTAAAAAGCATTTTTTTTTTTTTATGTAGAAAGCATAATGTACGCACATGTAGTAGGCCTAATTATTTACAAAAATGTATTCGAATGGCACTGATCACCTGGGTATTTAGAAAGGTTTGTGGTTAAAAAATGGTAATGTCTAATTCCTGGCAATATGGCAGTATAGCAGTACATGTTTTGGCATCTCTTATCTTGTTCAATAACCCTTCGTTTTCCTCTCGGCTGTCCTCTATTGGCTCAAGGTTGCAAAAACCAAAGTGGTTTTATTGTGACAGCCATCGTTCAAATCTGGCTTTGCTCTAAGTAAAGTTGGCACATGTTAGGCTGCTGAAACACATGTTAAGGCTTTCATGGTCACCACAGCCTGGACGAGTTTAGTTTACTTTGAATTGTTAGATCTGTGATTTAGGGAGGTTTTTGTGTGTGAGTATAGTGTCCTTAAAATGACTTTATTTGCAAAGGCTTTAAAAGGTATAATATGTAGTAAGTATCACTTACTGTTCGTAAACACACAGAGTTCAAAGTTTGCCCCTCCTCCATAGGCTCAACAGCCAGAGAGAGAGAGAGAGAGAGAGAGAGAGAGAGAGAGAGAGAGAGAGAGAGAGAGAGAGAGAGAGAGAGCAGCGGTGGCCGAGCGAGCCAGAGAATTAATGAAGAGAAGGAGCGCCGAACAAAGCAGTGAATCAGAGGAATACAACTTTATTCTCTGATTGTTTTACGGCGGTTATGTTCTAAAGCACAAACAAACACACCCAGATATTGGCGGAAAGGTGTCGGATTAGGAGTGAATGCAGAGCTTCATCCTGTCTGTTTACGTACACTGTTATTGGTTAGGAATTACACACCCACGTGTGGCCCAAAAGCTCTTTGCTGACGCCCATAAACGTGCTGCACACAGAAAAAAATAAGAGAAAATACAGGCAGAGGGCAGAGGGTGGGTCATAAGTGATGATTTAGAGATGATTTTTTTTTAGGGTAACACTGCATAGTATACCTTTCAAAAGAACAAAATGGGTTGGACTTTCTGACCTAACTTACAGTTATGTTTAAGCGTGAATTCGGAATAGCTGTGACCACGTACACACATGTATCTACACGTTCATGCATTTACACACACATACTGTAACGCCACAAACATTTGACCTCCACGCCAAATTTCAGCCTCCTAGGGCACCAGAGGGTGGACAATGTTTTGTCAACCGACCGACAGAGTGAACTATAGCGCTGCTGTTCGCTGCTAAAAATACGTTTCTACCCACTGATGCATTGTTTTGTAAGGATTGCAAACTTTTACAAATATTACAGTTACAGTATATGTTTTGTAAATGTAACAATGAGATAACTGATTCCTGGAGGGATTGTCAAATGAAATGTGTATTTATTACAGTGTACTAGAGTGTGCTTTGCTTCATGTTCAACACTTTCAAACTACTGTACTGCACTGTTGGAGAGAGCATGTATTATTGTTTGCAACACTGGGGATTACAAGTAAGTCTTGTCTGTGCCAGAGCCTGCTGCTGCAGAGCAGGGCCGACACTAGACTTTAAAGTCTTCATGCGGGGATGCTGAATTAAACATTGCATGCATGCCATCCTCAATCTGCACCCCTTCAAACAATCCAAGAGTGCGGAATTAGTCACATAGTGCTGTCCTCTCTTTTGGAGACGTGACACACACAAGTGTCCCACAAAGAGAAAAGGACAATTATGCCATCTTAAATCCCACAGCATGTCTCCATGGTCGCCATCACTTGTCCAGGATGTTTTCTCACAGATTGTGTTGTTGCCACTGTTTTTCTACAATCAAGCCAGCTGTCAATTACTGTAAAAACAGATGACAGAGTATCCAGTAGAGACCCTGCAAAAAAACGTAATTCTGTTTCAACCAGGATGCATGGTGGTGTAGATGCATAGACAACTCTCTGAAGAAGAGAGATCAAGCTCTGTGCTTCTGGTGCCACAGAGTCAGAAGAGTCAAGTAGCCCCCTGTAGACAAGCCATATGGCCTAGGAAGAGTTTCATGGGTGTATGTGTGTGACAGCAAGCACCATGCCAGTCCCTCTGCTGATTTCTCATTATCGAGGAATAAATAGAACAAGACAACAAAACAGTGGCCCTGTTGTGTCATCCATTCTGACTTCGGTGTGAGACAGATGGTACAAACTAAATGGCAAGATTTGAATAGTTGGGAAACTGGGCCGCAGCACTAAGCACTACAAACAACAAACTGTGATGAAGAGACCATTCGATTCTCCCCCTTTTCTCCACATTTTGAGAATAACACCATAACTGTCTTTCTTTGTCACCTGATTTGTACTGCATAACCAGGTGTCATTTCTAACAGCAATCAGAATGACTGCGCCTGCACTAGTTTTTTTTTCTGCCTGTGCAAGCAGAGTGTGTGGCAGTGGCGTGGGAGGCTGTAGGGGAGTCACAGGTTGCAGCAGATGCCAGGTCTCCGCCAAGGTGGCTGACGATGGGCAGGCAGGCAGAGGCAGACAAGCACAGGATGCAAAAAGCTGAGGCAGAGAGGCTACCTGTAAATATAGCACAGAGGCTCAGAAGCTTCGGCTTCCATTAAATAGCCATGTATTTCCAAGCTCCTGGCTTTATTGCACCGTTGCTTCGGGAGTGGGAGCCCAGGAGGCTCTTCAACATTATTAGCAGCTCACAGTACATAATCCCACAGCAGATTCTCGTCTATCTTCAGACCAGACTGAGATATATAGAGAGAGATGAGGAGTGAGAATAGGGATAGCAGGAGAGGAGGGAGGGGTGGTGGCTGCCAGTCTTTGTGAGTCCAAGTCATTGACGCAAAAGGGAGAGGCAGACATACATTGTAAAGCCTCCGTGTTTCTCATCATTGTGTCAAGCTAGTTCAATGACAGACACCAGATGGTGGCCTGTCTCCAGAGGTCCCATGTGTCTCACTAAGTCATGAGACCAGACACTGTGCCAGTGCCATCCTCTACCATTCCTTTAGAAGGGGATGAAGCCAGCTCATTCGGCCTCCCTGATGCCTCTCCTGACGCTGCTGGACACTCTCAGGTGCTGTTTGCTTTATCAGATAAACTGAGAGGGGTGAAAAGAGGCAAATATGCAACTTTTAAAAACCAAACTGTTTAAACTATACTGAAACTGTTCATCAGAAAAAAAAAACTGTAGGTTTAACTCCCCGAAATCGTCCATCTTCATGTCAGAAAAGGAAACATATTGGCTTAATTTATCATGTTCAAGGGTTGCACAGTGAATCTGCCCTTGCACACCAGACACTGACTCATCATCATTTACACAACTTGGGAGAAGTCTATCTACAAATGCAAGACAAAAACGTTCACACTGATCCCTGTTCAGTGTTCAGCATTTCTGCTTTATTGGATGGTAATAGCTTGGCGAGAGACAGGAAAGGCAGGGGACAAAGAGGGGATGACATGCAGCAAAGGGCTCGCTTGATTACTAGGGGGGCAGGTAGCCTACTGTATGTGAATTAATGAACAAATTAATGAATATTTAAACAGCTTTATCACCAACAGAGACCTCAGAGATTTGATCCAAAGAAGACATTTTAGTGAGGGAGGGTTTCTTCACCACTCACAAGAGGTGACAGACTGAAACAAGAGTCATCCAGTAAAGAAACTGCCCCAACAGTAAGCATTACATTTAAAGATGCTGGAGTCACAAAGATGTGCTGAGGCTTTTTTGTTCCATTCATATTGTGAACAGTGTGTGTGCTTTCTATAATTTATTGTTTTTTTTATTTTTGCTGTCTTTTGGGGCAGAAAACATAAGGCTGTGACTTAATGCCACTAAAACAGCATAAACTTTCACAGAAGTATTATTTGAGTGTAAAGAAAGTACTTGAAAGCTAGGAGAGTAAAATAAGGTGGCAGTGCGCTGGATTTCAAAGCTACACAGTCACATGAGTATGTGGTATGTTCCTCAAATAGATGAGCCATCAGGATGCCGGAATCCACAATCATACACTGTACACACCAGCTCATCACACACTGTGCCGTTGACATCCTGTGTCAGAAGGTGAAGATACAATCTTAATATCCTTCAACGAAATGTCTCATTAACATTGTTAACTGTGATAGTCACGACGCATGGCACCAGCCTGTAAGATAATCACTAGATTAGAAGCAGCGAGGGACAGAACAAGCACGCCATCACAACATCCCTCATAACACAGGCCTTCCTGATGCGTCGGATGAAGAGACATGATGTGTTCCTATGGCAAAAAAGCACCTCATCATCCTGACAGGACTTTCTGTGCACTCTGTGATCATAGGCCATTGATGTCACAAATAAACAGTGTCAAACCATCAAATCAGCTCACTTCCCTGACAGTTTGTTCTGCTCCTTTTAGTTTGTCATGTAGAACCTGTTATCTTGGCCACATGATTTTTACTTTTTGTTCTCCTAATCTTCTGAAAATTAAAGGAATCTGAATTTAATATTGCAGCCGCAGACGTTTGTGGAAGTACTGAATGAGCAAGGTAATTACTGGGATCTGTCACCATTTTTAAAAAGCAGTGTTTATCCTAAATGGTTATGCACAATCACAATTCTTCACTTGTGATGTAATCTGTGTGAGAAGGAAGAAGGGAAAGAAGACATATATAACATATATATTCAGAAATCTGCACTGACTCTTATCCAATCATATAACTACATCTATTACTAACAAAACAATTTAAAAAAGCTAAAAGTGTATATCTTCATGATCCATAACTATGATAATGATCACTTTATCTTACTTCAGTAGCAAAGATAGTTATGAAAAATTTATATTTTTGACACTGTCAATTTTTTCTAAACATCTTTAAAGCATGAAAGTTGTTTATATGCACTTTGGATAAATGACACCAGTGGTCCTCATCAGGGAAAGCACATTAATTGTGCTGTATGTGCATGTCATTGCTTCACATGTATTTTGCCTCCCAACTCCCCCGTGGGAAACCCCCCCCGGCTGCCTTGCTGCTCTGCTATTCTGCTTGGCAAGATCACTGTTACCACTCGACACTTAGCATCTGCCCAGTAGCATCTCAGCAGAAATTCCACATCCTCCCCACTTATCCACCTTCTCCTCCCCTCCCCTCTTACTTTACCTGCCCCTCCACTCACCCTTCTCTTGCACTCTGCAGCCACCTCACTACTGGCTGCTGTGACATTTGCCATTTAGACAAGGGAAGAGGGACGAACCCTTATCCAATTTCTGACCTTTCCCCCTCTGTCCCTCTCTGGCATCACTGATGCATTCACTGCCCATTTCACTGCCAAAGAAGTTCAGAGACTACAAATTAAATTCAAGATAACGCCTGATTCCCTCTATTGTATGTAATTCAGTTGTGTTTTGCGTTTGTTTCAGCTGAGTTTCTCTATCCAATGATATTTACCTGATAACCTGTCTGAACACTAACTGCCTCACTTAATGCAGGTAACTTCTGCAGCAGCAGTAAAGGTTAATGAATGCTCATTGAATGCCACATGCCACGAGCCGCTTTGGGGCATTATGTATTCAGTTTATTCAGTGGTTGGCCTGCTGATGATCTACTGTACATTTTCTGTCCCTAGCAGAGCTACTAGAAATATCCTCTCGAGACGGTATAAATATCTCATTATGTCCAGACTACATGTGAAGGCCAAAAGCTTAACGTTTAGGGTGTTCTTTCTTTGCTATGTTCTAACAACTTTACTGCCAGAGCAGTTAAAGTTATAATCAGGCAGACTGTCGTTACACAACAGGTTACCACTAATTTAAGTGGTAGAAGGGCTCAAAAATTCAGAAGTGCTTGCCAAGATAAGGCTTACCTGACATGTCAAAGCAAGAGCCATCCAACAATCACCTTGTCTAAGCTGTGATCTCACTTTCCTTCCCTCCAGCAGCAGCAGCAGCAGCAGCAGTAGGGTGCTGATGACACATATGGCCAATTATAGGTGGAAGTGGAGAAGATGATATGAGCTGAAAGCTTGTTCACACGTGGCGGGTGTCCAGACGGCCAGTGGCTGCATGTTGGAGGGGCGTGGGAGAGAAAAACGTATCAATAGCTCTCCTCTCCTCTCCTCTCCTCTCCTGTTTCATCTGCAGGTCTGTGGCAAATCAAAGACTACTTTTTAGCTGATCAATACTGCCTCTTAACTTCCCTTTATTACTCCCCAGCCAGAATAAGGGTTAGATAGGGATATGCAATATTCAGTTCATAAATCATGCAGTAAAAAAATGTCAGGGGGGTAATTGTGGTTTTCGAACACCCTTTAACAGGAGGCAGATTTTATTAGTGGGTTAACGTCGTCGGGCGACCCTCATTCCTTCTCATTATGGAATCATGGAGGCATCATCAAATCTTAAATGTTACAACACTTCTCAGCGGACCCTGGCCTCATTTCTCAAATACACACCTTTGCTGAACATGCAGATACACAAACACAAACAAGTGAGTGGCACTAAACATAATATACTGGCACAAGAAAGCCTTTGTTGAAGTTTGTTTGTAATACATGACAGGATTGTCTTGGTCAAACTCTGTCTGGGCTTTTTTTATTCTTAATTATCGATTTGTTTTGTCTATTACTTTCTACACTGCAAATTTCCTGAACAAATAAAAAGCCTCCTTTCTATGGGGAAATACATAGCACAATAACTGGAATGATTGCCTCATTAAGGTGCTGCAGAGTAGTGTTTTACTCGCCCTCTCTCTCTTTCTCTTCCCTCTCTCTCCAATGAATTTCAATTGGCCAATAATTTTCCACCATATCCCCCAGTTGCAGCGTTTTTGTCAAATCTTTTAGTGATTAAATGGATCGATTTCTGTTCTCTGTGGGTGATTAATCCCCCAGGGTTGGAGAGATTACGGAGAGGGAGCCACAGAGAAGCCTTCTTAATGGATTCACACAGAGAGCGTTCCATTCATAGAGCTAATGAGATTGGATTACAGGACCAGGGCTTCAGAGATGAGAGGGAAGACTCACAAGAGGAAACTCATATCCAATGGGATATAAAAAGTTAGGAAAACAGAAAAAGGGTTTTATGATGAGAAACATCTTGGTGCAAAGAGTCACATGCAAAAAATGACCTTGTCTGGTGTGCTGTCCGAATGACCCTTCTTGCCATTTTTCTGACTTGGACTCAAAAACTCAACACCTGCTTGGCTGGTGGGGGTTATCTCGTATGATATTATCACAGTGAAGTCTCACGTATGATTTATCATAGTCATTATTAGTCAGTGGGATGGGTGAGCAGTGCAAAGGATCATTGCAGCGAGCCACTGCAGCTGCTACACACAGAATCTGGGTGTCCCACATAGCCCAGCTGTTTAAGGCTGGAGGGAGCTGGTGATGCTGGAGCAGTGAGGGGGTTTGGATGTTGGTGACAGTGGGTGGGGCCTTATATTCAGAGGCTCATATCTGTCCTCCACAGCTGGACATGGAAGCGAGAGGGGAAGCCGTGACTCTTGTGGTCCAGAGGACTGGAACGCTCCGTCAGCACGACGATCTGTGTCACGCCCCACAGCTTCAAACCTCCGCTAAAGCTGGGGTTGAAAAGGGGAGGCATGAGGTGGATGGACTAGAGGAGAAGGTGGAGGAAGGAAAGCGTGTCGTTGAGTTTTAAAAAACATGTATGACCCGCAGGGGGGATCAGAGGCCCCAATCACAGCTAGGGGTCATCCGTGTTACTGGGAGGGATACGAGGCGAAGCTGGCTAAAGCCAGTTACTCCAGGTCACCGCACAAGCGATAGCCCCATTTCATCGGGAGTGTATAGAGTAAATGCCCACAGAGTGAGACAGATTACAGAGTGGAAAGCACATTCTTTAATCTTCCCTGGTCTATCAATGGATCTATAGGTCTGACGAAATGGCGTGTGTGTGTCTGTATAGGGTATTTTCTGTTTTTCATAAACACAACAGCTTGTTACAAGAAAGGTATCACTCCACACTGAACAACAAAGGAAGCTGTTTATAACACAATATTTGTTAGAAATAGGTCATAAATAAATCAAATCCCAAAGTTTGTATACTTGGTTAATATTTAGTACTGTTGGAAACGTGAACAAAATACACTTCAGTACACACACGCACAAGTACTGTATTTCCACAAGGCAAGATTGTTTGTCTATTTATGCGCATGAGATATCTGGACAGATCATAGGACAAATTTATTTGGCGAGATTTCGATGCATGTTTCGTATCGGTCATACCACTGTTCCCAAATGAGTAGTGACAGGTCACGAGGGGGCAATGAAGAAGCAAACAGGGCCCTGAGGTGATATGTCTCATCCCAGAGCAAAGGGCGAGGCTGACAGGAAATTGTGAACCAACTAAAAAAGCAAACAACGACTGGGTGCCCTCAGCAAGGAGTCACATACGGTCCCCAACCCATCCTGTCTGCTGCAGCCTAACTAGGATACCCCCAACATCACTGGGGGACATCACTGTGTGGAGGCGTGTGCTCCACACAGTGATGTCCTCAGTGATGGTCTACTTCAGAGGTTTTCAAACTGTGAGGCCCACCTTCCCAGGGGGACTTGAGCTGCAATTTCTCTTTATTTCTGTCCATCGTGAATAAACCTCCATAAATCCACTTAGATATTATATATCTATATATTAACTTCCAAACTTGCCTGAGAATCATCATGTTTTTACATTTTCTTCAGTATGAAAGTAATCCAGTGGTAGTTGTTTGTACATCCATGGCTACTTTGCAAACAGGAATGGCTAATAGCCAATTCAATATACTTTCAATGGTGTCAATTTGCTAAAATGTAAGCAAATATCAACAAAAAAGGGCTCAGAGTCTAGCTCAGATTTGTAGATTTTTAAATGGGCGGGCTGGTTGTGTCAATCCAATGCCCCATTAATGCTCCACTTGTAAAGTACCTGCACTTAAAGCCTGTGAAAACGCTTCAAATAATAAGAAGCCTATTTTTCTAATATTACACCAAATAAGTAACAATCAAAGTTAAAAAAACAAACAAACACCTAGGTCATTTTTATTTACATTCAAAAACTGATTTCATGACAGTGATCAAACAATCAACCAACTGTCATCAGATTCTGATTCAAATAGTGCTAACTCCTGATTGCCACACTAAAGTATGTGACATCACATTTTTCCAACTGAGCCCCGCCCACTTTAAACCAGTAAGAAGAGCGCAGAGAAAAATGAAATCTCTCACTAAATAACCATAAACTGTTTAAACTTTGGCACAAAAAAGTGTTTGGGTTGTTGTTTTGTTCAAACTGTTGTTCATAGTGTGTTTACTGTCATGAACAAGTAAATAGTAACAAAATGAGCAAGGTAGGAAGTGAACTTAAGGAAAAGGAGACTTCTAGCTAGATTGCTAGATGTTAAGATTGTCTTAAAATCGTATTGTAGATGTAATGTTTTCTCATAGTCAAATTCAAATAAATAATCCATGGTTGCCATTTTTACTTACTGCTGGACTTAAAATAATTCCAGTTCTACTTTCTTTGAAACAAGAATGTTTGAATATTACTGCAAAACACACACACACACACACACACACACACACACACACACACACACACACACACACACAGACACACACACACACATATACACACAAAGAGAACATTTGCTGTGAAATAATCAGAAAAAAAACTTTGTAAACTCCCTGAGGTACGACCACTTAAAAAAAATACACAGAAGCTTTTATGACTCACATGACTCACAAAACTGTGTGAGCTGTGCTTGCGCGTTAACCCAGGGTGATTTTTTGGAATCCATTCCAAGGTTAGTTTTGTGTCACACAATACTGACGTCAGACAGTTGCAGTTATATGGGGGCTAATTATGGACCAACACAGGGGAATTTCTGCCTCCAGTGAAAGCTGCTCACGTAGAGGGGTTAGTCGTGCTGCTGACTCTTTCAAAAACTGTCTGTCTGAGTGAGAACTCATATATACAGTATATATACACACTCTATACACACAAACTAAGTGTAGCCTATATTTTTTGCTGTGCAGAATGTCTCCAGGTAGAGAGGCGAAAGTTTTCCCTCAGTGCAGGAGCCATTAGTCAGAATGGAGGTGATTTATGGGTTGTCTCCTTGCAGAATTTAAATTAACAGCCATGCTGTATGGAGGGAGGAGGGAGGGTACCACTGCTTTTTTGGTTGCTCCCCTTTTGCACTTCACCTCTCTCTCTCTCTCTCTCTCTCTCTCTCTCTCTCTCTCTCTCTCAATCTCACAGGAGAAATTTGGAACGTTTTTGGATCCAGGTGTGTTGTCAGGTGGTCAGCTCACTTATGGATCTTGGAAGATTTCACTGGAAAATATGCTCAGCCAGGCTAAATGAAAATATTAGTTTTTCAAGGAAACAATTAAGCAGAAATCTGAATCATAAAAAGATACATACAAGGTCATGGTCAGCAGTTGCAGAAGGTGCTGTGTCTTGTGGACGAGCTTGATATTCCTGATAAAGCTGCCCAGAGACTGCAGTAAAAGCTAAAATTCATACATATTTTAATGTAAATGTTGTTAACATATACACATTTCCCACGCGTATTGTTGAATGATTAATAATAAATGTGTTCCCAAATGTGGAGATACAGTATTACTAATCATGGGTTTCTCATTATTTCAGGATGTGCTCTCCTGCTCTCAGATCCATTTTAATGTTTTTCGTATTGATGATGTTTTGTACTGTACTCTCTCCTCCCTGATGGCTTAATGATATATAACTGAGCTGGGAGCCAGGCCTGCAGTGTGACATGGGGGCTTAAGGGACAGAAACTTCATCAGAGTTCATCAGAAATTTCCTCCATGTTGCATGATTCATTGGCATTCATCATACACATAAATACATATTGCATAATATTTAATGCTGTGTGGATAGTACCGTGCCATGGGACGTAGTCTGCAGGGTGAGGAGGGTAGCTGGCAGGGGTCAGAGGTTGGAGGTCTGGGGCCCACGGGTGCCTGACAGCGAGAGGGTGGATGGTGGGCGAGAGGGGGGTGAGGATTACTCCAAATGACATCGCACTGTAAAGCCCATACCAAGTTTTACATGACATATTAGTGCTGTGAATATAGATTCATACCCATTTTATTTTTAGTTTATTTTCTGGATAGATATGTAGATAGAGTCAACATTTACTTTTGCTGTACTTATCCCTCTTTGCTAATTAGAAGATGCTTTACCAGTAGCTTTATTGCTTTCTACCCCCAATACACACACATACTGCACTAACACACACTTCCTGATTACCTCCTGCATGAACAC
Source organism: Sander lucioperca (assembly GCF_008315115.2). Taxonomy (NCBI): domain Eukaryota; kingdom Metazoa; phylum Chordata; class Actinopteri; order Perciformes; family Percidae; genus Sander; species Sander lucioperca. The sequence continues at coordinate 4,375,087 of NC_050193.1, read as the reverse complement.
TGGGCTCACAGTGAAATTTGTGATGAGTTCATTATGCACCTTTTGTGTACTTGTACAATTTTGTTGCTGTTGAGCTAAAAGAGGTATGCAATTATTACCTTATAACTTATTGATTTTAAATATTAATATCACTACAAGGCAATACATTCATCATTCTGTATAAGTTACAGTCCACCTTCCAGCATGTCGGGAGCTCAATAATTAGCATGTGGTATCTTGTTTCAATGCGTACAAAACCATAAAGTTAAAAATGACAATTCACCAGTAGTTGCAAGGCGACTGGTTCTAACAAGAAATAGTTTAGTACAAAATCCAAGTAAACAGAGAATGGTCATTTTTTACAAGCAATTGTATGGATTAAACAAACAAGATAACAGGTATTGATCTTTTCATGTAGCTCTCAGTAAGAAAAGTGTATTTCCCAAAACATTGAACTATTCCTTAAAGCTTACAACGATCATATTATTGTTATTACCTCCACCAAGGCGGTTATGTTTTCGGTTCGGTTTGTCCATTTGTTTATTGGTTTGTTTGTCTGTCAGCAGGATTACAGAAAAAACTACAGCACCGATTTTCATGAAACTTGGTGGAAGGTTGAGCATGGGGCAAGAAAGAAACTATTTCATTTGGGAGCGGATCCGAATCACGAGGCAGATACACAAATTGTTTTTCACTTCTGTTAATATTCCGAGATAGAGCATTTGTGCTGCATTAATTCATTGTCGAAATAATTTGAAAAATGAGTTCCTGACTGTTAAAATTCACACTAGGGCTATCAAAATGAACGCGATAATAATGTGTTAACTCAAATTACATTTAACTCCACACATTTTTTTGACGCGCAATTAATGCACCTGCGTTCTGTGATTTCAGCCTCGGGCCGCTCTGTATTTTGGGACATCAGGAAACGATGACGCAGTAACGTAGCTAGCAGAAACAAACCTCCTTGAGCAGAAATGGATAAAGAAAAGGGTGTTTTGAATGGCAAGTTTAGTTTCAAAGCCCTTCCAGATTGTTCTCTCGACAAGACTAAAGTTATTTGCATGCACTGTCGATGTGAATTGGGTTACAACCGGAGTACGTTGAGTCTCAAATACCACTTGCTGGCCAAGCATACGGCTGATGCAGAGAACCCTCCTCCCCCTCCCCAAAGGCAGGCTACGCTGGATAGTTTGCAACAGAGATGTAAAAAGTGTAAGAAGTACAAATGTAAAGTGGGACACTACATTGTGTTAGTATCACCAAGAAATGTTACATTGAGGTCAATATGCCCATCTGTTGTTACCTGATGGGCTTGAGTTTGCCATATTAGGCTTTCAGCATATTTTTTGAGCATACAGTACCTTTGAGGTTATTCTGGAGAATATTCTAGATAGTATTAGTCATTGTTTTGGATTGTTGCAATAAAGCAAGCATGTTTGTCCACTCCCATGTTGATAAGAGCATTAAAAACTTGAAATATATCCCATTTAAAGTACATTCAGAGCAGTTAAAAAATGTGCGATTAATGTAAGCTTAATCTCTAGTTAACTATGGACAATCATGCAATTAATCGCGATAAAATATTTTAATTGATTGACAGCCCACTGCATTAACATTGTGAGCTAGGGCATGCCTTGGTGGAGGTCTGCACTCTCCGAGTGCCCTTCTAGTTATGCTATTAACAGTAATAAACTTTTTCCTTCACCTTCTTAAAAAACAAGTTATACATGTAAGTATGTTTTTCCTATGATAACTGCATAGAACATCGGGGAATTAACACTTCATTCATAATACTTTATATTTTCTCCCTTCATCTCACCTCTGGGGGAGTTGTCTATTTCACATAAACTTCCCTGAGGATAGAAAATTCCTCTGTGGTTTCTCTGCGGCAGCCCTGCCATGCTGGGAACAAGAGCAGGCCACAGAGAGCCTTCACTGGACTCCAGCTGAGGTTTTGACAGGCTCTTGTCTTTAAACGCCTAGATGAAGGAAACCACCCTGGGACTTACCCTGGGTCAGACAAGAAGGAGAAGAAACACAGAGAAAGAGTAAGACAAAAAATCCTCACTTATCTCCACCAAATATCGCTCCAAGACAGAAATATTTACATCACTCAGGTTTCAATACAAATTCTACAGTGATGTGTCTGTTCAGTCACAGTCATTTAGCAAGTTGTTTATTCATAGCTTATCAGAGGGATCATAAAATGTTCAATTAACTCTGATGAGTGTGGAGTTCTTAAAACACATAGCTTTCATACTCTCAGTGTTGACATAATAATGTAATGATGATATTTGTGTGTTCTACATTTTAATGCTTTAAAACAATTTACTTTCACAACTAAAATGAAAGCAGATGGCCCCTACCTGAGACATGTGGGGCCACTTGGGTCATCACTCATAAACACAAACTTTGATTTTCATGACCTTGAAGCAATATGGAGGATCTGGTCGGAGAAGGAAGGGAAAGGTTAGACTCAAAATACATTTTATTACTAATTTTTTTTTAAGCCATTGACACATAGCTACCTTTGTTTCACTCTTTATAAAGCAACACAATCCTTCACTGAAAAATAATAGTAAAGGGGAACAAATTGAGGTTTCATTGATAGAACTATTTATTTACAATTTATAGTCGCCTGTATTTTCCAGTTAGAAAATAAGTAGAATCCTGTTAAGTGTAAAGTCAAATTAAATTCCTAATTATCCTACACTGCTATATGAAAAATGGTAATGGCTGTGTATGGTGCTATAAATATTGCAAATATGATATATCCCAAGACTATAGAATTCTGATCTTTCTTGTAAAGCAGGACTCAAATGCAAGTGGAGGAGGAAGGTAGAGTGGAGAGTGATAAGAAGTGTTTAGCGAGGAGATGAGTTTTTAGTTCATGCTGTGAATGACGCTGCAGTCCTGGCCGAGGTGGAAAGGTCATTCCATCATTTGGGAGCCTGGAGGGAGAGGAGTCAAGACCGAGTGAAGCCACAACTAGGCAAGACAGACTGAGGGGCACACACATGAATCATCCACACACACATACAAACACACACACACACCACATCACCACATTCATTATGATACCTGGATATAGTATTAGCCAGCCCTGAAGCAGGTCAGTCATAGAGCAAGTCTGTGGTTTATCACTTCAAGGAAAAAAAAAGACAACGTGTAAACAGAGACTAAAGATCAAGTCATGTTCACAGGTGACAAAATGCAGCTACCCTGAACATCTTCACTAAATAGTGCATACAAGTATCCTACTCTTGGCTGATGCTGATAGCATGTCTGTGTAATCAGCTAATACATATTTCATAATCTTGAATATACAGCATACAACTGTTATTGGCTCATTGCAGCGAAAAGTGCATGCAATAAGGCTGATTTGACTGCACGCAACATGACGTGCAAAGTGGTTACGTGTCGTAATCGCTTTGGTATCAGGATCTACCATGCAAAAGTGAACCCCTGACCATGAAGGAACACCAGGCTGAATCACCTTTAAGTGGATGAGCTCTGGTCAGCAAAGTCAGAGTTATTATGTCTTGTAAAAATGCAACACTGTCACATGCTTTAGTAAACAGGGCAGATGTAAGGCTTGATAGAACCATGGCTGCTGTAGTGAGGAGGAACACATGGCCTCAGGGTATACTCTGTGTGTGTGTGTGTGTGTGTGTGTGTGTGTGTGTGTGTTTCCTCTGGAGTCATGTCCTTCACTGTTTCTGCATTCACCTGGATATTCTGTGCATTATAGAGCACGTCAGCAGGAAATCACTGAGGCAGAGAAGGCTTAAAGCAAATACATATTCATTTTCTCCACACATATAAAACAACTCCTCCCCAGACTCACAGAATGCCCTTTCTCCATTTTCTCTCTGTCATGAACAAACACACACACACACACACACACACACACACACACACACACACGCTCATTCCACAGACACTTTGCAGAAGCCATGGGCAATTCCACTCGAACTCTGCCTTTTTCTTTTCCCATTTTCCTTTAAATGCACAAATGCACCATCTCCCCTTCACTCACCATCTTCAATTTTTGACTTCCTCTGCCGTGCCTTCTTTGTTTTGAAGCCTCCCTCCCCCTTCTCCACTCCCCATCCCCAAACCACCTCAGTGGGTGCCAAGCAGTCACAGCAGTGGCTTGATCCTGGCACTTATGAAAGGAGCTCTTTGATAAGCCTCGGCCAGGAGTAACACAAGGGAAGCAATCAGAGACACAAACTCAACTAGAGATGAGGCATCTACTGTGTTTGCTTGTGTGTTTGTGATGTTGTTTTGTTTCTTTGACCTGTTAAACTTTTCTCTTGAAAAATAAAATCTTTTTTTTCCTCTTCCATGTTTTGTGGCTTTCCCTTGTGCACTTCTGAAACACTTGAAAAACACATTTGTTCTGCCTCCCCATCTCTTTGTAACCAGGGAGAACAACAAAGTGATTAAAAGCTTTTGAGGTGTGTTTGGATGTGGCTGATGTCTGGACACAGTGCTACTGAGGTTGGGGTTTTCTATTCTTGCCTTGTTCTCGCATCCGCTCACTTATTGTATCTCAAAAGTGTTCTGTTTTATCACAGTCCGATCAGCTGTGCTGTACAGAACCTATCTAAGCTCTCTTTTAATAAAAATTAACAGTAAGAGTAAATGCCTAATAAAAATCCCTTGCTTCTTATTTTTGTAGGATTTTCCATCATTTCTAACGGTTACAATAACATTTTAAAGTCATATTTCTACATGATTATATATTTTAACCTAACATGTCACCATACTACGGTGGCCGACAGGGGCAAACGCCCTGCAACTTAAGAAAACACACGCAAATAGACAAAACACAAGCAAATTAAGAAAACAACTTCATTAATTTGACAACACATGTGCAGCATTCAGCAAACGCGCTGCAAATACCACAACACAACCAAATACATAAACGCACTGCAAATAAAAAACGATGCAAAAAGAAAAGCACACAAACCCCGAAAAAAGAAGCGATGCAAAAAGAAAAACAACTTCATTAATTTGACAACACATGCGCAGCATTCAGCAAACGCGCTGCAAATGCACACAACACAACCAAATACATAAACGCACTGCAAATACACACAACACAACCAAATACATAAACGCACTGCAAATACACACAACACAACCAAATAGATAAACGCGCTGCAAATACACACAACACAACCAAATAGATAAACGCGCTGCAAATATGAAACGATGCAAAAAGAAAAGCACACCAACCCAGAAAACAAATGCAACAAAAAAACGCAGCATCCAGATTACACAACGGAAGTTCTCCAGACCTCTAGAGGGAGCAGCTAGTGGAACAGCTGGATTTTCGACCTCACGGGGAGAGAGGGAGAGAGGGAGGGAGAGAGAGCGAGAGAGAGAGAGAGAGAGAGAGAGAGAAACTGCATAGACTGTAAATATTAAATCTATGTTTGAGCTCTGTTTTCTCTGGTTTGGTGGGTGTGTCTCGGCTCAGGTCACAGCTGATACTCAATCAGCAGAGACGTCTGTAAACTCGTGGTGATAAAACATTTAAAACTGCATCAGCGTTTAACGTTGACATTTGTTTAAGCCATATGAGAGGGTTTAATTTCGAGGTCCGAAATTACTGAAGTGTAGGCCTCCTCAAGTGTAATATTGTGATTATACAACAAGGGTTACCAACAAAATAAGTGATCAATCTGTATTCATATTGTGGAGCAATTCGCTCTTGAAATACAAACAAACAGACAGGATTTCTAGTCCCTCCCTCCCTGTTAGTAAACCAGCCAATTTACCGTGGGATTTATCAAACTGAAGAAATCCCGCCCGCACATATAAACACAGAACTACTTTGCTAACTCCAACGTGTTGTAAGTAAGACATCTGCTGAAAAAGTTATTGTAATCATCAGCATGATTGCCGTACTGTTTAGTTCACAAACACCCAACACACCAAAGTACAAACACATAGCGGACCAGACGCAAGCTTTTATTTTGAAAAGCCGAAGCTCGGGGACAGCACCAGCCAGGAGGGCATGAGACGGGAGCATAGACTGTATATTAATAATATATTATGTTATTAATAATAATAATAATAATAATATTAATTTAATATCGGTTAATAACGGTCGAAAATATAGCTGTTCCACTAGCTGCTCCCTCTAGAGGCCTGGAGAACTTCCGTTGTGTAATCTGGATGCTGCGTTTTTTTGTTGCATTTGTTTTCTGGGTTGGTGTGCTTTTCTTTTTGCATCGTTTCATATTTGCAGCGCGTTTATCTATTTGGTTGTGTTGTGTGTATTTGCAGCGCGTTTATCTATTTGGTTGTGTTGTGTGTATTTGCAGTGCGTTTATGTATTTGGTTGTGTTGTGTGTATTTGCAGTGCGTTTATGTATTTGGTTGTGTTGTGTGTATTTGCAGCGCGTTTATGTATTTGGTTGTGTTGTGATATTTGCAGCGCGTTTGCTGAATGCTGCGCATGTGTTGTCAAATTAATGAAGTTGTTTTTCTTTTTGCCTCGCTTCTTTTTTCGGGGTTTGCCTGCTTTTCTTTTTGTATCGTTTTTTATTTGCAGCGCGTTTATGTATTTGGTTGTGTTGTGGTATTTGCAGCGCGTTTGCTGAATGCTGCGCATGTGTTGTCAAATTAATGAAGTTGTTTTCTTAATTTGCTTGTGTTTTGTCTATTTGCGTGTGTTTTCTTAAGTTGCAGGGCGTTTGCCCCTGTCGGCCACCGTACCATACTCTGACCAAGACATGTAGAGATGGATTTTAGAGCCTGACATGTATCAAATAAGCTGTTCTGGTTAATGGTTGAGTTTGAGTGAATGATTAGTTAAAATGGGATTGAAACAATCGTAGAAGAAGACTAACAAAATCTATTCTACTTCCTTGCATGATTTCCTGAACTATAGTTTTTCTATTATTTCAGATTGGGTTAGAGGTGGCAGAAAGAAGCGAACACCAGTGGTGTAGTCTATTTTGAGACAGTGGGCATGCTGTAATTGAAAATTTAGTAGCATACAGTTAGTTTACTTAAATATGAACTTATATTTTAAGTTAACTTAACTTAAATGAACCTATTTAATTATTTGTTTCAAATCATGAACATATATGTGAGTAGAATACTGAACTTTTAGGATTCAATTGTTTTGATTCAACTAGACTGTACTCTACCTGTTCAGTGCAAAAACAGCAGACGGACAAAGTTAGCGACTAGCTGGTGGTCAAAGTGAAGCAATTAGCAGCTAAAGAGCCAGATGTTTCCCTCAGCATTTGGTGGAGACCAAAAACAGAGCTAAAAGGAGTGTGAACATTACGCTTAGATTAATCAGGTGGCCAGAAATATGACTAAAAATAAAAGCTAATGTTGCTACGTAAGATTGACAGTTGATGTGTAAATAAAAACAATAAAAACATTCATTAAACAGAGGAGCACGTTCAGTGGCAGACTTCTGTCACTGTCATGCTCAACAGACAGGTTGAGGAGGTCCTTTGTCCCCAGGGCTATCCAACTCTTCAATACCACACAAAGGGGGAGAGGAGAAATAGACTTTTCAGCATGAGCCTCTCTCTCTCAGCCCTTACCATTATATCACTTTGTCTGCTGTACACCTGACTGTCTTATAGGCTATATTAGCCCTCCTACACAATCTGGACTGTGGTCATAACATCTACATCTTATATTGCCTGTTATTGTTATATTGTTCTTAAAGTATATTATTTCTTTTCTTGTTTGTCAAGCAATTATATTATGTTTACATTCTTGTCTTTTCATAGTCATAGATAATATTTAATAATAAGCTATTGCACTGTTCAATCCCTGCACGGTTTTTTGCACTACCACCATTGCACACACTCTACCACTCTACCATAGCACTTTATCATGGTCATTGCATCACATGGTCAGTCCATACCAGACCTTTGTAATCACTTCACAAATTGTTAACTCTTTAAATTTCTTTTTTTATGTATGTGTGATATGTGTGTATGTGTGTTTGTTTGTTGTGTTATGGTTGTCTAAGCTACTGGATGCCTACAATTTCCCTCTGGATGAATAAAGTATCTATCTATCTATCTCTCTCTAAAAAAACAATTTGCTCACCATATCACCTTAAAAGGTGATGATATGTCAATGTTGTGTTCTCAGCTTCTGGCCAAAAATCAGTTTAAAGCATTGAAATAGAATCAATTACCAAAGCAATGATCACACTTGCAAAGTTAACACCATAAAAGGCCAAATTATTTATGTATTATAAAATGTCCTTCCTTTGTTTCTTCTACCTTGCAATAACTAATCCCTGAACACACGATTGTGTCAACTATCATCTCTGTTCTGAAAACAATGCCAAATGTGTTCGCTGGAGTGCATCATGCCCAAGATGCCACAACTCTGTGGTGGACAGGAACTTTAACTCTGCCACATTTATGTGACCCCCTAACTGTTTTAAAAAATCTGACATAAAAGACCTAAGACATCACGGAAAATGCAACTCTCAAGTCTTGACCACATGCAGCAATGCAGGGTTTCATACCATGTCACTTCCATTAAAATATGTGTTACCACGACTGTCACTGACACTCATGGATTCTCTCCCTATGTGCTCCAACAAATCAAGCAAAACAAACCAGCTCCACTGATATGCAGCTCAGCTGTCACAGCAGTTAACTCCCTCTCCATGTTGCACCTCTTGCTCCCTCTCTATTGCCTGTCTCTCCATCTTTCTCATCTCTCTTTCATCTCTATCGCTCTCTGTTTGTCCTCTCGGGTGTGCATTGATCTCTGTGGTTCAGAGATTTAAAGATTTGGGGCACAGTGATCTCCCTGGCAGTTACAGCCGACAGGTGTGAAGAACAAACAACGGCCCCCTAAACAAACCCCAAAACCAATTTAGGGCTTGTGTGCTTCCTCATATAGGCAAACTCAATGTCTGTTGTGAGGAATAAAACAAAATAGGCAAATATGCATTGCAGGCACACCTGGTGTACCAGTTATTTGGGTATGTCTCACAGACTCTGCTCAGTGATAAATTAGACAACCAACTGGTGATGCCAGAAGTTTGCAACTTATGTTTAATGATGATGAAGAGAGAGAAATGCAGCAAAAATAACTGGTGTTATGTCAAGTGTAGTGGTGACAAATAGTCAGGCATCCTGCTCATTGATCCATCTCAATCCGTCACAAGAGCTCGGTCCAGCTCAGGCACAAACAGTCCTATTGAAGCCAAGAATGGGCAACCATGTGAGAGCCAAGAATATGCAGAAATGTATTCTAACCAATGACTACACCAGCTGATTTCACTGATTAGCACATGTTTAAATAAAGAAGTGGAACTGATCAGTGAAAACACCCGGTGGACTAAAAACCTGTCGGCACAACGTTCCATTTATCCAAAAATGTTCTGATGTAAAATCTGAAAAGAGAAACAACACTTTCAAAGCATTCACATGTTGACTTATTGAAACAGCCACATCTTAAATATATATTTTCTAATGCATTTCAAATCTACTATGAAAAACAGCACCAGATACTTAGGTTGCAACAGACTGTTTATTGAAAATGATAATTTAGATTTTTGTGACCTTGATCTCTTCATCACTGGATTGTGTGTGGTGTTGAGCTACCAGCTGTATTGGCTTCAGCTGTGGGATTCAAAGTCAGAGATATCAAATCCGCCTCTGCTGTTTTTACTGTTGCCTCTGTGAGGCTGACATAAACACTATTTTTCCACTTGCAGTTCATATTGACATGGACGTGCCATATTCTCTCCATCCAACTTGATTTATTTGTCCATTTTGTGTTCGGAACTATACAGTATTAAAACCAAGAACACTTAAGACCGACCTCTCTGCAAACACAACACATATTTCACATGATGACTATGTCTGTTTGCCAGAAAACATATCTCCATCTACAGACTTTGTCATTTGCTTTCTTACTTTACCATTCATCACTCTAAGGGACGAAAATGTCAAACAAATGACATCACTGCTGCATATAGATTTTTTTCTCCCAACCAGGACCCTTGATTTGATAAAAACCATGAAATCAATACCTAAAAAAAGACAGCAATAAGAAACGGTGTCAGCGCATTCAGGTGGAGAAACAGGGTTATTGACACAGGGGAAAGGCAAAGAGGGGAGCGTCAATGTCGGTGGCTCTTAGCGGAAGGATAGATTGGCTGCTTTTACCCTTAAAAAGTGGTCCTATGTGACGCTACTAAGATCATTTTAAAAAAAGTTTTCTGTTTGTTGTTAATGTTTAAATTGTATTATACAGTTCAAGCTCTTGGCTTTTGGATAATTTCTTGGCATTAACTTTTGTAATTAGCACCTTTTTTGTGAAGCTGCTAGCATTTCCTGGCAGCAGATTTAAATGTTGTCTTGTGTTTGTGCACATACTGTATATGCATGAATCTCTAGAACCCACCTCCAGGAAAAGAAAAAAAAGAAAAAGATTGTCTTTCCACAGCTTCATCTTTATTTTTAGAGTCTGGATGCTGATGAGAGAGAGGAGAAAGTAAGGGAGTGAGAAACAGCATCAAAAGTGGGGAGACGGAGGGAGAGGACGGGGAGAAGAAAAGAGAGGGATGAAAGAGGGGGAGCAAGATGGTCAGGGGGGTTGTGCCGGTTCCTCAGTGGTTCAGGAGAGTGGTAGAAAGAAATGCAACGTCCTTCCTCTGAGTGAGCCGGAGAGAGAGAAGGGGACGTAACCACACCAACCTCTCACTCGATGGGGGAGTGGAGGGGATGGGGGAAGGCTCGGCTGCTACTGCCGTATAAAAAGCCAAGCCTGAGAATCCAGCACCACAAACTCACCATACTATACACACACACACACACACACACACACACACACACACATGCACACACAGATCCAGTGGCTGCTCTGTATCTCTCACACTCACCCACTCTCATCCTTCTCTCTCTCTCTCTCTCTCTCTCTCTCTCTCTCTCTCTCTCTGTCTCGCTCCCTCTGTCTCTCACTCCATTCCTCTGGGATCTGCATCCTTCTTGCTTCTTCTCACAAGTCAGATTGTGTTTGTAAGTACGGGCTGAATGTCTCTCTGTGTATGCTTGGGTTTCCTTAGGTCTTTTTGGATGTGTGAGTGACTGGTTGCCTACTTTAGTGTGACTGAGCAGAGCAGTGAGGAGTATCAAGTGTATGTGGCTCTCTGTCTCACCCTCACACACTCGCCGGTACTCTTGCAACTCTTCTCGGGATCTCTGGATCCCTTTCGACGGTGACAGGCTCCCCACACCAAGCAGTCACCATTTCTGCCCCCGGGAGACCCACGCTGGCAGCGCAGCCCCTTCCCCGACTCAGCATCGGGAGGAAGACCCTGGTGGCGGCTGCCGTAGGGGTTATGCTGGTCCTGGTGCTGGTGGTCCTCATCCCCGTGCTCGTCAGCTCTGTGGGTACAGATGCCAGCCACTATGAGATGCTGGGCACCTGTCGTATGGTGTGCGACCCCTACCTAAACAAGGGTACTCCGGCCAGCAGCACCAGTTCCACTGGTCTCCAGGCTGAGGCAGAGGCGTTAAGCGACCATAGCAACGTGCTTCCACCCTCCACCTTACAGCACGGCCCACAGGGGAAGCCTGGCAGGCCAGGCAAGCCCGGACCACCTGGACCACCGGGAGAACCAGGGCCACCAGGACCTGCTGGGCCTCCTGGTGACAGAGGGGATCAGGGAAGGACTGGGATTTTGGGTCTGGGGGGGGACGGAGCTATCAGCACGGCAACCTACAGCACAGTGCCTCGGGTGGCCTTCTATGCAGGGCTTAAGAACCCCCACGAAGGCTATGAGATCCTCAAGTTTGACGACGTGGTCACCAACCTAGGCAACAACTATGATGGCATTTCGGGCAAGTTCATCTGCAGCATACCAGGCACATACTTCTTCATCTACCATGTGCTGATGAGAGGAGGGGACGGCACCAGCATGTGGGCAGACCTCTGCAAGAATGGCCAGGTTAGTGCTTTGAAACTTTATCTAAGTTTCCTTTCCTCAGTGTACCTGCTCCCCTGATACGCACTCTCCTCTCCCTCGCTGCCTGCTCTACGGCGCTCTCTCTTCATTGTAGGAAACTTATTTTTCAAAAAGCCAGTGAATAAAATGTGACATTGTAAAGCAAGCGTGCGCATCTGCCGTGCGCCTCCAAAGCCCCGAGCGCCCAGCTGTGGCACCCAGCCCGCCTGGAGATAAAGATGTGTCGACTGGTTGCAACCCGCGTCCCCTCTTTGCATGATGCTTCCTGACAATGCCGCGTCCCGCGATCCAAAGGACGGTCACAGTTTGGGCTGAACGGGAGTGCGCGCCGATCTTTTTGCCTTTACACAGTCAAATTTGGACATTTTAGGCATTCCGCTTTTTGTCAATTAGGATTAATATCTAGAGGAATTCAATTGCAGTTTGTGTCGGAGTGTTGGCATTTACAGTGTTTTAGAGCTGGAGTGATCATGAAAACGAATCTGCTGGAGTTGGAAATGTTTGTAGCCTGGCATTTAATTTGATCATCAGGGGTGTATTTTATGGGGGATCATTCTGTTTTTCGAGTTATGTTATAGTCACGCTTTTATTATTATTATCATTATTATTATTATTATTATTATAAAAAGCCGGTTCTTATATTACAAAAGTCTCATATAACTACTATGTGGGCTTTAGTGGCTTGTTTGCGCTGTAAGTGTAAAGAGGGGAGGGGGAATATTAGAAAATTCGCTTACAATATTTGAACCAAATACCTGTGCAAGCCTACCGGATTGTGCAGTCTGTCCACCGCTGCACCCATCTGTCTTTGCAGTCGTGTTAAATGCATTAGGACGTCTCCATGATCTATTCTCGGCTTCTTGATGCATCATTTTAATGTGACTCTAATTTTATTTTGCGCCCCGGAGGGTCTTGCGTGTGTGCCAGTGTAGTTTGCAGCCTTCCGATCAGCTGTCAGATCTTATCTTCAAAGTGGCTCCGTAATACGTTTTGCCTGTAAAAAGATAAATGTCAGGCTGCAGATATTGCAGATATTGTTTGCTTTGTTTGCTCAGGCTGAAACTACGTCTCGTTCATAACGTTTGTTGCCAGTATTATAACAAACACGAAAAAGGAAAAGTTATTGTTCAGAAAGAAATCTGCTAAGAAGCAACCTGTTATGTAAAAAAGATGGTTTTATGGTGGTTTCACATTTGAGCCTGCAAAACCAATTTCAGTGACAAAAACATACACAATTAGGAGAAATCATTAGAAAAAGTTAAGAGGTGGCCTGCATTACATTTCACACATTGTCATGAGTCTCTTTTAACTGCATGCTAAGCTGCACTTTAGTTCCTCCCACCATAACTTTGTACTCAAAGTGAATTGTACACATGGATGCAGATATGCAGCTGACAGATATTTTTCTTATTACACACAATAAATGAGATTACACTTACACAGGGGCATAGGAAATGTGTAGTCTTTCATGAACATTTGGGGCTTCTGATTCACTGTCAGCAGTCAGAAACACAGAGCCCTGCAATGAGATGAGATAAATAATAAATATAAGTTAATGTACACCAAATCTGATCCTCCAACTGTCATTGTACATCATTTCCTAGTAGCCTCCGACCTGTTTCACGTCTGCTGACTGCGAAATCATTTTATTTTCTTACATTTTTAATAATTTCTGCCAAGTGGAATATAAAAACAAATATATTATATATTATATATATAAAATAATGAAGTAAGATTAAAGCAGAAATCCATTGGGGTCTCACATTATGAGTACAGTACAGTACAGTATACGTTTATAAGTGCAGCATGGAGCTAAAATAACAGCTGGCATTGCTCTAGGGTGAACCTGCAGTCTCACCAAGGCAGCCAGAGGTTAATTCCTTTACCCTCGCCAAGTTCACACCCAGCAAGAAAAGAAAAAGAGTTACAGCAATCGCCTTCTATATATAATGTCTCACTCAACAGTAATGTTTATGGGTGGGTGTAAAAGCATTGATATATAATAGGGGAAGAAGAACATATGTTCCTATAAAACGCCTTCTGTTCTCGCTTTGTTGTGCTCCCAAGAGGAGGGTGTGGAGGTACTTAAGTTAGACGCACAGTGTGCATCTCCAGAGACCCGCATTATGTTTATAAAGTGGTACGTGCGTCTCTTTCTCTGTTTTCCCCTGTCCTATGCACAGCGTATACATAAAACACGCTGTCCTCTTGCTGTGGTGTTTATTAGGCTGTGTGTTTGGCTGATGGAGAAGACCCCAGAGCCTTACTCTGTGTAAATGACTGTGAATGGTTATAAATGTTGGGCCAAGTTATGCTACATCATTGATTTAGTGCTGAGAGTCAAACTGAAGCTCCTACAGTCACAATGGTGCTTTCCTCAGCTCATTAAGGCTGCAAAACGCTATACTGTGAGTTGGGACAGGGGAGGCCAGGGAATTGCAGACAATACTAGTATTTTATCATCTTTTGGCTTTAGTGAAGCAGCGGGTTTCCAGGCCCTGCAGTGCTGTTTCATTGCAGCATGTGCTCCTCCCACTCCAGGGGTTCTCACAAGCTGTGTCTAACATCAGCATCCATGGGTTACTTTATTTTTCTCCTCTTCTTCCACTTCCAGAGTTCAACACAAGAAGCCCAACACTGTCCCCCCAACTTCGACACATTTCAAGCTAGACCAAAAACTGAGCTTCCTGGTAAACAAACAAAATAAGAAATCTATTTTCAGCACAGCACACTTTATCCGCTTTGCAAGTTTCTCTCCGCTCCGCACTCTTTTGGCTTTTTCATCGCTTGTTCTTTTACTCAAGTGCCAAATATTCCAACCAATCCTAAATTCTCTCTAGTAAATCAATGCTTTTCTATATTACCTGTCTTGGACACATCCTAAGAGACCCAGAAGTGACAATAAAGGCAAATACAATGAATGCAGTTGAAGGGGGAGAAAGACAGGAGGACAGAAAAGACATCGTTATTGTGCTATTGTGCCATTGAGTCTATTTAGTTGTAATTAAAAAGCTTGAACTAGATCCAGGATGTGTTTGCGCTTCCCCTCTCCATTCCCTTCTTAATATTGTTATTAATCCGCAAAACCGTTTCAGAGTTAATTAAAAGCAATGACTTCAGCATCAGTCTCTCAAGAGGACCATAGTGAATAATCATTCTGTCTCCTCCTTTAATAAGCTTCAACGTCCTTTCGTGCACATGGCTCTTCCTTAGCAATTACCACTGCAGTCTCCTCCTCACACGCACACGCACGCACACACACACACACATTTACGCGTATGTTTGCCCGCCCCCCGCCCCCCCCTTCTCCACCCCACCCTCCTAACCCACTGCCTCAACCCACCCCAACGGTGCACTGCCCTCCATCTCTCCTCTATGTCAGGTCTACAGGAACTTACTTTTCCAAAGAAGCAGAAAGTTTTCATTTTAAAAGGAAAACTTCTTTTAAAAAAAGCAGCAAAACAGAATCCAGATTGCGGCATCACAGAATCGATTTGCTAACACACAATGCCATCAATATTTTTCTTTGCTCTCAAGTGATGCATTGCACTATAGCAGTATAAGCAAGAGCGTACCATCCTTTTCTTAGATTTTGTTTTTGAGCTCGCTTCAAAGGAAAGAGATTCTTCTTTTTTTTTTTTTTTTTTTACCTCAAAGTGTTGCTTAAATTCAGTCGCGTGTCATTTCCCTCTCACACCATTCCCCTCAGTTCATCATTGACATCTCCAAGGGGGGGCTCCAGCTCTGCTGCACATGAACACATCCTGGCCTGTTTATCCTCTTGCTGTGTATTCAGGTGAAACCCACGCATTGTGTTTAGCATGTGGTGCCAATCCCAACATTAAACATAGGAGCTGAGCCATCTGGATGAGGGTCTGCTCTGTTTGATTAGGTTACATGCTCTAAAGAAAAGTGTGAATAACAAAAATAGATTCCATACAATAGCTTGTCACTCAAGACGGGTAGGGGTCTTTAATCATTTTTTTTACAAGGTTAAAAGTTTTGTTTTTTTCCGTACAAAAATTAAAGAAAACATGTGATTGCAACCACAGACACCTAAGTTATCTACACACACATACCGCAATACTTAGACTTCATTGATGTTAACATTCTGGTAATGTTCAGACCTGCTATTCTTCATCGTGGTCTGACTTCAGCACTGAGAGGCCTCTGTGTGTCTGCCTGGTGTAACAGAGCGACTCTGTCTGAAATAGACAGACAGGGTTTGAGAGAGCCACCCTCAGTCCCTAAGAGTCTTTGCCTGTGGTATTGATCGTAATTGTGTGTGTGTGTGTGTGTGTGTGTGTGTGTGTGTGCATGCATGTACGTGTCTCTTTCCTTCTTCTGACAGACCCATTTCTTTCTGTGTGATGTATACCATGGCATATATTTTATAATCAGCCAGAGAGGTAGTGGAGGTGGACCTTTGGCCTTGATCTGCTGTGTAATTGGACACTGGATTTGACACTCTGCCGAGTGGAACATTAGAGCAGGTCTAATTACGTGTGAGGGCTATCAAATGAAGATTGGCCCATGTTGTTAGGAAATACCACACAGATTGGAAATGTCAAGATGACATCGGGCTGTCATCTGCAAGCACTGGGAAGAAAATCTTTCATTTATTGGTGAAGTTTCAAAACTTGCTCGAAAACTGCCCACCTCTTGTCTGTAATAATTGTATTACTAAAACATTTTACACTGAGCTCCTTAAATAGAGAGCCATTAGCGCACAGCAGTGCACACATTTGCTGGGCTGGCATCTCAGATTGAGTAGCTCATGAAATACTGCTATGTCTCATGTATCCGTAAAAGGCAAAAACATACGGTCTAAAAAAGGCTATGGATTGTCTCCTGTGGCTGGCTGACTCAAAGATGCTACAGTATGGTGTTGACTCACAAGACTTGTTCATTATAATGAGGGCCACATGGGACATAGACAAGTGCCCCTGGCCCTCTTATGCAAACATCTCTCTCTCAGTCTCTCCCCACGCCCCTGACATTTAGCCGCCCCCCGAATTCAGTCTTCAGTGATACCCACAATTATCCTTTCCCTCTTCACGGGATTGCAGCAAGTCAATGGCTCAAATGACTCACAGTCTGCTACATAAATCGGTGTGTTTAACACATTCTGCCTCCCCTTAAAATTAATATGGGTAAGACATCAACAATCGCCCAGTAAGAGAGGATAAAACAGCTACTGTATGAAAAATGCATGTCATAGCAAAGCTGTCAGTCTGCCTCTCATCCAACACTTAGACAGAAACTCTGCCTCATTTTAGAGGAGTTGTTTTTCATTTAAGAAAAAAGGGAAAATCTCAGTGCCTCAGGGTTACTAGGAAGCACACTGGAAAAATCGGCTTAGTGTGAACAAAGGTTGAAAATGTTGCAGTAAAAGTCTCATTTCAGACAATGCTTGGAGCAGTGATTGTGATTTTGGTGTTGGGGCTAGAGGCAGACAGTGCGGTCTATCTCAGTAATTAACTGAGTGTGATGAGTCAGACACAGGAGAGAAAAGAGTGGCTGGATTGCAGGTCAAAGTTGATGCCTCTTCTTCCCACCACTGTTTCCTTAGACAAGCCTGTTTCAGTGGCTCTTTCAAGTGAAGCTGTCTTGAGTTCATCCTCTTTGTCGCCACAGCTACAATTGTGATACTGTTATTCTGGCCTCTAGAAGGTTTCTACAGCATTTGGATCACATAGCAGTGGTGCAACCCCGTCTCTCCTAAAAGTTGCATTCCCATACAACTAAACTGCATTCTCAGTTAGGTTTTGGGTTTTCTCCCGGATTATGTTTGTGTCAAGTCCTCGTACCAGACAGGTCACAGTTTTAAACACATGGTTAACGTTGTGTATTGAAACAAAACTAGTTGGTTAGGTTCAGAAAAAGATCATGCTTTTGGTTAAAACATTTAAGTAAATTTGTTACATAACTTAAATTATGTTTGTGATGTAACTTTAAATTAAATTAATTTAAAATTAATTTACGTATGTAACATAAAATAAGCTAACGTTGACTTTCGGTTTGACACGGGGCACGAACAGCGGCCTCCTGGGTGAAAGTCCTGTATTAGTTTGACCCATCCCTCCAGCCTGAACTCCTCCCTTCGTGGACTTCGATTGGAAACGTATAATTTGTGATAGCCTACATCAAAAACAAACCTAATCCAGGAGAAAATACGATTCCCTCAAAGCGTGATTGAGAATGCAATTTAGTAGTAGGGGAAGGTAATTTTTAAGGGACAGGGACTCACCTTGGGCATTAGCTTAAGCAATTTCATAAACAGTGAGAGGTTTGTGCAGCAAAGTCATTCTGTTTCAAAGGAGGCGAGCAGGTACAAAGAGAACAGCTGGTGAAATTAATTCAGGAAGCTTTTTCCTTCTCTCGTCTGACAGATGGCAAATCTCCTGTTACCATTTCATTCCTCTTATCATGTTTTCACTTAGGTTCCTTAGACACATAAACCTGTAACACCTGGGAGACCCGGAGTTTTCTGACACCACAATTCTCTTGCAAACTATCATAATTTCCTGTTCTCATTATTTCAGTAAAATTGCATCTTGTGTGTGTGGTGTGTGTGTGTGTGTGCGTGTGTGTGTGTGTGGGGGGGGGTTAGTGTCTCTCCTTCACTCTGTGTGTGTTTGTGTGTGCGGTGCAGTGAAATGTTGGACCTGGCTCAATAGCAGTGGCGAGGTATCTAAGCTGCTATTAAGCATGCAGTTCACGGCTGGAATGTTCAAACACAATTAGACGGCAGTACACTTTGATTTAAGAAGGACCAATAGACTCGTTGATCCAAAATGGGGGCTCAACATCAAGTCAACAAATCCCTGTCAGAGAATCCACGAGACATGTCCTTGTCAAAGTGAGAAAGCCTCTTGTAAGACATCCCAGTGGGACTTTACTGGCCCCTCCTGCACCAGACACAACAGATAAAACTTCAAGTTGTCATGATTTTTATAAACAGCATTCTAATAAGGGTTTAGAATAGAAGCACAATACAGATGCTGAATGAAAATAATATAAAATGCCTTTTCAATAGAGGCTGACTGTAAAAGACATACCACTTCATTGTGGAGCAATGACAGTATTTCAAAATGTGCCACAAATTCATCTCCGATTCCTCACATAAACACTAGGGGTGGGGGAAAAAAATCGCCAAGTATCGATCTTTTATTATATATGCGTTGGTCAGATTTTCTGCTTGACAATCCCATTCTTCAGCAATAAAATTAAAGTGAGATGAACAAACAGAGAAATTTATCTTTTTAGGTAAAATAGATGTTTTCTTTTGGGGACATAATATGAAATTGGGAAAAATTTGAAGTTGGAAAAAAGGTAATAAATTGCAACATATCGCAGAATAATGCAATATGTTTAAAATCGCAATAATATCGTATTGTGACGTATCGTGATGATATCGTATGTTCATATTTACAGTTACATACAGTAGCACACAAGTTAAGAGAATCCACGCTTCACTCTTCCCTGCACGCATTATCTATTAAGCCTTGAATTTTCTGTGTCTACACTCAGAATATTATTCAATCAAAGCCATCACGTTGAAGATATGACGGATGCAAACACGCACGAGCAGCCACAAGGAAGACAACATCGCCTGACACCTCATTTACCATTGCTGGAGCCGGCGCTTACAGCCTCATGCTTTGTTTGTCTTGTCAAAGTTCCTCTACATATTCCGCGCCAAGGTCGCACACTGCCAGTTTGTCCTGCTCATCTCTCGCTATACATCTGCCATACCCTGCATTTAAACCTCATATCCCTAACAAGTTCATGTGTGCACTGAAGACAGAAAGAAAAATAGCTGCAATAGGAGCTCCTTGATCATTATTTCAAAAATAGTGAGAGGCTTTATTAATGCATGCTTATCATTGAAAGAATGCAGCAGTGTGTCTCAGAAGGGGATAAAAACCATTAGAGCAAAAAAACTAAAATATAATCGTGGAAGAACTAGAGAGATTTCAGGGAAGTTTGCTTTCACCAGGGCTTTGCTCATTCCGTCTCTGCGGAAGGAAAATGTTACATTTATATTGTCTCCCTCCTCTCCACAAAAACCATAAATCATGCACATGAAGATGGCTAAAATGTAACTCCTTAAAGAGCAAATTAAGAGAATAATTTAAAGGTATTACACATCTGTGACATTGCCAGCTGTCCCCAGGTTCCGTGTGAATACCTGGAAAGCAAATATTTTGATAAAGTTTCATTAAAATCCCAACTGACAAATCTTCCTGAGCCATCATCACCCACTCCCTCACCCTTTCAAGGCGGTAACCCTCTAATAGGATGGTGTTGACTTTGCACGCTCAGGGCACATCATATCATATTAATATGCTCTGGATGCCGTCATCTCAGAATCAGAACAGGAGGCTTTGTTTGCACATCGATATGAGCTGTGCCAGATTTAATCAGGAGGATAAACAATAAAAAAGTACAATATTCCATATATTACTCATGCATCTTAAAACATCTCCTCAGAATTTAATTATCCAGATTAGCCTTTACAGTACCTGCACATTTTATACAATGTGACTTTCACTGTCCATGGCATGTTGTTAAAAGGTTTAAGGCACCTTCCTAACCTTCTTTAAACATAAAGAGGTGATTTGCAAGATAAAGTCTTTGTCTTATGTAGCCTGAGGAAGTTCATTAGGACTGAAATGTAGCTGTAAATAAATGATTCTCTGATTACTGTAAGTGCTGTGCCAACGCTTGATGCTCTTTTAAATGAATCTGGCTCACTTTAAAAGTGTTGTGCATCCCTTTTCTTGGTCACCTTCCATTATACATTGAGGGTTTCAACCTTGCTCCCCTCTGCTTCACAACTCAATGCAATGAACTGAAGGCGACGCAAAGAACAGTTCTCTCTTTGAAAATCATTCAGAGAATGTCTGAAGGGGTGCAAGAGGACTTCACAAGAAATCCAGCAGAATGTTCAGCCAATATCCAGCCTATGACTAAAAAAAATATTGATGATTTGAGGGCACAGATATCTGCAAGTAATTAAAATTGTACATTTTTATTCCGGTGAAACTTTTGAGAAATATTTTGCAGTTCATGCTCTTGAATTTAATGTTGAATCATAGAAAATCAGTGTTAATAATGGTTAGAAATAGTTGTTCTTCTCACCCAGCGACACAGAGAAACACTGTGGCAGCACTAACAATGTTGATTTATGTGAGGATATTAGCAGAAATGTTGTCCCATTCAGTCCTACTGTACCTAAGATGGAGTGTTGTGAAGAGATGTTTTGTACACGTTACCAACACACTGGAGCAGGCAGCATGGTTTGGCCAGGTTCATATAAGGTGTCAGATATGGCACTTTACCACTTAAATGCTTTAGTGGTGCAGGATAGACTCACTCTAACCTCCTCTGTTTGTCGTTGTGTTTCTCAGGAGAAAAGCACTCGTCTTACATACTTCTCTTAAGAAATGCTGTAGTTTCTATAAAAAGCTTTTAATTCTTGTATCATTTACAGCTTGAAAATATACAAATGAAAGGAATAATGTTCTGTTTAGTCTATCATGTACTGCAACAGTGATTCAACTACTAAATATCCAGTTCAAGCTTAACATTTTCTATTTTAATAAGACTTTGCACACTTACGTTTCCAATGGCAGGTTGTTAAAAATCACTTGAGTATGAGCTGAGGGTTTAGCATTAACAACGATAGCTACAGTATTATAACAGAAAAGACAATAGGAAGAACATCCTTAATGAAACTTAATGTAGCTTCATGAACAGAATCCACAGAAAAAAGACTAAACACAGTGATTGACTGAAGAGTCACATCTGGGAAGTATAAAAACCCAAAAATAATTAAAAAAACGAACCAAATTAGATTTGGAAATTTGGATTTTTTAAATAAATCTTTAAATCACTCATTTGAATTGCACAAAAGTATATATAATTTAGGATATTACTATATCTAAATGTCAGTGGAACCTGTTCCAAGTTCCCTGTTAGGTTTGGCAATGGGGATGCTTTCTGTGCAGGAGATCTTGGTCAGTAGCTGGCCTCTTCTAACATTTGTCAATACGCCTGTTGTGTGTACTCCTTAAATAGGGCCACTAATTATTGGGCATCCTTTATGCTGCCTGTTGGGCCAGCTTGTCGAAACCCGCTCGGAAAATCATGATTTAAAGCTGTGTGGACAAACACTGAGCCAAAGTAGGGGCCAGAGTGATCTCTGGAGCCCTGATAATGAGCCACAAGAAAATACTTCAAATGCACGTAAACTATTGATTTTGATTCAACCCTACTGACCAATCTAAGTGACTAATTGGCTTATTTAACCAATGGATACTTTAAAAGATGTACTTTCTTTTTTCATCTCAAGAGAAAATAATTATCTTTTTGTTCGATTCTAAACTATTTAAGTTACAATTGATGCAGTTCTCCTTGTTAGTAACTGTTCAATAGCACTGAGATACTGCACAGACTGTAAGCATTTGGAGAGTGGCACATTTGTCAGTGGTTTTGCTCTGAAACAATGCCTACTGTATTAGGTTAAAGTACCAGTACTAATTTAGCATCTACGTATATTGGGTGGACAGTTTAGAAGTTTAGTAACTCCGAGAGAGCAAAGAGGATCACACGATCGGTGGCATGTTTCATAGCGAAGGATCTAATAGGGATAGGAATAGGATCCCTATTCTGTGGTAGAAAATGCAGGGTTTTGCTACATGCTTAAAACAATTGAGCCCTGGTATAAGCTACCGAGAAGAGCTACCTTCACTGATTCTGCGCTTCCCGCATTGTACAAAGAAACCAAAGCAAAGGTAATGGAATCAATGTGTAAAGCCAGTCGTGTAGCCATTACAAGTGACGCCTGGACTTCAGTCGCAACAGAGTCCTATGTAATCATAACGGCACATTATATTAGCGAGGATTGGCAGATTGTATCACATGCTTCAGTCACTGCTGGAAAAAGTTGGCTGTTATTGCTCTATTTAATTTCAAATGGTTCTAGAAGAGAAACATTTCTCATTCAAAGCACTGAAAGCAGTGATTTATATTTTCTTTTTCAGGTTTGAAAATGCCATATCCAATACCCTGTACCATTCAATTTTATTTTATTTAATGACATTTATGTCAAAGATACAGGAGAGTGATAATACACACATAGCAGCCAATAAAATCTGTTGTTCAATATCTGACTGCTTGTATTGCATCATGACTGATGAAAAATTTGCCTTGTTGTGTGCAGTAGAATTTTGATGCATCGCAATGCATCGTAGAATCGAACTGAATCGAATCGTTACCTAGTGAATCGTAATCGAATCGAATTGTGAGGGCAGTGCCAATGCACACCCCTAGTAACTTACAAGATGATCTACGTCCCTTGTCGGTCATGTTGATCATTTGTTTTGTTATTGGCCAAATGGTGCATCACTTTAAATGTTGCTGTTGCAAGGAATTGTGGGACGGCATGATCTCCTTTCCTTTCGTGAAGGATGGTCCAGTGTACCCTATGCTAAAGGAAAGAAGTAAGGAAGCATTGAAGCTCCTTTCCTTATCATTTAGAGAATTTAACCAGCTCTTATCATGGCTGCCACTTACAGTAGATCCTTCTGGGTCATTTCACTCAGTTAGGGACCTTCCTAACAATTTGACTACAGACGATATCTCTCTATAAATGGATAATTTTCAGTATTCTTTGTGCCTGCTTAAATACTAAACACTGCACTTTACAGAATAAGGTTTACATGTTGTGGAGGATTATAATTAATTAGACCTCAGCAGACAAAGGCACACACCACACAAAACACAAAATGTCCAGTCTTTGACCTTCATTGTATGTCACTGCTAGTTTCTCCTAACTACCTACTCACCCTCCTTAAATTGTAATCACATTGTATTTGGCAATGAGAAGGCTACAGTCACATGTCTTAAAAATTGCAACTTGAGATACAGCATGTTATAGTAGTCATTCATTCCTAATGATAACATTACAATTTTAGTCTCTCTGTCACACTAACACACTCAGGCTTGAAAACACAGCTATTGTTTGGCACTGCAGCTACACAGAGAGAAAGCATGTTTGTGGTGGAGGTATTAATTAGCCAGGAAAGGTTATTTAGAAACCTCTCCAAATGTCTTATAGCGCACGCGCACGCACACACACACACACACACACACACACACACACACACACAGAGGCAAATATAGCGATAAAAATTCCTGTGTGATATATGAACTCATTCCAAAGTTTCTTGTAATGAAATATTTCTGCTTACATTCAGTGGGCGTCCTTCAGGTCTCTTTTATTATATTTCTCAGTAATTTCCACCACAATGACAAGCCCATAGAGCCAGCCTTGTGGTTGAGTTTCTGAAACTTTCTCTTTCTGTGGACCTTTTGTTCCAAGGTTCAATGTTAGGTCTTCTGTGGAAGAACGCTGGCTTGATTGAAGCCATAAATCTGCTTGACAGAAAGGCCTGAGGTCTGCCTGACCCTCTGTTGGGTCCTGTAGGTTTAATATCAATATGAATAACAGTTTTTTGCCATTGTTGTGTCCAGTAATAATTTAACTTCAAAATGATAAACTTTTGTTAGTATTTCAAAAAAATAACTGACATTTTTTTTTCTTTTGTTTGTTTGTTTTATTTGGGTAAGTGGTACATTCTTTGTGCAACAAATGTTACTCTCTGGTAGAGCAGCAGCACAGTGGTTTTTCAGACTAGTGAGTTTTTTAGGTCTTTTCTTTGTTTCCTCTTTATTACTTCTGCCAGAAGAAATTACAGTTTTACATTTTGTTTTAACCATTTTGGTCTTGTTTGGATGTTTGCTAGTTAATTTGCAGAATATCTCAAAACCTTATCAATAGATATCAATACAAATGTGGTGATATTTAGGCCACAAAAGAGGCGTAGGAGATCTAAATCCAGGCATAGCTCTGGACATTTTCGAAACAATTTTTTTTTTTTATCATTGTAAAATAAGGCATTATCGAATACTTTTACAGTTTTACCATAAACCCCTGCACTTTCTTGAACAGACAAAATCAATCAATAAAAACTCTGGCACTTATATGTAATGATTTCCAACCATTATATTTTTCTGCAGATCGTAATGTTAGAAAAATCTGATCATTTTTTGTCATTAAAATAACAAATGTTGTGAGTGCTTTAACTTCTGATTTACAATAATGGAGACTGGCAACGGTGAATACAATATCAATATACTTGTGTAAGTAGTGTGAGAAAATGACAACCTATTTGGGGAATTTTCTAAATGAGTAAAGGTAATATCTTAATGTGTACTGTAGCTAACAAGCCTACCCGTTCTCCTACATGTTCGTCTGTCTTTGTCCTTCCAGGTTCGAGCTAGTGCCATTGCCCAAGACGCTGACCAGAACTATGACTACGCCTCCAACAGCGTCATCCTCCATCTGGACGCGGGTGACGAGGTTTACATCAAACTGGACGGAGGCAAAGCCCATGGAGGAAACAACAACAAGTACAGCACCTTCTCTGGCTTTATCCTCTACGCAGACTGAGAACAGACAGACACAGAGACAGGAAGAGATTGAGAGAAAGAGATGGGGGTGGTGTGTGTGTGTGCGTGTGTGTTAAAAGCTGGAATGCTTTCTAGTTTTCCTAATTCTCTCCATCATCACGGACACCTCTGCTTCGTATCCATCAGCCAAGACATCCAGGCTCTGTAGCCGCGTCTGGATGCAAAGCTCCTGAGGACACACTGAGAGGGGCCGGGCGGGAGGAGTGGGACGTGGGGTGGAGGTGGGCTGGTTTCTCTACACTCCTCGCCACAATGCCGACGTGTCAGAAGCTCCTTGCTTTCAGTGTCTCTCCTCTTCAGCCCTGCTCCATTGCACAGAAATGATCAACAACCAAAATGAAAATTGGAAAATCCTGTAAAAGTGGATGATCTCACCTCTTCTCTCCACCGTGGCAACAGTCGGCTGTGCTGTCAGTGGACTCGATTGACTGAAACCCTGTAGTGTTGTTCCGTGCAATTTTTTCTTAGTGTGTTTTTATTTTGTAGACATGCATAATATTCTACACAAATGAGATTTAAGGGAAAAAAAGAATATATTTGTCCCTTGTGAAGATACTCTGTTTGACTGAGAGAACGGGTTAGTAAGATGTTATTTGTGATGCAGTTCAGACATCTAACAGCTGGAAAAGAAATCTTAAAATCAGTATTTCATGGCAGTGGGTGTTTTTCTTCATCGTTGGGTACAGCAAGGTAACTAAATATTGTTCATGTGGAGATTACACAATGAATAGCAATGCATTCTGCACTGTACCTTCCAATGTATCTGAAAAAGGAAACATCTCAGAGACAATATCCTTACCATGAACCACCTCACACTGTTCGCACACACACAATGTCCTGCTGCTGTTTGGATTAAAAGTAGAGTTCAAATCATCTCCTCAATGTTTTATGTAGAGGCTCTACTCAAATCTTCAGATTCACAGGTAACCTAGTTGAAGAGTTCTTTCTTCTTCTTTGCTGTGCTGACCTCCAAACCTTCTTGCACTGTAAGAAGAAAAAAAAGTGGCTTATGAAGAGGAGGGCGAGGGAGGGAGAAAGTCACAAAGACGGAGAGAGAGAGAGTCAGAAGTGAGTGAGATGGTGGGGGGGGGTGGAGGGGACGTTTAGGCACAGTAACAGTGAGTGGGCAATTGTTCTGTTTCAGTGTGTCTGAGATTCACTGGATGTCCTCCATTCATTAGCTGCATACTCACTGTCACACAGGCATTACGGTAATATTTACTCAACATGGCAGCCTGACAGCTTGCTTGAGAATGAAAATGATTGGGTGAGTGACTTGGTCAATCATGACTGCACGTTTGTTTGTGTGTATGTGTGTGTGGTGTGTGTGTTTGACGTGTGAGTATGTATGTGTCTGTGCATACTAGTGAGCGTCTGCATTTTAGCATGTGCCGTGCCATATCTACATCGTTCTTTTTCAGAGTTATTATGTGCCACAGCCAATGACAGATATTTTCCTCAGCAGCCAATGAGATTGTGCTCTGTAGGGTGGGGAACCTCTATAGATATGAGGAGTACAAACAGCTTGTAAATTAAATCTATGACATGTTTGTCTATCTTATCTTTTGGAATTGTTGAATACATTTAAATAATAAATGGGATTTTTTGAGTGACTTGTCTCACGAGAATTCTTGAATCCCAAATACGCTAATTATGGAAAAAGATCTGTTAAAGATCTCATTTGTTCTGTGAGAATAACTAACTACCGTGCAAACAACATGACTGGAAATGTGTGTTTCTTGTTCTGTTCTGAATTTTAACAATGGCCTGTTAGTGCAAACATTAAACAATATTTTTTATCAGCAAGTCCCTCATCTCTCTTTTTCTCTCCAAAAACTAAAGTATATTTAGGGAGATGGGTGTAGAGGGAAAGATGTCTGTGTTTATGCTTCTTCCGTCCCATCCTAAAGTGATCCCGTGGAGCTTCTCTCCATCTGTAAACGTGTGCTCGGAGATAAAGGCCCTCCAACTTTAGCAACATCCACCAGTGGAGTAAAACGCCGTTCTCGAATGCTGATGAGTCCTTAAGGAAATACAGGCTATTTCTCAATCGGCAATCACAGCATCTTTTCACAGATTCTCATCAACAGAGGCATGATATACCCAGCAAGCAAGTGTGGATGGAGAAGAAAGGCAGGAGGAGGGGGGATTGAGCGAGATAGAAGAGGAGTATATGGTTAGACAAAGACAGATGGAGACACGAGAGAAAGAGTAGGCCCATGAAGAGAAGTAATGGGGAAGGGATAGATAGGGAGGGAGAGGGTAAAGAGAAATATAAGGAAGACAGACAGAAGGATAGGGGGGCTGGTGCCGATTTGGGGTGGAGAGGGAGGAGGGATGGATTGTTTTCAGGGTAGAGTGATTCCCTGTCGGGGTTGTGTGAGGTGTCAGGATAGATTAGCCGGCTTGAAGCTGCAGGAGAAAGCTTGAGATAGCTCGGATTGGACAAGTGTCAAGGATTGGACATTCCTCAGACCTGGCAGGAATGGGATGTGACACTAGCTGCTATGTTGGTCTGCACTACTTTGCTCTTAAGAGAGCCAGTCTCCCCACTCTGTATCATTTCATCCATTTCCCTCTAGCATATAACAAGCTAACGCGCGCTGGTGAGAATGAGAACGTCTGGTTTAATGGCACTAACACCTGTAAATCGTTTCCACATGTTCATTTTGAAGACATGAAAAAAAGGACCATCGCTAAAAAGAAGCATCTACCAGCTCTGTTTTAGTGTTTGACATAAGGTCAGAACCTGTTTGAAATGTTCTGCTTTACACCGGCACAACGTGGGAAGTGGCTGCTCCTCAACACAAACAGACCTGTCAGAGCTTGCGAACACAGATGGTAAAAGAAGGGGCAAAAGGAAAATTTATTTCCTGTTCATCTTAGTCTTTTGGCAAAAAAGACATCAGCTGTGCGTCTTGCATTGCCGCAGCCTCGGCTCTTTGAATAAAGAGTGTGTGTGTATATGTAAGAATGTGCTGTGGTCTTAGCAGTGCCAAACATAACCAGGCACAAGTACTCATGAGTGCGTGTCGAGAGGAGATCTCTATTGACTTGAATGCTGACCCAGTGTTACACAAAGTTTATAAGTTGACATTACACGTTCATGTAGTACAACCCTCCTTGACACCACTATGTGGCAAAGCAAACTGACAATGGATGTAATTAGGAAAAGTAAAACACATGTGATACCACCACAATTGATTATGATCAGGATGGCAGTTGGTGGTCTATAGAAGTTGAAATGTTGCCAGAAACAACTTTCCTAACACAAAAAAAGCCAAGGAAGAGTTTAAAGACATCCAATACAGAGGCTGGCGTATTCCAAAAAGAGTATTCAGCCCTGACAAGTTTATGTAACGGAAGGACAGAATTGTCTCACTAATGGGGTGATCCATTTGCTTTTCTTGTCTTTAACCCTTTGGTAGTCAATCAAACCTCGTGCCTAAATTCTTTCAAATGCTGTTTGTGCAGCCAATTGCACAACAGCTCCTGAACATTTTGGCAGTGTTTTTCCTGTGAATGCACCTGGCAGATGTTGAACGTTTGCCTGTTTGACACTCAAGAAAGGAGCTACTGTGGTGACTTCTGGGTATTTATGTCACCTGCATATCCTCATGAGAGAAAACTGGGCCCTGGTGTGTGACCTCTAGACCTGTTACTGATGAAACAAAATGATGATGATTCTGAATGCCTAAAATCTCAATTTAATGCTCAATATAATGTACTTATTTATTTATAATTATTTTAACACACTGCATGTCTTATCATTCTGTTCTGTATTCTTAGTTAAATCAAGTAAGGTGTGACAAAAAAACCCTCTCATTTCTCATTTGTTATGCTAATTAAAATTAAGGTGTTGATTAATGTGATCTCGATGGTTATATTTTATTTTATTACGCATCTTTAAAAGCAAGGTTTCACCTACTGTTAAAAATGTCCAGAAAATGTTGGAGTGGCTTTGCTTAAGAGTACTTTGGCAGCCAATTTCCATCAACAGTGATAACTTTATAATTAAAGCATGCACTCTAGCACTATCATTTTCTTTCTATGTCCAAGCCTGACCTTTTTTCCCCTCACTTTTTTTTCACCTATTTTCTTTTCTCCTTACCGTGCCCTGCCTTTAACCTGGTATGACAAACACAAAGGTTAGAAAAGCAGACAGCTGTTAGTAGACCGACCTCCTCCTGCCGCCCCAGAGCCTCTCCTATACGCACAAACACAAGCATAAGAGTACAGAGTGTATAGACACACACAGAAAACCTCTGCATGATAGCACAGTCACACATTAACACTGTCAACCTTGCTCTGTTTGCTTCTACGGTCGCACACGATTCCCTCTGTCAGTTTGGGTTGCGGCTGAGGAGGAAGCCTTTCCCAGTTGTCCCTGGATGGTCTGAAGCTGCCAGGCCAGGTGTACTCTGCAGTCACTCCCTGCGCCGGGGGAGCCGGCCAAGCTGAGCGCCCAGGCTCTGATCTGCAGGCTCTTCCTCGGACTGTGTGACACAGTGACCCCGCCTCGCCGCTCCACTGCGTTGTATACACTTGTTTAACACTGCAACAACATATTCCTGGCCACAACAAAATTAAAGTTAACTCACAGAACTTCAGACACCTCTGACACTCATTCTTTTTTTCTGACTTTAAATCGCCACAACTGCTGTTTCACGCTCTACACCACTTGTGCTTTGTTATTTGTAAATGTCTAACCGCGGCCTGCACTGGCCCTTACACGCTGCAGGCAGGAACAGACAGGATGCAATGTGGTAAATGTCTCACATTCTCCATCTCCTCCCTCACAGTGAAAACACCAATGGTATCCTCATGTTGTAGTGCTGCATCTCCAGAGAACTCACTGTAAAGATAGATAAAAAAGCATAAACAAACATCCAACATGGCTTTTTTCCCTTCAGCAGGCGAAGTGCATTAGTGACCTTTAAAAGTGCTGCATCCCTGGTGCTTTGCACACACCCCAAAGAATAACAAACTACTAATAGGGCTAAAAAACTGACACACTTTAAAAAAAGATCAAACCATTTCTTGGCTGTGAGGCAGTGCCTGCTACATTAATGGTATTCAAAAACGTGGCCAAGACAAACAAACATCTCTGTAGGCAAAAGGCAAATGGATAAAAGTTTGTGCAGAATGAGGAGCACAAATATGTAAAAATGCTGTTTCACTTTCTATATACAGTATTAAGTGCTGCTGTCTCATTGCCCAACATGTTGATAATGCTGTAGATCTATTCCATCATCTCTAACAACATCCGTGTCTTTGCATTCACCTGCTTCACATTTCATTTCGCATACAAATGGGAAATAAAAGGCTAGGATTCTGAAGAAACAAGAGTGATACAGTTAGAGATGAGGACAGTGAAAAAAGTATAAAACTGATTAAATTTACTGTTTGTTTCAAGGAAAATACAGGGTTGTGGAGTGCACTTGAAATAGGCAACTTGCAGAAATTGAAGTATTTGTTTTCTTCATCTACAGAATGACCTTATTGGCTAGAATCGTGGGAGGCAGTAAGCTCACACCATATGACTCTATTTGCAGTGAATCTGTATCTGTGCGCGTTTGTGCTTGTGTGTGCGAAGTGCAGTGGTGTTTGCGTGAGCGGACATCAGACAGAGCTACAAGGCCTACGGCACCGCTGGGAGGTGGATGAGGTCAGAATTGCAGAGGGCAGATGTCAAAGAGGAGATATTACCCTCCACATACCCACTCAACCAGGATAGGCCATTACATGGTGTATTTCAAACATTAGATGGAAAATTAAGATATTGTGAATAATACACAAAAACCTCTCCAAGATGTCTGAGGGAGACAGTGCAACCAGGAAATAAGTAATCATGCTAAACTTCTGATGAAATATAAAAGCCACCAGATTCCTGCATAACTTTGTGCAGTCTGCTTGTACGGAGTAATAACTCCCCAAATTTAGCTCAGTTTGCTCTCTCCTGCTGCTTCTCGCAGCCTGATGGATGAGTGGCATGCTAGT